>NW_022436973.1:15790136-15918326 GCF_009761245.1 Sapajus apella | reverse complement strand
TTTTTTTTTTTTTTTTTGTATTTTTAGAGAGACGGGGTTTCACCATGTTGACCAGGATGGTCTCAATCTCTTGACCTCGTGATCCACCCGCCTCAGCCTCCCAAAGTGCTGGGATTACAGGCATGAGCCACTGCGAAATATTTTCTAACTCAAATTCCCACAGAAAACAATCCAGTTAGTTCCCTCCTTAGGTTCACAACAGGTAACATTATAGGTTACTGAGCAGCCTATGTTTGGATTGGCTGAGCTCAGTCATGTGGTCACTTGTGGTCCAATCAGCTACTGATGGGGAATTAGGTCATGTGACACAAAACATGACTACCTAAGTAGCATGTGCTGTAGTTGGAAGAATGGGTGCAGTGAGTGAGTACCTATTGATATCTACATAATCGTCTTACATCTCTAGTGTCTAAAATATTTCCTTTTTGATTTAGATATTCTCAAAACAGAGACTGAAAAATGCTCTTGGATTCAGGAAGTTTATTTAAGAGGTGATCTCACAGAGCCAGAGTAAGAGATCTTTTAGGAAAGAAAGGCCAGCCTGGCGCGGTAGCACATGCCTGTAATCCCAGCACTTTGAGAGGCTGAGGCTGGTGGATCACCTGAGGTCAGGAGTTCGAGAACAGCCTGACCAACATGGTGAAACCCCGTCTCTACTAAAAATACAAAAATTAGCTGGATGTGGTGGCGGGTGCCTGTAATACCAGCTACTCAGGAGGCTGAGGCAGGAGAATTGCTAGAACTCTGGAGGCGGAGGTTGCAGTGAGCCGAGATTGTAGCATTGCACTCCAGCCTGGGGGACAGAGTGAGACTCTGTCTTAAAGAAGAGAAAAGATAGAAAAGCCAATATAAGCATTGTTGTCAAGGTCACCACTGTAGGCAATGGGGTTCAATTCCATGGGGCCTCTGAGAAATGTACAGAATGCCTCTCAGAATTAGCCGACGAAAAGATGGATGGCAGGAGTTTATTTATCAGCTCTCATCCCTGTGCCTAAAGGGTTCTTTCTAGAGGTACCAATTTCCCCACACTGCCACGCTTGCATGCACAGGTTCGAGCAAACACTCATCGATGCCCATGGCATTGAAGACGCCCTGAGACAAAAAGGAAAACCCAAGGTACACACTAACGGCAAGGTGATTCCTGCTTGAAGTCAGTCAAAGCCTGCACAGAATTGTCTACCCATGACTAAATTGTTACCATCCGTGGCTAAAGTCAGAGCTAAGACCAAGAGACCATGGATAGTTCTAATACCATGCAGTAGTTGATAACCATTGTTTTCATTTCTTGACTCTCAGTTTTCATGTCCATTCTCTACAATCTATCTTCCATCCTTCTTGACCTTTATGAAACCCTCATTCAGGTCACCATAAAACTCATCATATTTTCTGGGCACAAAACAAACAAATGAAATCTTTCAATCCTCAGCTACTCTAGTCTCCCTGGGATATTTGATTTTGTTAACCTCCAACTTAAAAAAAACTATTTCATCTGTTTTTGCAAAACCGCTTTCCCCTAGGTCTTCTCTGGCTGCTCTTTGTCGATCTCCCTCGGTTTCTCTTCCTCTGCACACATTTTAGGTGTCCGCATTTCCCTTAGATACTAAATTGGGTTTGCTTCTCAAAGTATACAAACCCAACCTTGCCTATAATAGCTTCAGCTACTACCTTTATGCAGATGATTACCAAACCTAGATGCCTGCTGCAGACTCCTTTTCTGAGGCTCAAAATCACACTTCTGCCTGCCTACTAAACACCTCCTTCCAGCTCACCCACAGGCACTTCAAACTCATCATGAACCACAATGAAATGTTCACCACCGCCCCCTTCTAAACTTCTCTGCCTTGGGACTGAAGCCAGGAACCACCCCCTCATTAAATCAGTCACCATGTCTTGTCTGTGCCACCTCCAAATACCTCTTTCCTCTGCCCCCTCCTTTCCCATGGCCATATCCGGGAGAGCACAGACTCAGTATGAACCTACCCAGTTTCTGCTTAGGTCTAGCCTCACCCTCCACACCACTCCAGAGTAAGGTTAATAAACCATCAGTCTGATCATTTTATGGCTCTTCAATCCACCTTTAAGATGAAGTGAAAATCAGTATTACATACGAAGCTATTCCTGGTCCAGTGGCTGCCAACAATTAGAACTCATCTATTACTATTGTTCTCCAATTTATTAAGATACTTGCAGTTATCTGAAAGGATGTGCTTCTCCCACTCCACCTGGCAAATACCTGCTCATCTTTGGGACTTCATTCAGGCAACTGAAGTCTTGAACTTCCCAAGGCAGATTTAAACACTCCATTTCACTCTTCTCAGAGCACCCTGTACAATTTTCAAGTACAATATTTATTATATATTGCTTTGCAAATTTTTTTCATTATGTTTGTCTCTTTTATGACATTGTAAACTTGTCTCTATTACTATTGCTGCATAACAAGTAATCATGCAATATCAGTGGCCTACAACAATAAATATTAATGTCTCACACTTCTTCAATATATATTTGTGCTGGGCTCAGCTAAGAGTTCTGCTCGTCTCTGTTGGAATCATTTATGCACCTATGGGTCAGCTGAGTTTATGTCTAGTCTGTGCTGGGTTTGAGCAGCTTAGCTGAGTGAGCTCTGCTCCATTGGCCTTTCATCCTTGAAGGCAGAAATTTTTGTCTCATTCCTCATAGTGTTGAATTGTTGAATCAAAGAGCCCAATGAGATAGCTAGTTAACACTGTATATATTAAACAGAAAATTCTAAGTTAAATTGTATCCCCCACATTTTCCAAACTCTTCCCTCATCCATGCCTACGAAAGCAGAATACCCTCTCAGTCATCTTCATAATACTATTTTTCACTATTTCAATGAGTGTGATATATAAGACTTCCATGTTTCTTACAACCTCCCAGCAGAACATTCAAATTCCAGGTAGTATTTTTATCCACATGGTAGCAATGACTTGTTTGCCTTCTGTGAAGCTGTGTGGTTTAAAATATGTCTACAAATTATTTAACACTCCCTTCAAAAGGTGAGGCCTAACTCTCTTCCCCTCAAGTATGAGCTTAGTGACTCACTTCTACGGACTAGAATAAGAGAGAGGTGACAATGTGTAATTACTGAGACTAGGTTATCAAAGGCCTTATGGCTTCCTCCTTTCTTTTTCTTGGATCACTTGCATTGGAAGAAGCCAGCTGTTACATCATACAAGTACTCAAGCAACCAGGAGGTCTGTGTGACAAGGAACTGAGGCCTCCAGCCAAGAGCCGTGTAATCTGCTTCTAGGAAGCAGATCTTCCAGTCCCTTCTAAAGATGGCAGCCACAACCAACATATTGACTGCAGTCTCATCAGAGACCCTAAGCCAAAACTACTCAGCTATGCTGATCTTACATCCTGAATCTCAGAAACGTTGTGACATTATAAATATTTGTTGTTTGGGTCTGCTAAGTTTGGGGATAATTTGTACATAGCAATAGATAATTATTTCAGCCCCTTGTGAACAAGCTATTAAACTCTCCCCCAGAGCCCAGCTTTCATAATTACAATATTACAGTGGCTTCTAAACAGCACAAAGGGTAGAAAATAGACTGTCACCACCATCTCCACGTTAGAATTCCTCTACCTGGTGTCTATTAAAATAACAAAACAATTACCTACCTTCATTTGAAGCTAATAAAAAACTGTCAGATTTTAGGAGGGAATGTCAAAATTGACTGTAAATGTTAGCCAGGAATTCTGTGTTGAGCAGCTAATTTCTAGAGGAAGAATTGAAAAGACTCAGGATCATCCCTTTGACTAAAGCCCAATCTTTAGTTTTCAAATTTTATGTTCAGCCGCTACCTCCTCAGAGAAACCAGATTGTTAGAACACTAACCTGACATCCAGTTTATTGAAATGTCACTTGGTCTGTGCTCTGCACCTTGGCCCTGAGACATAAAACACTGCAGGCCAAATTCTGGTCTAGCCCCAGGGTGATAATGAGGGAAATCATGAGTCTCCTCAAAATAATGACAAAAGGGAGCAGCACTGGAGGTGGTGAGTCACTGTTGTTTGGGAGGCGGGAGAAGGAGAGCAGAGAGAGGAGGAGATTATAAAAAAAGCCGAGTAGAAAATAAACATGGGTGCTGCAGACGTGAAACTGAAGGGAGCACCCCAGGTCCCTGGCCCCCAAAAGCTCTAGAGCAGGCTAAGCTGGAGGGCTGGATAGTCAGGGAAAAGGCTGCCCACTCCTGGCTCAGCCCAGGGAGCTGTCACCCACCTGTGTCTGGTTATTTTTCAGGTCCCCAAATCTCTCCTTTAACCACTGGACAGTAGCATCTATGCCCCCATCATGGCAGGAAACAAATACAGAAAAGACACTTTTACCTGGCACGATGTCAAGCCCAGGGGCTAGGAAAAGAATAGGTCCCTGGCGATTCATAATTTAACAAGGAGATTGACCTAGGAAGAGTCATAGAAAAAAGGCTGGAGCAAAAGCAATGATAGAGGATTGCACACAAAATTGTGAAAGACTGAACAAGGCTGTCTATTCAGACCCAAGCCTGGAGGTGGTGGGAGGAAAAATCTGGGAGGCTACCTGGAGAAGGCAGCATATGAGCTACAGAGAATTATCCTGATGAAATATGTGTTGTGGGAGAGAGTAGGGGCCCTGGGTAATTCCAGGAAGAGGCAAATCACAACCATTATTAGTTTCCTATGGCTGCTGTAACAAATTCCCATAAAACAGTTGGCTTAAAACAAAAGACATTTAGTCTCTCACTGTTCTAGACGCCAGAAATCTGAAATTAAGGTGCTGACAAAGACTTGCTCCCTAAAGAGGCTAGGCTCCAGGGGGATAATCCATTCTTGTCTTTTCCAGCTTCAGGTAGCTGCCAGCAGTTCCTGACTTGTGGCCGTAGCATTTCAATCTCTGCCTCCCTCTTCCCCTCACCTCCTCTGTGTCTCAACTTTCCCACTGCCTCTGTCTTTTGTTTTGTTGTTATTTTGTTGACATTTTGTTTTGTTTTGTTTTGTTTTGTTTTGTTTTTAGACAGAGTCTCACTCTGTTTCCCAGGTTGGAGTGCAGTAGCAAGATCCCTCCTGGTTCACTGCAACATCCACCTCCCAGGTTTAAGCGATTCTCATGTCTCAACCTCCTGAGTAGCTGGGATTAGAGGCTTGTGCCACCACACTCAGCTAATTTTTGTATTCTTAGTAGAAAATGAATTTTTCTGTGTTGGTCAGGCTGGTCTTGAACTCCTGACCTCAAGTGATCCACCCACCTTGGTCTCCCAAAATGCTGAGATTACTGTAGTGAGCCACTATGTCCAGCCCAGCTTCTGTTTTATAAACATATTAGGACTGCTTTTAGGGCCCAGATAATCCAAGAACATCTCTCCATCTCAAGATCATTTACAATTACATCTTCAAGGACCCATTTTTCTTGCAAAGTAACATTAACAGTTTCCACAGATTGGGAACCTGGTGTCTTGTGGTGGCCATTATTCAGCACATCAGAACAAGCTAAGACATGGACATGCAGATGCTCTGGTGAGTGGACATTTCGGCATTCCTCAAGCTTAAGTAGAAGTAAGAGATGAGGTGGGAAGATTACCAGAACATAAAGAATTTTACAAACCAGGATGGGAATTTGGACTTTATTGGAGGAAATAGAGCATCCTCAAAGATTTTAAGTGAAAGTGAAGGGGCCAGACTCTCCTGACTAGAGATTTCCTTGGCTGCAGTGTGGGGTAGGACAGGAGAGGGTGAACCCAGAGGCAGAACATTCAGTCTTACACTGGGAATTGTCTTTAGAAGACCACTAGTAAAATGCAGGTATATGGCCCCGGAGGGAGAGCGTCAGGGAAATCCTCGAGCCACCAGGTCAGATTTTGTCAGCAAGTGACGTCACTGTGAGATCTGGAACAGAGAGATTAAGGCTCTGAACAGACCTTACAAGTAAACAAATAGTGCCTAGAATATGTGTGTGATACATGCTTGCCAAATAAAAGAGAAGCAAGAAAAGCAGGTTTTACAAAGACTGTGAAAATCAGAGTGGAAATGGGGGAAAGTCAGGAGGGCCCCCAGGCCTACAGGGTCTTCATGAAGGCACAGATATCAGGGCACTGAAGGCTGCCCCGCTGACTCCTAGGGGCACAGCTCTGCTGCTGTTCTTGTTCCAGAGCTCCCTGCGGGGTCAGCTGAGGCTACAACTGAGCCCATATCCTCATTCTTCTCCTGCCCCTGCCCCTGTCTTGTTTTCCTCACTGCATTTCAGATTTCTTCTGAGAGCACTCCCTAAATAAATCACTTGCACAAGAACCTACCATCTTAGGCTCTGTTCTAGGAAACCCAACGTAAGACGGCCTCCACTTCTGGTAATGTGGCTCTTTGGACAGCCTCAGCTAAGAGACAGGCAGCAAACATAAGCTCAAACCAATTGTCAACAAGTCCCAGGAAAACACTTGATTCCACACATGCTAAAGTGAGGGAAGAAGGTTTTATCAAGAAAATTGATATTCAAGAAGTAGATTCCAAAAATCAGATGGCCTGCACTAAGTAGAGTGTTTATTTCCCCAGAACTGGTTTCTAATTCAAGACTCTTCCTTTGGCACTTATGTACTCTTCTTTGTACTGAAAACTTATGGTTTTGTTACACATTTTGTTTTCACTGATTAAATTCTCAAGTCTTTATGGAAGAGGCTCCACATTGGGTTTTTTTATTGCCCTGTAAGCTCAAAGCTCACACCCTCTTGATTTTATAGACTTTACAGACAGCTTCGCTTACTGGAAGCATGGACCATTGATCAGTAGCTTCAGCATCCGTCGACTTGGTAGAAATGCAGAATTTCAGCCTCCACAGCAGATCTACTGAGTAAGAATCTCTGAGAAGGAACCCAGCAGTCTGTGTTGTGACAAGATCTCTGTGTAATTTTATGAGCAGTAATGTTTGAAAGCCACTGACATATATAATCTCTTTCAACTTGTTGGAAGATGAATTGATTGGAGAAAGGTTGACCAAAAAAATAGGACAGCGACAGGAATGGAATCTACCCCCAACAAACATTCTCCTACCATGTGCAAGACATGGGTGTGCCAAGTTAGGCTTCAGGTGCCCCGCCCCATTATGAGGACTGAGACTCCAAGTTCAACATCGGTTGGCTTGGACAAACTATTTATCTCCTTCAGCTTCTATTTTCTTATCACTGAATGAAAACAATCTTAGTACCTACTAACTCACAATGGCTAAATAGATTATGATATGGCCACACAAAGGAATACTATGCAACCTTAAAAATAAGGTAGGCTTATCTCTGCTGTTATGATTTCTATTTTTATATAATGCAGGATTCTGAGGAGTAAATTTCATATACTTATGTGTGTGTGTGTGTGTGTTGGGTGAAAAATAAAGGACTTCAAATTTTTTTAAATAAAGGTCTCAATGCATGTATATGTATATTATGCATTACACACAAATACTGCATATATGTCACATATATGTATGCTCCACATATACCTTACATATGAGAGTGAAGTTAAAGGAATTGTGCCGGGCATGGTGGCTCACACCTGTAATCCCATACTTTGGGAGGCTGGGTAAGAGAAGTTCTTAAGCCTAGGAGTTCAAGACCAGCCTGGGCAACATAGTGAGACATCATCTCTACAAAAAAAAAAAAAAAAAAATCAAAAATTTAGCCAGGCTTGATGGTGTGCACCTGTAGTTCCAGCTACTCAGGTGACTGAAGTGGGAGGATCACTTGAACATGGGAAGTCGAGGCTGCAGTGAGCTGTGATTGCACCACTGCACTCCAGCCTGAGTGAAAAAAAAAAAAAAAAGAAAGAAAAAGGAATCACTAATGTATTCACACAAACACTTATTGCGTGTATATTATGTGTGTGTGTGCACGTAATACAGATAGGTTCTCCACTTTTAACCTCATGTATAACACATCCACAGAGCACTGACAATATGCTGAGCTCTGGGCTGGATATATCAGTGAAAGGTGCTGGAAATATCAGTGAAAGTAAGAAAATCACAATCTTGCCTAAAAGGAACTTACATTCTAACTAGGAAGGCAGCCAACAAAGAAGTAAATAAATAACAGAATATTTACAAGTCGTGATTAATGTTATGAAAGAAATCATCTAGATGGTATAATTGCAACTTGGGGGGTTCAAAGAGAAGCTTTCCAGGAGGAGGTAATGTTTAAGCAAAGATTGAAGCAGGAAAATCAGTCAGTGATTCGCAGTGCTGGGGAAAGGGCATTCCAAGCAGAGGGAGCAGCACAGGCAAAGGCTAAGAGGTGGGAAGGAACTTACCTTGCTGAGAGGAAAAAGAGCAGGTCAGTGGAACATGAGCCTAGGAAGAGGCTGGGGCAATGTAGTGAGTTCGGCTGAGGAAGCACAGCTTGTGAGCTTTGAGAACTGCTAAGTATTGGCTTTTCTTTTTTTTTGACAGAGTCTTGCTGTGTTGCCCAGGCTGGAGGGCAGTGGCATGATCTCAGCTCACTGAAACCTCCACCTCCTCGGTTCAAGCAATTCTCCTGACTCAGCCTCCTGAGTAGCTGGCATTGCAGGAGACTGCCACCGTGCCTGGTTTATGTGTGCATTTTTAGTAGAGATGGGGTTTCACCATGTTGGCCAAGCTGGTCTCGAACTTTTGACCTCAAGTGATCTGCCACCTCAGCCTCCCAAAATGCCAGGATTATAGGCATGAGCCACTGCACCCAGCCTAAGTGTCAGCTTTTATTCTAAAGCAAGAAAAACCCAGCAAAGGGTTTATCCAAGGAACTAGCACCACTTGATTTATGTTTCTAAAAGATTCCCAGGTTGCTGAGTGGGCAAAGTCTTCCAGGAAAGGGTGAAAGGAGGAGGACATTACAGAAATCCAGGTGAAATGTGGCATAGCTGGCAGGGTGACAGCCATGGAGTTACAGGGAAGTGGGCAAGCTTGGGAATTACATGAGAGATAAAGCCAGAATTTTGTTTTGTTGTTTTTGGGTTTTTTTGAGATGAAGTCTTGCTCTGTGGCCCAGGTTGGAGTGCAATGGCACGATCTCGGCTCACTGAAACCTCTGCCTCCCAGGTTCAGGCAATTCTCATGCCTCAGCCTCTCGAGCAGCTGAAATTACAGGCACATACCAAGAACCCTGGCTAATTTTTGTATTTTTTAGTAGAGACGGGGTTTCACCATGTTGCCCAGGTTGGTCTCAAACTGCTGGCCTCAGGTGATCCACTCTCCTCGTCCTCCCAATGTGCTGGGATTATAGGCGTGAGCCACCGCAGCCCTAAAGCTAGAATTTGACTGTGAACTGGAAGGTAAAGTATTGATCTGGGAGGCCATTGGCTGTGAGTTGCTCCTAGACTGTTCTTACCGAGGACAAATGCAACAATTCAGTCCTGCCCCACATCCCTCTCATTCTCCAGCAGGATGGCTTGGGCACTTGCTCATGGCCACAGCAGAGGAGCAAACCCCACTACAAAACAACAAGCTTTTTCTCAAGCCTCTGCTTGAGTCACAGCTGCCAACATCCCATTGGCCGAAGCAAATAAAACAGATACCAGAACCAAACGGTAAGGAAATAGACTCCACCTCTTGATGAGAGGAGCTGCAGAGCCTGCTGACTAAGGGCAAGGACACAGGAAGGGCTAAGGAATGGGAGACAGTGCTTTTCAAAGAACTAGAAGCTCTCTACTAACAGCCAGGGTCAGGAGACCATAGAGGCTAGCACAGTTGTGGAATGTTGAAAATGATAAGTGCCTATGACGATCAGCGACATCAGTCAGTTTAGGATTTATCAATAAAGTGATAAGTGCCAGACCATGAAATGCCCTAGGGCCCCAGGATATGCCAAAATTAGGGATTCTCTGCTCTTTGGACAGTTTTGTGTTATCACAACAAAATAAACTGCAGGTCAGCCTGAGAGCGACTGGCAAGTGCTTTCATTGTCCCTTTAGCTGCCCTCAAATGCAATGGTAAGTGCTTCCCAGTACTTAGTTACTTAAGGCAACCTGGGTGGGGTTATTCTGGACCCCAAGCTGGTATGCTGCCCTGGGAAGACCAAAGGAATTTCCCTAGAGAAGCAAAATTCCTGCTACTGTCTCCACACAAACCATTTCTACAGTTGGGTGGGGGAGGGGGGCGATGTGGTGGTGCTGGTGGTGCTGGTGATGATGTGTTTCCACTCTATTTGGTTTTTTGGGTTGGTTTGTTTGTTTCTCATGAGCTGTAGGGCCCTTGATGACATCAGTCATCATTTTTAACTTTATTTGGGACATGAAAGGATAAACCTCTCCCTAATTTCTAGAAATATAAATAGCAAGGAAACAGAATATTAAACAAGCAACGGTTTTTAACAGAAGGTCTGCAGATGTTGCATGGTTCTCTGCATCACTGCAGATCTGTGGCTTGTCTCTGGGAAGGGGCAAAAAGCGTTGGGGCACCTCACTCAAGAGCAGCAAACAAAAGCCGATGCCTGGCAGCCCCATCTGCTTCCCCCAAGAAGGAAACATTATAAAATAGTAATGTCACGGCCCAAGGTAATGCAGTTTCCCATGGGTCTCTGAGTTAACCAACATGCCCTTTTACACATAAACTTGGAATTGTGATGGAGGCGGGGTAGACAGCTGGACACACTGCCGATGTTGGCACGTGGTGCAAATGAAAAGGTACCATCTGTGCTACTGCTGAAAGATGATGATGCATAGATGTGACTTTTTAAATGTTCCATCTGGATATAATTAAATTGCCTCCTTAAAATAAAAAAAAATCCATATTTGATATATATCCTTTATCTTAGTGATCTCCATATAGTCTTCATTATTTTTATGGAATTCACTTCATGAGAATCTGACATGAAATATTAAAACCTAAAAACAAAGGTCTTTGGGGAGTTGACTGTGGTGTTATCGTTTCTCTGGCTGACTTGTTCTTGCCTTTCCTATGATTTCAAAAACAATTTCAAAATACAGAATTTCATACTATCCTCCTGAAAAAAACACCCTGACTGGAAAACTGGATAGACAGGTAGAAAGAGAAAGTTTGTCATCTATGCACAGGAGGAAGATAGGATGTGAATTTGTCAGAATATCCAGTTGCCTACGTTTCTAAACCAAGAAAAGCTGCAATTAATTTTCTTCCCTAAAAACCATGTTGGTTCCAAAGAACATTCTGAGAATAATAATAAGGGTAATTATAATCACAACTTGAATTCAGAGTGACTTGCTTCTGAAGCATTAAAAGCATAAGAGGGAACAAAATACACAGAGAGGACTCTAACAGGCCTCTCTCCAGGTACAATTATAGATTTCAAAGCTGTTGTTACCTTACCATGGCAACCTTCATACTTAATTTCACAAATGTTGAACTTTTGTCATCCAATTTCTTTGGGGGAGTCCTTCAACTCCTGCTTTCACTGAATTCATGTCATGTCATTGCCTTCAATACTTAACATTCCTCCAAGTACACACTATGAGCTCACATCCCAGACCAAAAACAGCAGCAAAGATGAGGAAGAATTCGGCTGTGCTCTCAGCAAAAGCACTTAGATGTGTTCTTTCTGGCTGATGAGAACCAACAACAGAACGTAACTCCAAAGGGTAAGTATCAAGTTCAAAAGCAAAACTTTGACCTTCAATATTAATAAATAATCATTAAGTATCTACTGTGTGCTGAAAGCTACAGGAAATACAAAGGTGAAAATAAGCCATATTATTCCATCTCACGACATTTACAATTTAGAAGGAGAATTAGATCCAAACCACTATAAAGCAGTTCCCAATGTGTGATATCCCCAAACTAGCAGCATCACCTGGGATTCTAGGAGAAATGCAGATTCTCAGGCTCCACCCCCTAGGCCTTCTAAATCAGTGCCTCTGAGAGTGGTGCACAGCAATCTGTGTTTTCAGAATTCATCCAGGTGGCTCTGATGTGCTCCAAATTTTGAGAATCACTGCTGTGAAGCAATAGAGCACAAATGCCATAAGACAGACACAAACTGCTTAAAGTAAAGGGAAAATAACATCCATTTTGGAAAGAGCACTTCCTGGAACAACAACATTTCCATGCAGCTTTGTGAGTTCGCTAAGAAATTGAAATAGAAGAAGTGGATGGAGTAAGAGAACATTCTGGATGAGTGAAAAATGAGCTAAGCAACAGACTTAAGAAAGTAGAAGGCAAATGGAAGGGTCTAGACTGACTAGCATGTAAGGAGTCAGAGATCAAGGTCAGAAGATAGGTTGGGGGTCTCAAGAGCCAGTCTGAGGAGGGTGTTATCTAGCTCAGTGGACAATCATATGTTATTCAGGTCTTCAATTAGAGGAGTAACAAGATTAGAAGATTCACCTCATAGAATAACCTGGAAGAGAGGACGAAACATAAGGGTGGAGGAACAATTGAGTTGACAGTTGCAATAGTTTGGGTAGGTAATAATGAAAGTCTCTGCTGGGCACAGTGGCTCAGTCCTGCAATCTCAGCACTTTGGGAGGCTGAGGTGGGCAGATCACGAGGTCAGGAGTTCGAGAGCAGCCTGGCCAAAATGGTGAAACCCTGTCTCTACTAAAAATACAAAAATTAGCCCAGTGTGGTGGCACATGCCTGTAGTCCCAGCTACTCAAGAGGCTGAGGCAGGAGAATCACTTGAACCTGGGAGGTGGAGGTTGTAGTGAGCTGAGAATGCACCACTGCACTCAAGCCTGGCCAACAGACTGAGACTATCTCAAAAAAAAAAAAGTTCCTACTAGGGAGTTTGCAGGGTAAATATAAAAATAAGGAAAGTAATTGGAGAGACTTCGAAGGACTACATTAATAGGGTTTAGTAGCTGATTCAACATTAAAAGGGAAAGAATCGGGAAAATCAACACCTTCAGTAGTAACAAGAGATTTAGTCATGTCATAAACCAAAGAATAATAAGATTCGGAGAATTGGTTTTGGGAGATTTGTTTGGACATAGTTGACGGTCTGTGATATGGTGCATACCACAGCTAGAATATAGGCATAGAGTTTATAATAATGATATCTGTAAAATTTGGTCACATAGGCTATGCCTGGTTCTGAGCTAGATATATGACCTGTATTATATCTTGTAAACCTTATACTGACTTTATGAGCAAAGCATTATGATCCTCTTTTTTTTTTTTTTTTCTTTAAGAGACAGGGCCTTGCTCTGTCTCCCAGGCTGGAGTGCAGTGGCACAATCATAACTCATTGTAACCTCAAACTCCTGGGGTCAAGCAATCCACCCACCTCAGCCTCCTGAGTAGCTAGGACTACAGGCCTGTGCTACCCTGCCCAGCTAATCTTTTTATTTTTTGTAGAGATTAGGTCTTGCTATGTTGCCCACACTGGTCTCTAATTGCTGACCTCAAGCAATCTTTGCAACTCAACCTCTCAAAATGCTAGGATTACAGGCATGAGCCATAATATCCAGGATGATACCTATTTATATTAGTTAAATTTGATTATGTTGCATGAAATAAGTTCAAAAGAAGAATGGCTTAAACACACAGGGCCAATTCTACTACATAAAAGATATTGAGAGATCAGCAAGTTTCTTCTAATGCCCTGCTTTAGCATCCTCCACTGGTGAATTTCATCCTCTAGGGTACTTCATGATTCAAGATTGCTGCTACAGTGCCAGCCATCAGGGAGATGACAGCTGTGAATATGGGAATGAGGAGTTGCTGAGAATAGGAATGTAAAAGAATAAGAGGTTGTAATAAAGAACCTTGGAGAAGGAGCACAAGAAAGGGCCTGGAAATTTCACAGAAAAGAGACAGAGAGGAAACTTCTGGCACCATGTCCACAAAAGGCTAGGAAATGCAAAGCTTCAGGATGGAAAAAAAAGATTGGTAAGTGGTGCCTAATGGTAAAGTCCATGGCAACTGAAAAATGCATATTGGATTGAAGAACGTGAAGTCCTTGGTGACCTTTAAAATAAGAGCATTATTCACGTTTTTCATGGCAATGGAAAAATTAGGGAAATGTTAGGTGGTGAAGCAGTGAAGCACTGATTCCTCTTCCATGAAGTTTGGTGATACAGAGAAAGAAATAAATGGTGGTAGGGCTTGAGTTTAGTGGCATTGAGGTAATGTTTTCATGGATTAGAAAACCTGAACACAATTTCCCTTTATGATGTCAAGTCTCTCCTGAGACTAGATTTAAATCACATGAGTGTGTGGGCTGGAACAGCCAAGTGCTTCTTCTATGATCAGCATCTCCAATACAGTATCTCCCAGGGAAAGTGAAGGAAGTGTTGGCTAATATTATATCATAATAAAGGGCTGACGTTACACTTTTTGAAGGCTGGTAAGCTTAATTCATTCATTTTTGTTTTTCCCTCCCAAAAGTGGATGAAAACCCATCCAACTCTGGCTTGGGATCTTGAAGAAAAATTACATTGCAAAAGCGAGGATGTTTCATGGCCTTCTGCACTCCCCCAAGGGCAGCAAAGGCTCTCTGGGTGCTTTACAAAGCTACAGAATCTGAAATGTAAGGGCTGTGGATCCGTTTCAGCAAAAATAAATATCAGATTACAATACATTGTTTTTGCAGCTGACTGAGGCTTTGGTATAGTGAATATTTCATTCTGCAGTTGCAAATTAAGAGAGAAGTTGCTGGCAGGGCAAAGTGTGGTGTTTGCATCATTTCTTTATAAAGCCATTTTCTCCCCTCAAGTGGTGCATTCCCAGAGGATTTTTTTCTCCCCTCAAAAAATGCCTGGTGCTTTTGCAGTGCTCAGCATGCATGACTTGCTTTGAAGGCTGTTAAAAATAAAGACAGATAGTTGGACCAGTTCTCTTGGTACCTTTCATTCTTTTCTCCATAAATGTTTGCCCACTCCCTTCCACCTCCTGCCTTAGGTCCCTCCCTGGAAACCCTTGTACTATAAAATTATGAAAGAATGGCAGATACTGAAACCATAGCATGCTTTTGCATTTCTAATTTTCTAACCTGAAGCCAGCGAGCCATAACACCCTCGAAGCTTAAAGCTGCCAGAGGCAAATCCAGCTCTTCTGACTTTAAAATAGCAACACATCTTTCACCATTTT
This sequence comes from Sapajus apella, assembly GCF_009761245.1. Classification (NCBI taxonomy): domain Eukaryota; kingdom Metazoa; phylum Chordata; class Mammalia; order Primates; family Cebidae; genus Sapajus; species Sapajus apella. The sequence continues at coordinate 15,903,307 of NW_022436973.1, read as the reverse complement.
AGCTATTTTGAGGTAGATTTTCATACACATGCATGGTTGTTGAAATCAAATGCATTTTAATCTTTTTTTTTTCTTTCTGGAGAGATAGAAGACTTGGGGACACTTGTTTTCTACCTCTTAGAGAATAAATTTGAATACCTAAGTATAAAGCTACCTAACAGTAAGTTTTCTACATATATTGATTAAAATCAGTCCACAAATAGACCCACACAAATACAGTCAACTTATCTTTGACAAAGATTCAAAGACAATCCAATGGAGAGAAGATCCGTTGAATCTAGATAAGGACACTATATCTAGATAAGGACACTATATCTTTCACAAAATTTAACTCAAAATGAATCATAGACCTAAATGTAAAGTGTGAAACCATAAAAATTCTACAAGAAAACCTAGGAGAAAATCTATATGACAGGGATTAGAAGATGAGTTTTTAGATATAATGCCAAAAGCACAATCTATGAGAGAAAAAAATGTTGTGTCAGATTTTGTTAAAATTAAAAACTTATCTGAAAAAGACTCTTAAAAAACTGAAAGAATGAAAATAATTGCAAACACTTATCTGACAAAGGATTTCTATCCAAAATATAACAAAGAATCCCGAAAACTCAATAATAAGAAAAAAATTGAAAATTATAAAGATTGGAGAAGCCATTTGGATTGTGAGAGGTTTTCTCACTCTCAGAAGATTCTTCAAGCAATCAGTATGTCAACCGGCACAGATGTTTTTCTTTCTTCATATAATGAATATCAGGAATCCAAACCTATTTGAAAAGCTGAAGAGACACCATTAATCCCCACTGGAATGGCAGGTTTTACAGTAATTTTTGCATATGGATTAACAAATTAAAGATCAGGGGAAATATTAAAATGTCCCTTCACCTGATCCACATGTGTATGGCAGCCCAAGGCTTTGTTGTGGGAGCTATTCTCTGTATCGGGAATTCTGGGCAAAACCTAAGCCTTAGAAGAAGAAGAGATGCTGTCTTGGTCTTGTTAGAGGAGGTTGAATTAGTTACGCATTTCACTATTGAGGTTACATGTTTATATTGAAAATAAATTGAATGTATTCAGACAATAACATGGTATTTTGCATATTGGCTGCCTTTCTTGCAGGCTCGATTTGCTTGGTGACCAAATTACCCATGGCTTGTTCACTAACTAGGTCACTCAGGAGAGTCAAGTTAACACAAAAAAAACATGTCACCTACGTGGACTTGATAAACATGTCTACCTTTTAAAAACGTTAAGACGAAATCAGTTATAAAAAAGACAGTAGACCAACCTTGAAGTACCCCCAGTTTGCTGCAGAATATTGAATGCTTTGGTGTGATGTAGGAGTCCTATTTATTCTACTTAATTTAACTCTTTTTTGCCTGCCTTGTGAACTGGTTGGCTCTTTTAGAGCTCTTTCAAAAAGTTGCATGGAATATAACTTGTAAAGCCTCCCACAACTGAAATCGTATGCGTGTGTGTGTTTAGACCAAATCTAGGCTGGGTGCAGTGGGTCACACCTGTAGTCCCAGCACTTTGGGAGGCTGGGCATAGTGGTGCACACCTGAAATCCCAGCTACTTGGGATGCTGAGGCATGAGAATCTCTTGAAGCAGGGAGGAGGGAGTTGCAGTGAGCTGAGATCATGCCACTGAACTCCAACCTGGGTGACAGAGCAAGACTTTGCCTCAAAAGAAAAAAAAAATCTAGAAAGCTGACAACAGAGCTACATAGTAATGGTATTTATTTCAGAATAAGAATTCTTTTTTTTTTTTGAGATGGAGTTTCACTCATTGCCCCGGCTGGAGTACAATGGCGTGATCTCAGCTCACTGCAATCTCCGCCTCCCGGGTTCAAGTGGTTCTCCTGCCTCAGCCATCCAAGTAGCTGGGATTACAGGCATGCACCACCATACCTGGCTAATTTTGTATTTTTAGTAGAGTAATTTTGTATTTTAGTAATTTTGTATTTTCATCATGTTGGTCAGGCTGATCTTGAACTCCTGACTTCAGGGGATCCACCCGCCTTAGCCTCCTAAAGGGCTGGGATTACAGGCATGAGCCACAGCACCCGGCCTCAGAAATCACAGTTCTAAACATAAGAATAGCTTAATTATGGATTCCAGTTTAGCTCTTTTATAACTGCAGAATTGTATTTTTGCTGCTATTGTACTAGAATAATTTTTAAATGTCATCTTGAAAGGGAAATACGTACTTTAAGCACGAATGCAAAGATAAATGAAGAACACTTTAAATGTGTGCATTATGTTTATTTTCTCCATAAAAATCATAAACATCAAACTAAACAAATTACCTATAATGAAAATGATTAATGATTTATGAGCAAGCTGGTTTGGCCAGACATATGCAAACTTTGATATACTACAGAATACTTTATTACACTTGTAAAATTCTCTTGTCTAACCTGAACTTAATTCCATGGTGATAACATGGTAAGTGTATTGTTATTAAAATAAGTGACCATACCAAAATAAAAATTATATACATACAGTCACATTAGATAAGAGCAGCAGATAGAATGTGATCCTGATTTTGTAAATAATAATCATCATAATAAACACATAAGCAGAATATGCATGTAGAGAAAAAAATCATCATTAAAAAATAGGAAAAAAATTTACAACTGCCAAGTCCTTTATTCTCCCTGTTTTCAAAACTGTAAACATTTCCCTTCCTAGCTCTTATTTTTGTAAACTGAGCAAAAGGAATTATATTATGTGAAAAGCGATTGTAGGGGAGAGAGAGTGACAGCAGATAAAGAAGAAAGATTTCCAGACTGGAGGAGGTTGCACAGGGAGCTGCAGTACGCAGACCCTATGCCTTGTGGCACCCTTAGGTGGTGGCAAGAACTCAGAGGAAGCTCAAACTAAGCACTGAGCCTTCTGTCAGAAGCAAAGCTCTGTAGGCTCTTCTGGGCCCTAAAGCAGTAGTCCCTGCCATCCTGAACCACTGGACACCTAGAGATGAAGGCTGCCATGCTTGGTTGAAGCTGAAAGGCCTTTCCCCATTTTTCTAGCAGTGCTTAGAAAAGGGACCCCCAGAGAGCTCTTTTATCTCTTTCCACCATTTGAAGATACAGAGAGGAGGCTGTCTATGAACAAGTTGTGGACCTTCACCAGACATGGAATCTGCTGGAGCCTTGATGTTGGATTCCCCAGCCTCCAGGATGGTGAGAAATGAATGTTTGTTGTTTAAGACACCCAGGCTCTGTTTTTTTGTTATTGCAGTCAGAATGGACTAAAACTTACCCACTTGATACATATGAATAAGAAAACAGCTGTAAGGATATATGCCAGAATGGTTACAGGTGGCTAAGTCTGAGTAACGGGATTACAGGTGATTTTCTTTTTCTTTATCAGTGCTCTTTATTTCCATTCACTGAGTACGTCAACCTCTGTAAAAACGGGGACTGAGTGGGTGGTTGGTGCAGTGCCTAGGCTCTGGGCTTTAGAGATTTAGGTCCGAAAGACCGCCTCTTTTACTTATCAGCTGTATGAATTCAAGAAAGTTATTTACGTTGCTGAGCCTTATGTCCTCATCCATAAATGCCAATAATGGCAATCTTATAGAATTATCACAGAGATTATAATTATTCTACACAAAGAATACAGAATAGTTTCCCACATAAATGCACACATAAATACTTAAGATGATTATATACCTTAAAGGGGTAAAGTTTATGGTATGTAAATTCTGAATCAACAAAATTGTTTAAAAACATGAAAAAATACTTGTGATGCTTTTGCATGAATATTTAGATGAACTATGGAAAGAGCTAGTCTGGCTACTCAGATGAATATAAAGTTAACATATGTCCATAATTTATATCTTTTATTTAAAGTAAAAGTGAAAGCATTGCTTTCTTCCGGCTTGTTCTTTAATGCCAACTCTGAAGCTACAAGAAGTTCTGCATTATAACAACTTTTTCCTAACAATGACTGAAAGAGATCCATAGTTATTTAATAAGTTATCAATTAGAGATCATGACTGTGCCCTTAGCAGATTGTTTAGAAAATCATTTAATCCCTCGACAGCTGACATTCTTCCTCTAATAATATGAAAAGGGCATTCCTTGTTATGTACTGAATTGTGTCCCCCCCCCAAAAAAATTTGTATGTTGAAGTTTTAACCCCTAACACCTCAGGATGTCACTGTACTTGAAGACAGGCTTTTTAAGGAGGTAGTTAAGTTTACTTCTTTAATTATTTATTTATTGTTTTGAGACAGAGTCTCACCCTGTCACCCAGGCTGGAGTGGCGCTCTCTCTTAGCTTATTGCCATCTTTGCCTCCTGGGTTCAAGCAATTCTCAGGTCTCAGCATCCTGAAATAGCTGTGATGACAGGGGGCGACACCAAGCTCAGCCAGTTTTTGTCATTTTAGTAGACACGGGGTTTTGCCATGTTGTTCAGCCTGGTCTCAAACTCCTGGTCTCAAGCAATCCACCCACCTGGGCTTCCCAAAGTGCTGGGATTACAGACATGAGCCACCGCGCCTGGCCAAGAAGTAGTTAAATTTAAAACAGGTCACAAATGATTAGGGTGGGCCCTAATCCAGTATGACCAGTGTTCTTATAAGAAGAGGAGATTAGGACACAGACATACACAGAGAGGAGAAGCCATCCTCAATCCAAGGAGAGAGACCTCAGAAGAAACCAACCTGCCAACACCTTGATCTATGCATCCAAGGCTCCAGAATTGTGAGAAAATTAATTTCTGTGGTAAGCCACAGAGACAATGGTACTCTGTTATTGCAGCCACAGCAAACAAATACAGCCATTTGTCTACCTGAGTTTTGGAAATATTGGGAGGAACCCAGTTGACATTTAGATGAAGTATAAAAATACTTTTTTACACAAGTTTAATAAAATTGCTATCATTTATGATGTACTTATTCAAAATTATAGTGTGGTAGCTATTTATATTCCAAGGTATATAAGCAAACATATTTAATTTTTATGTTAAAAATAAAGTGTGGCATAAAGGAAAATATCAAATTACAAGTGTTTGTGATCACCCTCTCCATTTCTTCCTGAGGATAAAAGAAATAGATAGTATTTGCTTGGTTTGTTTATCAGGGTATTGTTGTGGAAGGAGAGAAGACTTGAAGAAGTTGAGAAGGTACAATTAATCTTCATGAGAACAAAAAGAGAAAAGATAGGAGAAATAGAAGAGCTAGCACAACTGGAAACTTTGGAGAGTACATGAGAGAGAAAAGATTCGTTAAGAGCTATAAGGAGTGGAATATTTTGGGGGATGGTATATAAAAAGGGTTATTAGGAAGGCATGCCACGTAGAATTCATTGTGGTGTCTCCTCATCCTTCCATGAAAAATTATCACAACATTCCCACATTATTCTCCAAGGTTTTAGATTCATATTGCTTTTTCTGACATTCCAAAATGTTGAAAAGTAAAATGAAAACCGGGAGCTTAAGACAGTTCGGTCCATTTAGTATTTTTCTCTTAAAATTTTCCACAATGTAGAATACAAAGTAAAATGCTATAAGGACAATGATTAAGCAAAGAATATTTTGAAGTTTACTTTTTCTTCCATTTGATTTCTCTAGCTTTCAAGTGTCTGCTACTTAGTCCATCTGTTCCATTATGTTGTTTTTGGCAAACAGATGCAGGAGAAGAACACTATTGCCTTTTCAGTTTTACATAACCCTAGAGATACAAGCATAATTTTAGTTGGGATTTCTTTTGTAGAGAAAAACTGCAAAGGATTAAAATACACCAAAATTTACTGTATGTTTTAAATGAAAATATAGGTACTGTCTAATATACCCTTCCAGATTACTTGATGCTATGGAGTCTCTATACCTTTTATTTTATTTGAGTTCTTTACAATTCTGCAACAAAAAAAAAAAAAAAAAAAAAAAGAATGCAAATGATTCAGAATTATGCAATCATTACTAATTTCATCACTCCAAAAGAAACCTCATCTCCATTAACAGTCACCCTCCTTTCTGCCTTTCTCAACCACTGATCTACTTTCTGCCTCTATGGATTTGCCTATTCTGGACACAACGCATATAAATGGAATTATGCAACATATGGCCTTTTGTGTCTAGCTCTTCTGAGGCAGCATGATGTTTTCCAGGCTCATCTATACTATAGCATGAATGAGCACTCATCCATTTTTATGGCTTGGGGCTGAGTGGTGTTCTATTGTGTGGATATACCACCTTTTGTTTGTCCATTTATGAGTTGAACATTTGTGTTTCTTCCACATTTCAGCTATTACAAATAACACTGCTATGAAAAAAAAAAAGAAATGCAAATAATATCCACATTCAATTTTTCCAAGGCACCCATGGCTTCTTTATCACATTCAGATAGTTTTTACTTGTTTTCAACTCTTGCTTAGATTATTTAAGAGTCTCGAGTTGATTTTTAAAGCCACAAGAAACACTTCTTCCTTTTCCTACTTGTTCATGAAATTGAGGGACCAGAGCACTGGGATCTAGTTGAACCTCTACAAATACGGAAATGAATTTGGTGGAGGTTCAGTTGATTCCTTCTACCCAAACAAGCCATTTTGGAACCAATTATGGAAATTCAAATTCATTCTGACATTTGTAATAGCCTATGTGTTCTCTTCGAATTGTTCTTTGAACTGGTTAACATCTTACTGGTTTCCTCATTAATGAGTTAAATTAAATCTTTGACATGTGTCCATTTCCTGTTTGTAGAAGAATCATGAGTTTGTCTTTTCTAAAAACTTTATCGTTAGTACTTTCATAAACTGACTGTCTTTATGCTTTTAGGAGCCCAGCTGAATATTAGCCTTACCTGAGTTTCAACTGGACACAAAAAGTGAATTACTCTTTTGGAGTAAGGAATAGCCGGGGGCAGCTGTGGAACAGCAGGGCTGAACTGACCTCTCTATACCTCAGTCAAGAGTCTCAACTATGTACCTCTGCAACTAACCCAGGGAACCTAGTTGTAATCTGCATGACATTTTTATCTCTGACATTCAGTTTGACTTTCAAGTATCACACAGTAGAAAAAAGAAACTCATGAATCCAAAATGAAACTGAATAATATTTTTCCACTTGGCACTACACCATCTAGTCTAATGTGAAAAAAAAAAATCCATTTCAGTTTGCTACTGCCTGCTGATTAGCATGAGCTCAGCTGTCCTTCAAAAGTTCAGCTTCTCCTAAAAGCAGACATAGTCACTGCTGTGAACCAAAGGGGGAGAGAAAAATCACAATTCTTAAATTTTCCTGAGGGTTATTTTTTGGGAAAAATACATTTAATGCATGGATTTTGCTTACTCTGAAAAGTCCCTTCACTTCTGTTTTAAAGGTAATATCAAAGAAGTGTGATTACAACATCCATGAGTAAAACACCTGCCATCTTGAGATAGATGTCGCCAGAAAACAGAAAATGATGCAAGAGGTTTGCTGTATCAGAATTAGAAACACATGCCACATGCTTTCTGCCACTGCCAAACTTGAAGCCACATCCTGGCATTTAGGTTAAATGCTCTTTCCAAGGCATTCATGGCTTCTTTATCACATTCAGATAGTTTTTACTTGTTTTCATCTCTTGGTTAGATTTACGAGTCTTGAATTGGTTTTGAAAATCAAAAGAAATACTTTTCCTTTCTTTACCTGTTCATAAAATTAAAGGACAAGAGCACTGGGATCAAATCTAGGTAAATACCTTAACACACAATACACAAAGTATAATTTTCAAAATGTTTAAAATTACACAATTCTCAATAAAATTTATAATGAATAGAAATCAAAGTGTTATTAAACTCAAGAATGAGTTAATGGTTTTCTTGAACCAACAAAGTTGGTTCAAACCAACTTGTAGGTTCAAACTTGCAGGATACAAGGACTGAAAATTATATAGGCAATGAAAGAAAATAATTATGCAATAAATCACAAAGTTAGATGCAAAACTGGTATTGTTCTACCAGCAATATAACGATATCCTTTGAGGTTTTCTTTTCTAGCCAAGAAAATGTGTGTGTATTACTATCAGGCAAAAATAATCCCCACTGATTCTGTATTAGCATAATGTTGGTCAAAAATTATTTATACCTTATCAGTCTCCAGTAAAGAAATACTATAGAGTTGTAAATTGTCTGAGCCCTACTCAACAGTAAATGGTAAATCAAACAAACTTATATATTGTGTCATCCTAGGACAGGAGTCATCCAATTACAGCCTTGCTGAGACTCTGGGCCAGAGCTAGCTCACCACCTGTTTTATAAATAAAGTTTTATTGGAACCCAGCCTCATACATTTATTTATATGTTATAAATAGCTGCTTTTGCTGCAGAGTGGAATAGTTATGACAGAGACTGGATGGCCCACACAGTCTAAAATAATATCTGGACTCTTTATAGAAAACAAAAAACAAAACTCTTGATGTGTTAGGACATCCTTGTTTTGCTATAAAGAAATATGTGAAACTGGGTCATTTACAAAGAAAAGAGGTTTAACTGGCTCACAGTTCTGCAGGCTGTACAAGCCTTTTGTTGGCTTCTGGGGACGGCTTCAGGAGCTTTTACTCATGGTAGAAGGCAAAGTGGTAGCAGGCACATCACATGGCAAGAGCAGGAGCAAGGGGTAGGCAGGAGGTGCCACATACTTTTAAACAACTAGATCTCAAAAGAAGGCACTCACTATTGTGAAGATAGCATCAAGCTGTAAAGGATCTTCCCCCATAACCTGAACACCTTCCCCCAGGCCTCACTTCCAACACTCGGGATTACACATCGATGTAAGATTTGGAGAGGACATCCAATCTATATCACATTCCAAATTTTGATCTGGGAACAGGACATTTTGAAAGCTTCCATTTTTGTTGTGTGTGTGTGTGTGTGTTTTTCACCTTGCCTATAAGTTTTGGGTAATATTTTTTCTTAACAACAATATTAGTTAAAAAAAAAAAGCATGAGATTAAAATTTTAAAAAAATGTCTTCAGGGAAAAGGCACATCTGAAGCAATTTAAATACCATGAATATATGACTGAAAATGTGTGCATTGCTGCCACATGATACAAGGAAATTAGCTTAACAGCACTAGAGATCCTCAAACTCTCCTTCATTATCAATTGAAAGAGAAACACTAAATTCTTCATTTGTAAGTTAATGTTTAGAAATGGTATTAGAGTAAGAGTTTTAAAATACCAGTCTAATTTTGTCCATATTACCTCTTCAGAGGTTATATATCTCCTACAGTGACTAGACATGACCAATATGAATTATAGACATTTGGGGGATTGCGTAGACTCCTTAGCCCCCATCTGCAAAGCAGGGGTAGGCAAAATGTTATATTAATCCCAATTCACAGGAGCAAATTTATTATTATTATTATTATTATTATTATTATTGCATTGAGAGGGGGGTCCTGCTGTGTTGCCCAGGCTGACCTTAAACACCTGTGCTTAAGGCTGTCCTGCCTCAGCCTTCTAAGGAACTGGGACTATAATGATGGAGCAGCAGTCTATCTGAAGCCACCACTGCAAAGATGCCCACTCAGTGGGCGAGGTGCAGCCAGGGCTGCATGCTTCACAGAGCCAGCAGAAGTCAGAAACAGGCGGGAGCCCCACCCCGTTCCAAGTTGATGGGGTGGGTATCCCACACCCTTGGGCGTAGCTGCAGCTGTCTAACTATGGCTACAGACCTGGGGGTCCCTGTGCTCTGGGAGCCCTGGGAAGACCCCCTGCCTCTGCAGGCTTCAAAGTGCCTGCTTCTGTTGCCTGGCCTCCCACTTCTGGCTCCTAGCACTTGCTCTGATTTGAGCAAAGCTGTGGCTGAGACTGGGCACTATTTCAACTTGACCAGGTGTGTGTGCTTAGGGCAGCACTGACATGCCAGTTCCCTGGTGCTTCAGTCCCCTCCAGACTTTCAGTGCCAATGAGCATGGGAGGAGTGAGGGGGTGCTGAGGGCAGTTTGGTGTGAGCCTGCAGGCACCCCTCTGCATGAACAGCCTGGGTGCTGTGAGTGCCATGGATGGTAGGTTGATGGTGGTAGGAGGTGGACAGCCACCTGGGTGGAAAGGGGCAGGACCCTGGTAAAGCCCCACCCTCAAGCCAGGGATAGCCTGAAGCCTAGGAGCCAGGCTGCCAGTTCTCAGACCAGAGTGAGAACTTACGGTACTTTTTCCAGGTCTGCCCATGGCCACCCATGGACCGATCAGCATGCTCTTCCTCCCCATTGAAGCCCATAGAAACCCCAAACTCAGCCAGGCTTGGGTAGATATCCAGACGATCTGCCTGCAGAAAGGAGCTACCCACTTCTGGTCTCCTGAGCACTGTACCGTCTCTTAATAAAGTACCACATGCTCGCTCTCCAGTTGTCCTCATATCTCATTCTTCCTGAATATGGGACAAGAACTTGAGATGCACTGAATGGTGGGGCTGGAAGAGCTGTAACACAAACGGAACTCAAACATGCCCCCACTGCATGCCATACCATGGCAAGGAGAAATAAAGGAGAGAAGAGCTGTGGCCCTTCTGGAAGCCCAGATAAGAGTTCCAGAGCTAGGGGTATGACATTTGATTTGGGGCTTTTCCATTTCTGGTGTCTCCAAGCTTCTGGGCACCAACATGTTCCCAAGTGCCTGCAGTGGAAGCCATGTGTGGTATGCCTAGTCCAGCCGCAGCAGGGGGCCAGCACCCATGCTGATGCCTGGAGCTGCTTGCCTCGCTGCAGCCAGTGTGCCTGGCAGTGGCTAGACCCCAGGCTCACTCATTCATGCATCCCCTCACTGCTCCACGCCTGGCTCACCTTTGGCAGATGTGGGATCCAGGCTGGTAGCAAAAGCTGAGTGTAGCCTACCAGGCAAAGTGGGTGAAATGAGTCCAGTGGGCCCAAGCAAAACTCGGGCAAAGGTGCCATTGGCCACAGAGGTTTCTGGCTGGTGAAGTGACACGCCAAGGATCCCGACATACAAGCACTTACCACCACACCTGGAAGAAAGATGCAAATTCTGACAAAGTTTTATTTAGGTTATACACAGGGCTGAGATTCAGCAAGTATTCACATCTTGTTAAAATATGTAATACTTAAGCACCAGATGGTAACTAGCCATGGCTCTGAGCCACTCATATAATCCTCAGGTTATCCCAGTCATCCCAGCCTCTCCCTCCAGTACCCCCAGGATCAGTCACCTACTACACTTGATCTTAGCCAAAAGGCCGAGAAGTGATGCATCAATCACCTACTAAAGGGTTAATCCTGACATAGAGTGGAAAGTCAATATCTAGTCAAGGGTTCACACGTGATTTGTTGGTGCCCACATCATGTTTATACTAAATACTTCTACATTTTTATCCCTGACTTTACATTCCCTATATTGCCAAATTGTTCACAGTTCCTTTCCAGTTAAGTTTCTCCTGGCACCCACCAGCCACATCACAAAATCAATGCAAATCTCTTTAAAAACAGCAGCAGCAAAATATAAGGAAAGCCAGGAAAAACAAGCATAGAATGGGAACCAATGTTAATTCTACAACTAATGCTACCGAAATGAGAAAGATTATGCAAACTATTCTAACAAAAGTGTTAGGTATCTTTTTAAAAAAATCATAAACATTGAAGAAGAGTATGGTCTAAGACAGAAGAAAAAACTAAGGCATTTATACACCAACTGGCAGAGGGGCTCACTGGAAGGAAAACCCATAGGAAAAGACTAATGAAAGAACAAAGAAAATAGAAGAACAAGACAAGAAAGGTTTGGAAAGAAACTTCTGATTTTAGACTTCTGCTTAACCTAACCTGGATGCCCAGGATAACCTGTCCATTCTGACTTTAGCTCTCCACAGTTGTTGAATGCTGCATTTGCACACAATGAAGTTCAGATGCTGTTGGTGCCCCACCTTGTATCCCCTGACTCCTCTTCAATGAACATCAAACTTGCAACAGCCAGCCCTCACATTTCTTTCCCTAAGGGCTTTCGCTGTCCCCTAGAGTCCCCTCTGCCATTTGGTGTAAAAATATGTCAGCTTCTTTGACCCTCAGGTCGAATATTCTATACTAGCTTTCAGATTATCCCCAGCAGAATTGAGCGCCAGCCATCCCTAACAATAGCTGGCTTGATAAGGTACATATCACTGGCTCCTTTCCTTTTCCCTGTCTCATGTAACACTCAATTCCAGTTTCCTTTATCTTCTAAATGATCCCCAAGCTCTCACCTCCTAAATTACATTCAAATCTTTGTGTCAGAATCTGTTCTCTGGCAGAATCCAAAATACAACACAGTAGGTGGTCAAGAAACAGTCATTCACTCATTCAAGACTTACAAGTATTTCTACTTTTTGGGACTTACGGAGGTTTTCTTTGTACTTTATTTTATGTGTGTTGATGGGCACTTGGAAAGAATGCATATGCTCATATATGTATATCCATATGGGAGTATGTATGTATATATGTGTATATATATAAAATCCATTTTACTTTATTTAGACATTTCATATTATTTCTTATTTTTCATCCACTCAAACTATAATAGAAAATAGAATAATAAAATATTATAGAAGAGTTGATTTGAAGTCCTCTATTACTAGAGTGCTTCTGTGAATTTCATTTTTGTCTTCTGTCTTATGATTATAGTTTCTGTCTTATGATTTTTTGTTGCCCTGTTATTTGATGCATAGATATTTAAAACTGATATATTTTTATATGCTTTACGCATTTCAAAATTATGAAGTACCCACAACTTTTAGGACTGAATTACATCTTTTCAGATATTATGACCATGATTCCTGGGTTTTCAAAAATTTGCCTTTCCTAATACAGTTTTGCTCATCCTTCAATTTTTGACCATCCTAAATCACTTTTCTAACATGTCCCTTATATATGGCAAAGGGTTTACAATCGCTTAAATTTCAACCTAATTTAAACTTATCCTCCTTTAAAATATAAGTTAAATCCATTTATATTTATTAAGCTGACATATGTCTGGTTTCTGTTCTGTCATATTGTTTTACATTGTCTGTTTTTATATATTAAAGTCTTTAATATCTTAAAGACTTTATGCAGTCTGTTTTCTTTGGTTTGCTTTCTGTGTATTGTTCTAAGATTTGGGGAGGTTTGTAGTTCTGTTATGATGGTTATTTTTATTAACGCATATTGTCAGCACATAATAGTTCCCTGTTATAAGAAATACAGTGCTTTCTCCTTCTTCCCCATTCCCTTTCTCTCCGTCCTACCACCCAATTTAAATTAATAACATTATCTTTCTTATTGTTACCTTTGTACTATTAAAAATGAGTATATGCCTATCACTTTATTAGTCAGCTTTTAATATCATTTAAATCAGCAGACTTATTTTAATTCCTACCTTCTTCACTGCGATTTGTAGTATTGTAACATTTTATATTGTCCATAGTCACTTCAAAATGACTCCATCACCGTTAGCCAGTGTATTCTTACAGTGCTTTCTGAAATCTGTTTTTTTCTAAGTTCTTTCACCAATCTCTTGACTTTATCCCTCCCTTTCTCTTTTTTTTCTCAGCTGCTCTTCCTCTCTGTTGCTTTTATATTTTGCAGTCTGTGAATCATATCTGTCTCCTACTTTTTACTAAAGATGGAATCTATGGAGTGTATGTTTTCATTCTCCTTGAAGATTCTGTATAGTTTTTGAGAGGAGAAAAAGAAAGACTTGCTTACACAAAAAAATCATACTGGAAGTTTTTGGGTCTGTGTTTTGTTGTTGCTGTTGTTGTTATGTTTGTTTTGTTTTGTGATCATTAGCCTTTCTCATGCCCATTAAAGGATCAAGCCTGCAAAACTACAAAAGCAGTGACTCTGATCACAGGAATTATACGTATTTTAACAAAACAATAAAGAAATCATTTGAGTGGTAACGTTTCAGCACTTCCCAAGGTACGGAAGTGCTGTGATTTGAATGTTTATCCCCTCCAAAAGTAATGTTGAAATTTAATTGTAATGGTGTTAAGGTTGGGACCTTTAAAAAGTGCTTAGGCTACGAGGCTCTGTTTCATAGGTGGGATTATTGTTGATATGAAAGGGTGAGTTTGGCCCTCTCGATCTCTCTTTGCCCTTCTACCATATGATGGCTTTTGCCATGTTTTGACGCTGAAAGAAGGCCCTCACCAGATGCTGGAATCTTCACGTTGGGCTTCTCAGCCTCTAGAAGTGTGAGCCAATAAATTTATGTTTATTATAAATTATCCAATCTGCGGTAATCTGTTAAAGCAGCACGAAACAGACTAAAACAAGAAGTAAACGGCTCTCTACTCTAGCAGTGCAATTATCCAGGCCAACTTCTAACCATTCCTCATCTGGTAATAGCTGTTTTTCTTTCATTTCAGTTTTACAAGTCTCGTTTTACAGAATTATAAATCATTAGCAATAAGAGCAATGCTGAAGTGCATATTCTCAAAGAAATGTAAGCCGTTGATAATTTTTTCTTGGAAGGTAAATGTTTTGTGCTTATTCCTAATTACTCAAGTGATTTAAAAATTTGGACATAATCATAACTGTCAAGGTAAAGATGATAGTGAATATATCCACTTGGAGTACTTCAGGAAAGTTAAATAATATTGGAGAATATTGTTTACATATAAAATTAGAGAACTGAGCAGAAAGAAAACCTATCAATTATGTTACTTTTACTCATTGTTTAATTCCTGACCCTTCTTGAAATATCTGCTCGATTCCTGTGAAATGGTCATAGCTCTCTGATAGCAGTTGACTAGTGATAAAATTCAAGTCACCATCTATTACAGGCCAGAGCATTGGACTTTCAGCACAGTCTTAGTGATCAAATTTGCCAAATGCTATAGAATATTCCAAAAACAAAAGCTTTCATTCCTTGGTATAGATAGCGTCCATCCATAAGATAAAGAAAATTAGACCTACTTCATACAGTTGGTGTGAAGATCAAATAAGAAAATGTAGATAAAGTACATGAGACATGAAGTAATCAGTTAGTATCAGTGGCCCTCCTGTGTGCTTCTCAGCTCTTCCTCTCCCCCTCCATTTCTTACTTGTATAGCCTGGATTTCCCGGGGCAATAGTCATTTTGGACTTCCCAAAACTAGGAAACTTTTTACTGAAAGCAGATAATTCTTTGTTTAGTGGAGTATGATGTAGTCCTCTAGTGATCAGAAATGGAGTATCCCATGTTTGCTCTTAAATACTATTTGGCTTATTAATGACTTGCCCCTACTATGGCATTTCTCACATAGGGTGGTGTTTTTTTTTTGCATATATTTCTTTCATCTTGGTTTTAAAATATGGAGAGGCAGACTCTACATTTTCTTCTTCAAATCTATGATACTGATTGTATTAGTGATCTATTGTTGCATAACAAATTACCTTGAAATTTATCAGCTTAAAACCACACACATTTATTTTCTCAGAGTTTCACTGAAGCAGCTTAGCTGCATAGTTTTGGCTCAGGGTCTCTCATGAGATTGCAGTCAAGCCGTTTGCTGGAGCAGCTGTCATCATTTTTAATATTCTTGGTGGTGTCATATAATGTTCAACAGAGTCTCTCTCTCTCTCTCTCTCTCTCTCCCTGTCTCTCTCCCTCCCTCCCTCTCCCTCTCTCTCTCCCTCCCTCTCCCTCTCTCTCTCCCTCTCTTTCCCCCTCACATTTAGATTCTATATGAGACAGAAATTCCAGAGTTAATTTACTTTTGAAAAACCCCTCAAATTACCCCTAAAACATAGTCTGTATCCCTTTCAAGATATTGAACACAGTGAAAGTTCTGGTTAAAAGCTAGGGACAGTAGTTGGCTTGGAATCAGAGGACATGTTGTATAAAAAAATTACATAATTTTAAATACAAGAATTATATTTAACTCAACTACACAGACACACACACACACACACACACACACACACGAGGCCTTCGGAGACTGAGGAGGCTGAGACAGCAAAGCTTCCTATCGCACACTCACTGCAGGACTCACTCCCAATTAGTGGATTAGCAGTTGCAATTTAAAATTTAAAAGGTTGTTTATTTATTTATTTTTACCAAGTTGAACCTGCACACATGAAATACATTTATGATTCAACCCTGACATATTAATATTAAAATATAAAGAAGTTTTCGGATTCACCCATAAACACCAAACTACTAGTTCTCTAAGATTTGATCTTATACTTTGCCTGTTCAGCATTTCTGAGCTTTGCTCTGCTTGCTGATTGATGCTAATCAAGCAGGCCTCAGAATAGTTCTAGTATTAGAGCCACTAGAAGCCAAAGTGCTTTCTGCAGAGTATAATATTGTTATGTTGTATTCTAATCATACAGATAATCCTTTAACACAAAGTTATTCTTTTGTTATTTTAAGTTTATATTGGTTGGGTCATTATATTTAGTTAAATTTACACAGCATTGGCCAGGCGCAGTGGCTCACGCCTGTAACCCCAGCACTTTGGGAGGCCGAGGTGGGAGGATCCCCCTGAGGTTGGGAGTTTGAGACCAGCCTGACCAACATGGAGAAACCCCGTCTCTTTTAAAAATACAAAATTAGCCAGGCATGGTGGTGCATGCCTGTAATCCCAGCTACTCGGCAGGCTGAGGTAGGAGAGTCACTTGAATCCAGGAGGCAGAGGTTGTGGTGAGCCAAGATCACACCATTGCACTCCAGCCTGGGCAACAAGAGCTAAACTCCATCTCAAATAAATAAATAAATAAATACACAGCATGAAAGGCAATAGTGTCATTATCAGAAGTGTACAAATCCAAACACACACACACACACACACACACACACACACACACACACACACACTTTATTCATAGGTGTCTGAATCAAACCTATCCCTTAATGTTGGTTTGTTGTATGATCATTTGTCTAGTTACCAGCTAGTCCTCTCTGGCAGATAATCAATGGCACTTGTGAAAAGTTTAAGATGCATATTTTTTTAAAGTAGTGTAGAAAAACAAGTTTACAGCTACTCAGGAGGCTGAGGCAGGAGAATTGCCTAAGCCCAGGAGGCAGAGGTTGCGGTGGGCCAAGATCGCGCCGTTGCACTCCAGCCCAGGTAACAAGAATGAAACTCCATCTCAAAAAAAAAAAAAAAAAAAAAAGAAAAACAGGTTTAAGAAAAATTTCCTGGAGTTATTTTTTCCCCAAACTGGAATACTGTTACATTTTAGCAGAACCCCTTGTGCTTGCTTATAGAAGATAAAGCTTCCATTGCAACCAAGGAGACCATTCCAATCTATCCCACGGGCTGCATCGAAATCTGAAGGTCAAAAAACTCTGACTTCCTTCTGTTGTCCTTGTTAAAAAATAATATACCCTATCTGGAAATGTGGAGCTTGAATCCTTTGTGATGAGTAAGTGCTTCTCTCATTGTTATGTAATCTTTATTTTCTGAATTCTTTACCACTAGTTGTATAAAGTTGGTTCTAATATAGGTACAGACATAAACACACCTTGGTTAAAAGTAAAGGAGTTTTGAATAAGCTGGCTTCTCTGACCAGAATATTGCTTGGATATAAGCACTGTAAGTGCACAGGCCTCTGTATATTTTGCTCACTGCTGTTTCCCTAGGGAAGTCCCTGGCACATAGTAAATGGTTAATAAAAATCTGTTGAATGTTTTTATGGTTGAAACCATTGTTTATGTTCCATTAGCTTTTGCCATATGTTTTATTTTCTTTTTATATCTCTGTATTAGTTTCCTAGGGCTGCCATAACAAATTACCACAACCTTGGTGCCTTTAAACAATAGAAATTTATTCTTTCATGGTTCTCGAGTTTGTAAGTCTGAAATCAAGGCGTCAGCAAGGCCACACTCCCTCCAAGCCTGTAGGGGAGAATTCATCCTTGTCTCTTCTAATTTCTTTCTTTTTTTCTGGTGAAAAGATACATATATTTAGAATTAGCCAGCCAAATTTAGTTTAGATAATCCCAATTTTGTTGGCAACATCCAAAGCATCCTAATCTGGAGCCAGTTGAACATATGCCTTCTTCTCTTTATCGGGCCTAAGCAGGGTGTTGACCTTGGCCATATCAATGTCACAGAGTTTCTTCCACAGCCTGTTTGACCTGGTGCTTGTTGGCTTTCACATCCACAATGAATACAAGTGTGCTGTTGTCTTCTGTCTTCTTCATGGCAGACTCAGTGGTCAGCAGGAACTTGCTGATGACGTAGTGGTCAAGATTGTTTCTCCTGGTGGTGTTCTTTTGAGGATATTTGGGCTGCCTCCGAAGTTGCAGTATCTTGTGGGGTGGGTGTTGTGCAGATCTTCTTTTGTGTGTGTGTAGCTGTGGACAACTTTCAGCACTACCTTCTTGACCTTTGAAGTCTTTGCATTGGCTTTGGCTTCAGGAGGGGCAAGAGCTTCCTTCTTCATCTTTGGCACCATCTTGTGAAAAGTTCTCTTCTAGTTTCTAATGTCTCCAGGCATCTCTTGGCTTGTAGCCATACAACTCCAGTCTCTGCCTCCATCTTCACATGGTCCCCCCCATGTCTGTTTCTTCTCTTCTTTTTATAAGCACATTTGTCATTGGATTTGGGGCCCACCTGGTTAATCCAGGGTGGTTTAATCTTGAGATTCTTCGTTTAATTACACCGACAAAGACTCTTTCCAAATAAGGTCACATTCACATTCATGAGTATCTGAAGTTGAAACTTGGACATGTTGTTTCTGGCCAAAATACAACCCACTACAATGTCTAACCACCAATTTTAAGATTCTACTCATTCAACACACATTTGTTAAATGTCTATTATGTGCCAGGCACCAAATGGGGAGGATGCAAATAACAGCATGATGTGGACACTGGCCTTCCTTAGCCAGATGAAAACTTATCATTGGTTTTTATTCCAAATCCTTCAGTAATAAAATACATTTTAAACTCACATAAAAGGATATCTTTTTTTTTTTAATTTTCCAAACTTTTATGCTCTGCTTCCTTTCTTTTTTTCTTTTTTGAGATGGAGTCTCACTCTGTTGCCCAGGCTGGAGTGCAGTGGCATGATCTCAGCTCACTGCAACCTCTGCCTCCCACATTCAAGCAATTCTCCATGCCTTAGCCTCCCAAGTAGCTGGGATTACAGGTGCCTGCCACTGCACCCAGCTAATTTATGTATTTTTAGCAGAGATGGGGTTTTGCCATGTTAACCAGGGTGGTCTCAAACTCCTGACCTCAGGTGATCTGCCCGCCTCAGCCTCCCAAAGTGTTGGGAATTACAGGCATGAGCCACTACAACTGGCCTCTGCTTCCCTTTTAAACAAAAGGATATCTTATCATCTACTCTAAATCTCTTCAGATTAATTTTTCCATAAATTCTAATGAACACTTTCCATTGTTGTCAATGTTTCAATTGTCCTGTTACTCACTTTTCAGATGTTATTAGCTCAAGGTCATTTCTTTCAAAAAACTTTATGATGTGAAACCATTTTAATTTGTTTCAATATATTTTCTTTCACTACAAATCAAAGTACAGGAGCAGTAAACTTAGCAAGAACCCATTTATCCCTATACCATTTTGTCATTAAGGTAACATCAACATCCCTCTGACTGAGGTTGGCCATATCTTATCGTGGCCTGATTTCTTTGGAAAGCAGAGCCTGAGAATGAATAGGTAATTATTTGGGAAATAATTCCAGGAAGCAGGAGTGATGGAGGAGGTGTTTTGGAGTAGAACAGGGGATCAGGGAATCAAGAGGGAGAAACTAAACAGGAATACATTGCCAACTGAGCCCTCACAATGCAGTAACTGATTTTTACCCCTATAAGACTTTCTGAGGTCTTATGAAACACACCTCAGGGCCAAAAGAGGGAAGGGTTTACTTACTTGGTGGCTTCCATCCCTTATTTGTCAAGGGTCAGCACCACCACTCATCTGGGATGCACAAGTATAGATGCTGAGCAGTTCCTAAGGGTATTTCCATCCTTTTTATATTTCCATAAAAAGGATGTGGCTGGTCTGGGTGAGATATATCTCCCCAAAGCTAGTCAAGCCATGCCCTGAACTGGTCACTGCACTAGCCAGTGAGTAAGAAGTAGAGCCAAAAGGATTTACAGATGAACACGAGAGATGTCCAATAGACTTTTAGTTCCCACAGGGATTTCTGGATTTCTTTGCTCTTTCCTACTGCCAAGCTGGTTATCCTTAGCTTATGAGACTTTTCAGACTTGGAAGCAGTATAATACCATGAGTCAGATCACTGGACTTTGAAATCAAGAAACCAGGCCTCTGACTGGAGAACTCACTCTCTGTGTGCTCCAACCTTCTCATTCATACCAATGGATAATCACACTTACCTCATAGGTTCACTATGAGGATAAAATGAGGATTACCAGGAAAGTGCATAGCCCTGGGCCTGTACTTTCTGACACCCATTCTTGACACCAAGTGAGTATCCCACATTTCAACTCAATTCTGACACTGAATAGTTAGAGTTTGCACAGACTAAGGGGCTCAATCCCACAAGACTGCCCCGACTTCAGATGCCAGCTGCAAGTCCTGGGTATCCCTAAGCCACCCACACTCTTGTCCAGCAGGCTACAAATTCAGGGTTTTCCACAACCTCTCAAGTTAAAATTCTGTAGAATTGAGAAAGGAGTTCAAGAGGACTGGTTTTGCAAGGTACCGGTCATAAAGACTTCACTGATAAAATAAGATGTAGTAAAGAAGCCAGCCAAAACTCAGCAAAACAAAGATGGTGAAAAAAGCAACCTCTGGCCATTCTCACTGCTCATTATATGTTAATTAGAATGTATTAGTCTACTAAAAGACACTCCTACCAGCACCATGACAGTTTACAAATGCCATAGCAATATCTGGTAGCTACCTTATATAGTTTAAAAGGGGGAAGAACCCTGATATGGTTTGGCTGTGTCCCCACCCAAATCTTATCTTGAATTGTAGTTCCCATAGTCTTCATGTGTTGTGGGAGAGACCTGGTGGGAGGTAACTGAATCATGGGAGTGAGTTTTTCCAGTGCTGTTCTCATGATAGTGAATAAATCTCACAAGATCTGATGGTTTTATAAAGGGCAGTTCCCCTGTGCATGATCTCTTGCCTGCCACTATGTAAGATGTGCCTTTGCTCCTCCGTCACCTTTTGCTATGATTGTGAGGCCTCCCCAGCCATGTGGAACTGTGAGTCCATTAAGCCTCTTTTTTAAATAAATTACTGAGTCTCCAGTATTTCTTCTTAGCAGTATGAAAATGGGCTAATATAAACCCTCAGTTCCAGGAATTCCATATCCCTTTACCAGAAACTCATGAACAATCTACCCTTTGTTTAGCATATGATTAGGAAATGACGATAAAAATAGCCAGCCAGCAGCCCTCAGGGCTGTTTTTCCTATGGAGTAGCCATGCTTTTATTCCTTTACATTTTTTTTTTTTTTTTGAGTTGGAGTCTCACTCTGTTGCTCAGGCTTGAAAACAATGGTACTATCTTGGCTCACTGCAGCCTTCACCTCCTGGATTCAGGCAATTCTCCTGTCTCAGCCTCCTGAATAGCTGGGACTACAGGCACATGCCACCGCACCTGGCTAATTTTTGTATTTTTAGTGCAGACAGTTTTACCATATTGGTCAGGCTGGTCTTGAACTCCTGACCTCAAGTGATCCACCTACCTCAGCCTCCCAAAGTGCTGTGATTACAGGCATGAGCCACTGCACCCAGCCTATTCCTTTACTTTCTTAGTAAACTTACTTTCACTTTACTTTGTCACCTCACTCTTGATTTCCTTCCTGCATGAAGGCAAGAACCCATGTGACCTCCCAGGCTGCACCCCCTTGGGGTCCACCCTGTGAAAGAATGAGTCACAGGACTCAGGAAAACACTATGCTTACAATTACCATTTTTCCATAAAGGATACAAATGAATAGCCAGATGGCAAAGCACATATGATGGCAAGGTCTGAAAGGGTCCTGAGCATAGGAGCTTCTGTCCCCATGAAGCCAGGGTCTGCCACCCTCCTGGTATATCAATGTGTGCACCAACTGGGAAGCACCCCACACCTCATCATTCAGAGTTTTTATTGAGGTTTTATTATGTAGGCATGATTGGGTTAGTCATTAACCACTCTAACCTCAATTTCTGGCTTCCCCTCCTCAGCGGTCAGTGAGTGAGGCTGAAAGTTCCAACCCTCTCACCACGTGGCTGACTTTCTTAGCTACCAGCACCCATCCTGAAGCTATCCAGGGAGTCTGCCTAAAGTTACCTTATTGGCATATACTCAGATATAGCAAAAGGTGGCTCATTATGAATAACAAAAGACACTCCTGTTATTAAGGAAATTCCAAGGGTTTCTGAAACTCTGTGGCAGGAACCAGGGGCAAAGACAAAATACATTTTTTGATTATTCACAGTACAACACATAGAGAGTGCTCATTGAACACTGATGATTGTTACTCTCAAGGTGTGGAAGCTGTGTCACAAACCACCAGCATCACGACTAGCCCTGTAACACCTCTGCTGTGTTAACTTTTGAATTAAAAAAATAAATCTTAATTTAAAAATTTTTTCAATTCAGGTGCGGTGGCTTAAGCCTGTAATCCCAGCACTTTGGGAGGCCAAGGTAGGTGGATCACCTGAGGTCAGGAGTTCAAGATCAGCCTGGCCAACATGGTGAAACTCCATCTCTACTAAAAATACAAAAAACTAGCTGGGCATGGTGATGTATGCCTATAATCCCAGCTACTTGGGAGGCTGAGGCAGGAACTTGGGAGGGAGAGATTGCAGTGAGCAGAGATCACACCACTGCCCTCCAGTCTGGGTGACAGAGCAAGACTATGTATCAAAAATAATAATAATAAAAGAATTCAGAGCAAAAGAGTTGGAAATGTTACAGATCATAAGCTCTTTGGTTTCCCATGTAATAAAAATTAATACGGGGTCAAGTAGTTTTCCCTTTCAAGGAGTTTATTTCAGAGTTTGTGCTCAAGCTCAAGGAAGGCAGTGAAGGTGCAAGAACTCCCTGAAAAAGCTGGTAGGGGTTTTTTTTTATTAGGCAAGCACGGGAATTAACATCAGGATAGGGTATGCAGGCTGGGCTGGGCAAAGCATGTGATGGGTAGATTATGCACGTAGCATATCTGGTTGCAACGTTTATCTTGAGTCAGGGACCACCTAGTGGTCTGGCTAGCAGCAACAAGGCTGTAAATCAATTGTTCAGCATTTTTACCATGGTTTAATATTTAGATTTCCTAAGCCAGTTCCTGGAATTCTTTACATAAAAGGCATGGTTAAATGTTAGGAAAACACAGAAGAATGGCTATTTTCTTTGTGTGACTAAAGCCTTGGGATTTGTGGGTATACCACGAGCGAGTGGTGTGGGTTTTGGGATCGGTGAAATGAGAAAAAATATATATATGGGAAGGAGGAGCTGTGTCCCATTCCTATTCTATCTCAGAAACAGATAAAGCAGTACCAGTTCAAGTTAATCTCCTTTGAAAAAATGTAAGAGGCAACTATATTCTACTAGTGCATATAACAAAAAATAAAAACAATTATATTTTAAAGGTGTCCTAAATTAAGGCATCAAACTGAGGAATGTTGGATTACCTACAAGTACAATGATCAATTTTTGTTCTTGAGGGGTGAAAATTCTAGGCAGGGAGAAGTGACATTAACTTGGCACTAAGCAGAATGAAGGATAAATAAGGGGTAAGAGAGCAAGTGAAGCAATATTGCAAGGCAGCTCGTATACATTAACAAATGAATTCTATAAACAATAAGTGCCAGTGAATAATGACTCCAGAATTTGGGAAATTAAGAAAGTGTTTACAGAAAGTTTCAGTACCCAGGTTGGTAGAATTGAAACCTTTGTCAGGACAACGAGAGGACATTGAAAGTAGCAAAAATCTAAAGACGAGAAAGACGACATGTGTTCCTGGGACAATTAGTTCACCCTTGCTAGTGTTTTGAGTTTAAAATGAGTAACACAAAGCTAGCAATAGCAAAATTCTAAAGAGTCTTATGTTTATTCATGATCTTTTCACTATGAGTAGACTGTTGATTTGTTAGCGAGTTTATTGTTTCAAAGGAGGAAAAGATATTGAGGTCAGTTGTAGAAACGGAAAGTTTGAAGTCAATGAATTCAAGGAAATATAGTCAGGTCACCAATACCTTGTGGAGAAACAGATAAAACGAGGAGGGATAAAGTGAAAATTATTTACATTCTTGAAACCACAAAAGTGAAATGAGCTAAGAGCACAGCTGGAATGTGACCCATTGGGTAGGCAGTCCCACAGAGTCTGAACACATGCCCACTTAGGCAGCCTTGGTTAAGACCTGTCCTTCTCCATCTGATAATGGGAAAAAAACACATGCAAAGGAAGTAAATAGTAATTACATGTGGAGATAGTGGTGGTCTCTCCAGTTCCACCTTGGGATTGAGGTTATAAAAGATAACGTAGAGAGAAAACATTCTGAAGTTATTTATAGTAGGCTTAAATTGAACTTATTTGTTTGAGAGTTTACAGGCCCATGTGGATTTCTCTCCCTGACCTTGGTCAAAGTCAGTCTATTATAAATCAAGTGTAGCACATCCACATGGTAGTTCATATGACTTTTTTTTTTTTGAGACAGAGTCTTGCTCTGTTCACTACAACCTCTGCCTCCCAAGTTCAAGTGACTCTCCTGCCTCAGCCTCCTGAGTAGTTGGGATTACAGGCATGCGCCTCCACGCCCAGCTAATTTTGTAGTTTTTGGTCAGGCTGGTCTCGAACTCCCAACTTCAGGTGATCCACCCGCCTCGGCCTCCCAAAGTGCTGGAATTGCAGGCGTGAGCTACCACGCCCAGCCTCTTGTCTCTTTTTTAAAGTGTTTTGAATTTTTTTTGAAGTTTGTTTTTTTCTATTTTTAAGGCAAGG
Source organism: Sapajus apella (assembly GCF_009761245.1). NCBI lineage: Eukaryota > Metazoa > Chordata > Mammalia > Primates > Cebidae > Sapajus > Sapajus apella. The sequence goes on along the minus strand of NW_022436973.1, from coordinate 15,878,496 downwards.
TCTTCTTGCTCTCTCACCCAGGCTGGAGTGCAGTGATGCCATCTTGGCTCACTGCAGCCTTGAGTTTCTGGGCTCACGCAATCCTCCTATCTCAGCCTTCAAAGTAGCTGGGACTATAGGCTCATGCCACCACACCCAACTAATTTTTTTTAAATTTATTTATAGAGACAAGGTCTCACTAGGCTGGTTTCAAACTCCTGGATTCAAAAGATCCTTTCACTTTGGTCTACCAAAGTGTTGAGATTACAGGCGTGAGCCACTGCACCAAGCCCATAAATGTTTTCTATGACATACTTGCTAAGGCTTTTTCCGGTATATGGTATGTTTAGGACTTGAGCAAAGAGGTTTAACTCATTTCTCAGAAAGCTCAACACATTTTTCACTCCCTCGAGTAATGTTTCATTTTGCTTTGTTTGATCGATAGTTCATTTCTCATTTCTAATTTAATAAAGCACAACTCTTTTTCTCAGACAATGGAAAGCCTGAATCAACAATAAAAATTTTTGTGGGCAGATTCCATGGGGAGGGATACAAAGTATCAAATGGCTATGTGAAGAATTGAATTTCATAACATTCTGGGAATCTGTGAAGGGAAAAAAAGCCAATGCAGGGCCCCTTGGCCATAAATTGTAACATAGTCTTCCGTAATTGGGTGCTATTCTAACAGAGGTAGCTCTGGTACAGATGAAAGTGTTACTAACAACTATAATGGAAAACTTGCATTTGAGTCTCATCTGTACTGCTTACTAGGCATGTGGTGATAGATGGAACACTATACCTTAGTTTCATTTTCAACAAAATGAGGATAACAATACCTCCCCGAGATGTTGTTAAAACTATACATAACATGACATCACAATATCCACTGAGTCACCATTCCGAGACTATCAGCACGATAATCAGCAACATCTCATAATAAATTGCAGGAGTGATTATTAGGGAAAAAAGATAAAAAGCCTATATCTTAATAATAATATACTAGTCATTCTAGATATTTGATCCTCTTTTATTTCCATCTAATTTCCAATTGATTCGTTTACATTTATTTCACAATATTAAAAGAAACTATTGAATGTTTGTCGGAAAGGCCTTTGGACTCCAAGTTAGTGATAGTCATTTCATTGTAAAGCAGAAACACAAAGGTTTATAGAACCTATGTGTAGTTTATATAGTCTTTTACACTTCCACTGTATAAAAGAGTGATCAATATAAAATAGAACCATAGAAGCAACAGACTGTTTGGAAAGAAAATAACTTGTACAAATTGGCTTTGGTGAAAAATAATGTGCTCTGATCATCCTAACCCCAAAGTACACAACATCCCCAGAGTGCCACATGGCCATCCTAGGCATTTGTTTTAGAATAATATAAGTGCCTAAAAGCCCCAGGAACTTGGAATAAAATCATTTAGTATTTGCTGTAATTTCCATACCATGTGTGACCCTTGGGTTGAAGAGTTAAAAAGACATGTATGAAACCTAGCCAAGAATTCTGCAGTGGAGGAAAAAGTATTTGTCTCAATTTTACTCCAGAAATTTTGTTCTTGAATGGGAATGTAGACAAGAATGAAGAAATTCATTGAAGGAAGATATTAATTCATATCCATGGAGCTTAGTTATCTAATTTGTTTCAGGCTTTTATGGTTGAAAATGCTGAATGAGCATTCATTCATTCTTTCATTCATTAGAGATGAGGTCTCACTACATTGCCCAGGCTGGTGTCAAATTCCTAGGCTAAAGCGATTCTTCTGCCTCAGCCTCCCAAAGTGCTGGGATTACAGGCATGAGCCACTGGTGCCTGGCCTAGATCAGCATTTCTAGAGTAGAATAGGAGTGATAGTGTTTTAAAGAAGAATGTATCTTAATGGTTTTCAAATTTTTTAGGCAGTAGATCTAGAAATCATGATGCTTTTTGTGGACTCTCATGAAATACTAATATATTTAACTCACATGTGGCAGACTGGCTCCATGCTCATTACTCTTATTTCTTTTCCTGGCATATGTGACAACTCCATTTTCCAGCCTCCTTGACCTTTAGTTGGAGCCATTTGACTGGGGTATGACCAATGTACTATAAATGGAGGTGCTGTGGACTGGACATATGATCAGATGCACCATCTCTTTTCCCTTTCTGTGGCAACCATGGAGGACACACGTTACAGTGCACAACGCAAAAGAAGCACAGAAGCCTGAGTCTCTGCTTGAAGGAGAGCCTGCCAGGGGGTCAAATAACCAGAAAATTCTACATTGGATTTTGTATGATGGTTAATTTTAGGTGATAATTTGCCTAGATTAAAGAATACCTGGAAACCTGGTAAGGCATTTGTATTAGCTCATTCTCACACTGCTATAAAAATACTACCTGAAACTGGGTAATTTATAAAGAAAGGAGGTTTAATTGACTCACAGTTCCAAATGGCTGGGAAGGTCTCAGGAAACTTACAATCATGGAGGAAGGTAAAGGGGAAGCAGTCACGTCTTACATGGTGGCAGGAGAGAGGGAAGAAGGGGGAAGTGCCAGACACTTATCAAACAACCAGATCTTGTGAGAACTCATTCATCATCACGAGAACAACATGGGGAAAACCAGCCCCGTGATCCAGTCATCTCCTACCAGGTCCCTCCATCGATATGTGGGGATTACAATATGGATTACAATTCGAGATGAGATTTGGGTGGGGACCCAGCCAAACCATACTAGCATTGTTTCAGGATGCATCTGTGAGGGTGTTTCCAGAAGAGATTAGCATGTTAGTCTGGGTGAACTAGGTGAGGGGAATGGGCTGGCATCATCCAATCTGCTGGGGAACCCCTGAGAGAACAAACGCAGAGAAAAGGAGAATGTATCAACCTATCTGCTGGAGCTAGGATGCACTCTTCCTCTCCTGCCCTTCAACAACATGTATATATCTTATTGACCCCGTCTCTCTGAAGTTCTCTGAAACACTTACTCTAACTCAATGTTGTCAAACTATGGCTTGAATATAGGCCTTCTGATATGGTAAATAAAGTTTTATGGCAACACTACCATGCCTGTTTGCCTGTGTATTATCTATCACTGCTTTTGCACTACAATGGCAGGGTTGAATAGTTGCAGCAGAGATATCATGGCACACAAAGCCTGGGGTATGTACCATGTGGCCATTTAGGAAAAAATTTGCTTATCCCAGCTCTAATTAATGGTAATGAATGGTAACTTAGCTCCAAATTATACATTTCGTTGTTTAAAATTTGTTTACATATGAATAAAATGATGACTTAAATGAATAATTAGCATATTCATACAATTTGCAAAAGATTGGCCATATCAAATGCTGCCAAGGCTATGAAACAAGAGGGACCCTTATATGCCACTCTAGGTAAATTACATATAAATTAAAACAACTTTATAAAATAAGCAATATCTTAAATGGACACATTATGGCATAGTCATAAAATGGAACGCTGTACAGGCGGGGCATGGTGGCTCATACTTGTAGTCCCAACACTTTGGGAGGCTGAGATGGGTGGATCACTTGAGCCCAGTAGCTAGAGACCAGCCCAGATAACATGGTGAGTCCCTGTCTCTACAAAAAATAAAAAATAATTAGCTGGGTCCCAGCTACTTGGATGTCTGTGGTGGGAGGATCACTTAAGCCTGGGAGATTGAGGCAGCAGTGAGATGTGATTGTACAACTGCACTCCAACCTGGGTGACAGAGGAAGACTCTGTCTCAAAAAAAAAATGCTATACTAGTTAAAAGAAATGACCTACAGTTACATGCATCAACAGAAATAAATCTCACAAATATAATGTTGACAAAATACAGCAAGTTGAAGTGAATTTTATATATTACCTTTTAGGTAAAGTTTTAAAAGATGCACAAAATACCATGTATTGCGTAGGGATACAGTCATGCATGAAGATAATTGCAGGGGAATATCAATCACCAAATTTAAGATAGTGGTTCCTCCAAAGGAAGGGAGTTGTAATTGGGGGAGAGAATATAAGAGTTTCAAATGTAAAGGTTAAATTCTATTTCTTAAGCTGGGTGGTGGGTACATGTTATATTATCTCTGTACTATTCTTTATACTTTTTTGATTGTCTTTAAATATCACAATAAATTTTATTTTATTAAAAAATAACATTTCATACAATATAAATTGTTTTAAGTTTATAAAACATAGAAATGTTCAATTAAATCAAACACTCACTTGGTGGATTTGTTATCATAAGTAGACCATGAGCTCATCCAACTTTTCAAAATGAAAATACAAATGGAATTATTTGCATTCAACAGAAAGTGCTCCTATTTTGACCTTAGATTAACTCAGTCTATAAATAACCTTGAAAAAATAATTAAAAAATGGTCCTGAGATCTTACGCATTGATTCCTAGTAAAGGTTATTTTGTAAAAAGGATAAGACAGCTTTGCAATAACCTAACTGTATAGTCATACCACAAAAATAATTCAGTTGGCTTAGGTTCAAAATCTAGCCACGCTGTTGCTATTGTGCAGAAAGGTTTTTACTTTGCTTGATGCTATTTCTCACTGCTTCTGAAATCCATTACAATCCTTGAGTTATCTCCAGTGCTGTTGGTTCTGTCTAATTACTCTCTAGAGATAGACCAGAAAATGCAGATATGAAAGTAAGGCTTGAGATTTTAGTGACAACAGGTTGGTCGTGGGCAGTGAAAATGACTGACAAGTAGACGATCTTTCTGCACAGGCTCTATGCCAAATAAGGTCTGCAGCCATAAACATTTATATATTGACAACTTTGGTTATAAGAATTCTAACAATAGCTTTATAGAAACAGTCATTAATAGATCTTGGTATTTCAGTTTCTGCTGATGTCTTACACCCGATTTTAACAGAACCTAAAAATGGTTTCTAATTTGAATTCATTAAATACACTCATACTTAATATGAAAAGAACATCGAATAACACACTAAAGTGTCAGGATTTAAAATCTCAAGCCAAAAACCATTTGGTTAATCATGACTTCTCTATTTATTTGTTTATTTATTCTCTATTCCCTAATCATTTAATGTCTGACCCACAACACAAATGCAATACAAAGAACAGTCCAAAAATGGGTTTTTATATAGATCTTAGGATTGCTTCTAACGGCAAAAATGGAAGACAGAGCAAATGCAAACCTCCTTTCCCTGCTGCTTCTAAAATTCTGTTTTGTAGAAGGCATGTATTTTAGTAAAGTATAGGAAAGAGCTTGATTTTTTTCCTTTGTGACAAATAAAGCTGAATAAATACATATTTCTTCCAAACACCTTTTGTGTTCAAAGGTTCAGCAGACTTCTAGAAGAACAAAATGATATTATTAAATGAAATGCAAATGTTGAAAGAGAATATGTATTATATATCTTAGTGCAAAGCCTTTCAATGCTTGTCAGATCAATTCTGCAACCTCATTACACAGTTAGACATTTAGAGGATTTCTGCTTTAAATATTCTCACAGGTTTCAAACATTTTCAGCATCTTAGCAGGAAACTCAGGGGCTGCTGAACCTGCTAAGGATAAACTTAATACTGGTTGATGCCGGAGCCTAGGTGATGGCCTGTGCTCCAGAGAGCCTTTAAGAAGATGGTAGCTTATCACCGTTATCAAACCTGGGGGAAGATGACAGTGATTGGGGGAGAAGATAATTTTTGCAGTTTCAAAGGAACAGTCATTTCTTACCCTTGACATTACAAACTCAGATGTAATAAGGCAAACTTCATCTTTGCCAGGTTAACCACCAACTCTGAGTCACTAAAGACTAAGACCATGAACTCTGCTAAAGACAAAAACCCAACAAACAAGGAAATTGTTGTTATTCCGACTGTTAAAACTGGGAGAAAACCCCAGTGTCTTGGCAGGGTAGTTTGCCTTACACTTTTCTTACTTTTCTTTTTCTTTTTTCTTTTCTTTTTTCTTTTATTTTTTTGATTGGAGTCTTGCTCTGTCGCCTGGGCTAGGGTACAGTGGCACGATCTTGGCTCACTGCAACTTTCGTCTTCCAGGTTCAAGTGGTTCTCCTGCCTCAGCCTCCCCAGTAACTGTGATTACAGGCGCCTGCCACCACGTCCAGCTAATTTTATTTTTTTGTAGAGATGGGGTTGGCCAGGCTGGTCTCAAACTCCTGACCTCAGGTGATCTGCCCATTTTGGCCTCCCAAAGTGCTGGGATTACAGGTGTGAGCCATAGCGTCCGGCCTGCCTTACACTTTTATAGGGAGGTGCATACACATAAGTGGGGTGATTTACGGTTAGAAAGCTTTCCTAATTGCAAAATAACCTATCTGTTAGCTGAAAAGAAAATGTTTATCTCTGTGTCTAGCTATATTTCAAGGGGACAGGTTGTTCTAATCTCAGATAATCATTCATGAGACAAAGAATAGAGAGGTGGAAGGTCTGTCACTGGCTTTTGAGCAGGTTCAAGCCAAAGAAGAAAGGTCGATATTTGGCCTTGTCACAGGTAAACAAGGGAGGCCTCCGTGCAAGTGTGTTAGGGCTCATCAGAAAGTGGACAGCCAGTCTGACCTAAACTGTATGCAGAAGGATGGCTCTTTGCCATAAACCTTTTCCTGGAACACAAAAGGGTGGGGGGGATTTTGGATAACAAAATGTTGGGTCAATTTCTTAATTGTGCTGTTTGCTGGGAGCACAGGGCTCAGGTCGAGTTCAGCATTGTCAATTCATTTACTCATCTGCTTATCCATCCACACCAAACTGCCTACCTTACCTGAGAACAAAACCAGTTCTTTATTGTCACATTCAACCTTGTTTAATCAACCTGTCTAATCATCAGCAGCATATCAGAATAATTAAAAGTTAATACTGAAGAGGCCAGACTTCCAATGTTAGTCAGCATTTATTCATACCAAGGTAAGCTCCTAAAATGCATACATAAATTAAATGCTTATAGAATAATTTGGAGGTGTCATGGACTAATAATTACAAGTCTGTGCTCTGCTGTCAGTCTTTCTCTGAATTTGTACTTTTCAGAATTTTCTATGTCTCTGTTTTCTCATCTCTAAAGTGAGGATATTGCTCCTCCAATCCTTACATGGTCATAATGAGGACTGATTCTGATAATGTGTCTAAAACAGCACTTGCCAAACTTTAATGCATTTCAGAACCCTATTGGCATCTGGTTAAACTGAAGGTTCTGATTCAGCAGGTCTGGGGTGAGGCCCGAGGCTCTACATTTCTAGTAAGCTCCCAGTTGATGGTTATGCCACTGATGTCCAGACCACACTCTGAGTAGCAAGAATCTAAAGCCTCAATCACACTGCCTAGCACATAGTCAGTGGTTAATTAGTAAGTGTTATTTGTATTAGATTATACATCTGTGAGTAAAATAAGGCCAATAAAACTTTCTGTAAGGTACATATAGCCTGTGTTTTTGCCTTATGTATGCCCACACATGTGATTACAAAGTAATGAGACATACAAACTGCATGTGAAAATCACCCTGATTTTGCTGTCTCAAGTTCTGCTCATGTTAGATTCCGCTAGAATTGAGTATATGTTCTCAGCTAATTCTCCAATGCCTCACTAATTAATTTTTAGTCTGAACATTGCTCATTAAATTGTGAGCCCCTTAAACTGCTCTCTGAAAGTTCAGAAATGATCAAATCAATAAACCTGGTGTTACAAAAGAAGATTGGTCAAGGAGGAATAAGAAAGGCTATTGAGTGCTGTTAAGCTCACAGAACAGTGAGCCAGGCATTTCTTTTGAAACCCAGAGCTTACTTTAAAAGGCGGGATGACTTAAAAGGTAAAGAGAGGCTCACAGATCAACTAAGAGGATCTTTATGAATAGAAGACAGAGGGACAACTTCAAATATCTAAACTGAAAAATTACATGACTATTCATGGAGATGTGTTTTTAAAAGCCCTGTGGAATTAGCATGCACTGCTGGTGGGAGTATAAATTGGTACCACCACTTTGGAAACTATTTGGTACTATTTGGTTGGTACAAAAGTAGCTGCAGTTTTTGCACTGTTGGAATTTGCCATTTGATATTGGAATACATTCTTAAATAAATATGGTTATGTTATTCATCATTTTAATGGGCACTTTTTTTTTTTTGCTAATGGCTTATTACTGCTGTTTATTTTAGATTATGAAAATGATACTAGATAAAAAGCAAATTCAAGCTATTTTCTTGTGTGAGTTCAAAATGGGTCATAAAGCAGCAGAGACAACTCGCAACGTCAACAGTGCATTTGGCCCAGGAACTGCTAACGAACGTACAGTGCAGTGGTGGTTAAAAAATTTTTGCAAAAGAGCCTTGAAGATGAGGAGCATAGTGGCTGACCATCAGAAATTGACAACGACCAATTGAGAGCCATCTTCAAAGCTGACCCTCTTACAACTACAGGGGAAGTTGCCAAAGAACTCAACATCAACCATTCTAGGGCATTTGAAGCAAATTAGAAAGGTGAAAAAGCTTGATAAGTGGAAGCCTCATGAGCTGACAAAAAATTTTAAAAAAATCATTTTGAACTCTTGTTTTCTTTTATTCTACACAACAACAACGAATCGTTTCTCAAACAGGTTGTGACGTGCAATGAAAAGGGAATTTTATACGACAACCAGTGATGGCCAGCTCAGCGATTAGATCAAAAAGAAGCTCTAAAGCACCCCAAAACCAAACTTGCACCAAAGAAAGGTCATGGTCACTCTTTGGTGGTCTGCTGCTGATCGGATCCACTATAGCTTTCTGAATCACGACAAAATCATTACATCTGAGAAGTATGCTCAGCAAGTGGATGAGATGCACCAAAAACTGCAGTGGCTACAGCCAGCACTAGTCAACAGAAAGGACCCAATTATTCTCCAGGACAAGGCCTGACCACACTTCTCACAACCAACGTTTCAAAAGTTGAACAAACTGGGCTACGAAGTTTTGCCTCATCAACTATATTCACCTGACCTCTCGCCAACCAACTACCAATTCTTCAAGCATCTTGACAACTTTTTCCAGGGAAAATGCTTCGACTACCAGCAGGATGCAGAAAATGCTTTCCAAGAGTTTGTCAAATCCTGAAGTATGGATTTTTATGCCACAGAAATAAAAGAAACTTATTTCTCACTGGCAAAAATGTGTTGGTTTTAATGCTTCCTATTTTGATTAATAAAGATATGTTTGAGCCTAGTTATGATGATTTAAAATTTATGGTCCGAAACCACAATTACTTTTGCACCAACCTAATGTCTACTAAAGCTGAACATGCACACGCCCAGTGACCCACCTATGGAACCCTACTCTGAGGTATCCGACAGGAATGCATATGCATGCTCACCAAGGGGCAGGTACAGAAATGCTTAAACAGTACTAGTCATGATAGCCCGGACTGGCCACAAGCCAAATGACCACTCATTAGAGAATGGTTAAGTAGCATATCATACAATAAAGTATTGCACAGCAATGCAAACTGTTGAACTATAACGTATCACAATAACGTGGATGAATCTCATGAAAATGTTAAACATAAGAAGCAAAACAAAAGAATGAAATTAAAAGCCAACAAAATTAACCTATGTTCTCAGGTGTTCAGATAGGGGCCACCTTTGGGGTAGGGACTCGAAAGGGCTTCTGCAGTGCTCGATATGTTCTCTTACTTGGTCTGTGCCCTGGTTACAGAGTATGTAAACTCTGTGATAAGTCATCAGAAAGAATAAACAACTGGTTTTCTAAATTCTCACAACACTTCTGACACCAAATGTGGATTTTCCACACTAAGCCATTCTCCAATTCTCTACAAACCACCGAATGTCCTATTAATCAACCCTGACAATGCCAGTTAGCATAGATCCCACAGATTAAGGGATTAGTTTCATAAAACTGTCCCCAACTTACGTCCTAGGTTGTCACCTGTACTTCTGAACAGCCAGCTATAAATCAGGAGTTCCTACAATCCTCTCCTCAGGTTTGGTCATTTACTGTAATGGCTAACAAACCCCAGGGAAACACTTTCCTATGTTTACCAGTTTACTATATATATTACAAAAGATACAAGTGAACAGGGAGATGAAGAGGTATACAGGGCAAGCGATGAGGAAAGGCTGTGGGGCTTCTCCCAAGAGAGCCACCTCCCAGCACCTCCATGTCTTCAGAAAGTCTCTAAACCCTATCATGTAGGGCTTTAATAAAGGTTCCATAATGTAGACATGATTGATCAGATCATTGGCCATTGGAGGTTGGGGTTTAGACTGAAAGTTCTAATCCTTTAATCACATGGTTTGTTCTTTTGGCAACCAGCCTGCATCCTGAATCTGTCTAGGGGCTTTCAGCCACCAGTCTTCTCACTGACATACAAAAGGCACTTTGATCACTCCAGGAATTCCAAAAGGTTTCGAAGTGCTTGTGTGTCAGAATCCAGGACTAATACCAAATACAGTGAGCCCATCATATCCAAGATTGAACCAACTGCAGATCAAAAACATTTGGAAAAAACAATAAAAAAAAATACCAATGGGCCAGGCATGGGGCTTACACCTGTAATCCCAGCACTTTGGGAGGCCTAGGCAGGCAGATCACAAGGTCAGGAGATCGAGACCATCCTGGCCAACATGGTGAAACCCCGCCTCTTCTAAAATTACAAAAATTAACTGGGTGTGGTGGCGCACATCTGTAATCCCAGCTACTCGGGAGGCTGAGGCAGGAGAATCACTTGCACTCAGGTGGCGGAGATTGCAGTGAACTGAGGTCGCATCACTGTACTCCAGCCTGGCAACAGAGCGAGACTCTGTCTCAAAAAAAAAAAAGCAAAAATCAGTATAGTATAACAACTATTTACACAGCATTTACATTGTATTAGGTGTTATTAGTAATCTACAGATGACATGAAATATACAGGAAGATGTGCATAGGTTATATGCAAATACTACATCATTTTATCTCAGGGACTTGAACAACCTCTGATTTTGCTATTCTGGGGTGAAGTGGGATTCTTGAAGCTACCGAAGGACAACTATGTTATAATAAAAAAAATGCTCCTAGCACCCTTATGATTCAGAAAATTACAAGCGTTTCAGAAGCCCTGTGCCAAGAACTGTGAGCATAGACCAAATATACGTTTCTTAATGACGTCACCATCATCTCTCTGTCCACTTACGATTTGTGCACTTTTCTCTATGTATCCCACACATTAACAAAATATGTATATCAAAAAACCCTATGACTCTCTTAAAAGTTATGTAGACTTCTGAGGTGCTTTGTTTTTCTATTCAGGAAGGCATTTGTGAGGAAGAAATGATTTGTTCTTAAATATTTAACCTATCTTTGATCTGTCAGATCTCAGCTTAGATTCACTCTTTAAAAGAGAGTAAAAAGAAAATCCTCAGGAATATGCTGAGAAAGAAAAGCATCATGTTTCTTTTTAAATTTTGTTTTACTTCTTTTTTGAGATAGGATCTAGCTCTGTTGCCTAAGCTGGAATGCAGTGGTGCGATTTCGGCTCACTGCAGCCTCAACCTCCCAGGCTCAAGCAATCCCCTGATCATCAGCCTCTCGAGGAACTGATACTACAAGCATGTGCTACCACTCCTGGCTAATTTTTGTATTTTTTTGTAGAGACAGGGTTTTGTCATGAAGACAGTCTGGTCTTGAACTCCTGAGCTCAAGTGATCTGCCCGCATCAGCCTCCCAAAGTGCTGACATTTCAGGTGTGAGCCACTGTGCATGGCCAGCACCATACTTCTTAAAGGAGGGCCACAGCCTTCCAGTTTCCATTTTTTTTCCACTAACCTGTTACAATCCTTGAGCAGAAGCCAATTGAATAATCAGAGGAGACGCAAGAGATTCCTCTCTTCTCCCTGTGGAGAAAAACAAAGAGCAGGGTGTACCTGAGGATTTGGGATGCAAAATTAAAAGATCTGAGAAGAGACCATGAGATTACTTTTTATTGTCTTTTAAATTTAGTTTTACAAAGATGGGATCTCACCATGTAGCCCAGGCTGCTTGAACTTCTGGGCTCAAGTGATCCTTTTGCCTCCTAAAATGCTGTGATTATGGATGTGAGCCAGCACGCTCTGCCAGAGATTTCTAAAAGGCTACAAAAACATTGGGTCTGTTTGAGGGTGGGCCAAGACATCCTGACCCACCCACCAGTCAGCACGTGGACAAAGATGAATTAACAGAATGAGGGGAATAAAAGGGAGTCAGCTGTGAACTGGGCAATGAATCAGCCTTGGAAATAATTAGCTCACATACAAGGTGCTGCCATTTCTAGGTGCTCCCAAAGCTCTTTATTATTTCCCTCATTCCATTTTCCCTTAAATTTTTTCTCCCAATCCAAATCAGTCTCATTTTTGTTGCAAGATCTCCTGGTCGGGGCTCAGAGCTTGGCCCCCGAGGAGTGAGACAATTTTCATCTAATCCAGCTTGCTTGTGGAAAGAAATCTGTTAAATGAGCTTTTTCAGTGTCTATCACTGATGTTGTTCATTTGCTTCCTTCAGCTTTTCCCAAGTGGTGCTTATTCCCTTTAATTTTTTACAGCAACTTGTACCAGTTGTTGGAATCCACTCTTTCTTATCCATACTGTCCAAATAGAAAAAGCTGTGAAAACTAAAAGTTCTTTCTTAAATTGAATGGAAAACTGGAACTCACATGAGGCTGTTTATAATGTCAGTTTATCTCACTTACTGTGAATTTTTGTGTTTTATTGCAGAGATTTAAATGTGTTTATTACAGGATGCTGCTTTAGATACCCCTGGAGATGTAATGCAATATGCAATATATACACTGTATTACCTTTCTATAATCCAAAAATTTCAAATTCCAAAGCACATCTGGGATTGCAGGTCTATAATCAAGACTTTTCTTCTAGAATGGAGATAAACTTGTTCAGCTGCTAAACGGATTGGGGTTAAATTTAAGCAATAGTCTTATGGCCGTAAGAGTTTTTAGACACAAATATTTACTCCCAAAAGACTGTGTTAGGTTGAGAGATAAAAGTCAATCAATATTTAACCTAGAGTTCAAATTTAAAAGTCAATTTTTAGCTGTCTACAGGAGTCTGGCCCTCACAAATCAGATCCTTTTTCTAGTGGTAAAGTAAAGGGGGTGGATGGAGAGCACAACTCAATACACTGGGGAGAGGCATCATCAGGTCAGAAAGAGAAAATGAGTCTCTCAGCAAACTTTTAATGTGTCTGAAGCAGGTGATAAGTTAGTTCCAGGAATGGGTTTGGTATGGATTTCATAAATGACTGGGTTTTTCAGAGAGATGGTCTTGGTAGAACCCATTTATCTCCTACTTAGAAGGCTCCTCTGTGGGACAATACAGAGCTTATAAGACTCCAAGAAGTCACGTGTTTCATTCACTTTAAAGATCATGAGTTCAAGTTTAGCCTCATAGGCCATATTGTATAGAAGATGTAGTAATTAAACCAAACTTCAGATTATCGATTCTCTACCTTTGCTGCATATTAGAATCATTCCCTGGGAAGCTTTCAGAAAAAGATTAATAACTGTGTCCTATCCTCAGAGATTTGGACTTAATGGTCTGGTGAGTTCCTTGGCTATCAGAGTTTTTAAAGCTACCAGGTGATTCTAATATGCAGTGAGGGCTGGGAATCCTGCTTTAGAAGCCTCTTAACAAATCTGAAGACTTTTATGTATGAGCTCTCAAGATATTTTTTGCAAAGGGCTTGCTTTACAAAGACATTGATAAAGCTATCCTTGTGGACATTGCCTCAGCTAGCTATTGCTGTGTAAGAAACCACCCTAATATAGTGGTTTAAAGTAATGCCACATATTTTTTTCCTTCTATCAGTCAGCAGGTTGGCTCCATTGATTTGGCCTGGTTCAGCAGATTTTGGTGGATGTCAACTGGTGAATCAGATGAGGACTAGCTAGTCACAGTGTGGGAAAATAGACTTTTTTTATGTGAGTAGCTGTAATGTTATGTTGTAAAGGGCTTGGATGAGGGTGACAAGTTGTACTGGGGCCATTTTGTGATACTCTGTCATGATACAATGGGAGGACCTAATAAGAAAAGGTCCCTTTCAAACTTATAATAACAAGAGTATCATTGTTATTGATACTCTTGTAACCAGTGAGTGATGGTTTTCATTAATGTCTCTTTCAAGGGCATCATTTAGCAGGTGTCCACTTTGGCTTTGCTTTCCCCCAACTTTTAAAAAAACATGTTACATTAAAAAAAAAGTTGTTCATTTCAGGAAAATCAGAAAGGACAATAAGCACCAATATATATATATATACACACACATATATATATATTTTTTTTTTCACCCAACCACAGGTAAGCACAGTTCATATTTTGGTGTATATCTTTCCAGATTTTTTGCATACTCTATTTTTTACGAAAAGTAGAATTACATCCTAAAAGTATAGTCTGGTACAAATTCTGACCAGTTACTTGTCTTTTTTATTTGATTGGTTTTGGTTTGTTTGTTGTTTTTTGTTTTTTTGAGACAGAGTCTCACTCTGTCGCCTAGGCTGGAGTGCAGTGGCACAATCTCAGCTCACCGCAACCTCTGCCTCCTGGGTTCAAGTCATTCTTCCACCTCAGCCTCCTGAATAGCTGGGATTACAGGCATGTACCACCATGCCCAACTAATTTTTGTAGTTTTAGTAGAGGTGAGGTTTCACCATGTAGGTCAGGCTGGTCTCGAACTCCTGGCCTCACGTGATCCACCCACCTTGGCCTCCCCAAGTGCTGGGATTACAGGTCTGAGCCACTGCACCTGGCCTGGTTTTTGTTTTTCTGAGACAAAGTGCCACTCTGTCACCCAAGCTGAAGTGCAGTGGCACAATTATGGCTCACTGCAGCTTCAACCTCCCAGCTCAAATGTGCAGTATCTCAAGTAACAGAGACTACAGGCATGTGCCATCATGTCCAGCTACTTTTTGTATTTTTTTTAGAGACGGGGTTTCATCATGGGCCTAGACTGGTCTCAAACTCCTGGGCTCAAACCATCGACCCACCTCAGCCTCCCAAAGTGCTGGGAATCACTGCAACCAGACTAGTTACTAGTCTTCTAAACGTGGACAGTGACTTATCCTTATTGTCACAGTTTTTCATTTGTAAACTGGTAATAAGGCCTAACTCATAGAATATCATGTGGGATAAATGAGTTAATGCATATAAAAATTATTTATGTATTTAATAATCTGAAAAAATATTTTTCATTTTTATTTGCACAAATTTATGGGGTAGATGTGTAATTTGTTACAGGCATAGATTGTATCATCAAGTCAGGGATTTTAGGGTATCTGCCACCCAAATAATCTACAGTATATCCACTAACCAGTTATTTATCATCTCTGCCTCCTATTCTCTCACCCTCACAAGTCTCCAGTATCTATTATTGCACTCTTTATGTCCATGTGAACACATATTTTAGCATCCTCTTATGAGTGAGACCACATGATATTTGTCTTTCTGTGCCTGTTTTGTTTCACTTTAGATAATGACCTTCATCTCCATTCATGTTGCTGCAAAAGACATATTTTCATTCTTTTTTATGGCTGAATATTATTTGTGAGTGTGTGTGTGTGTGTGTGCGCGCGCGCGTGCGCATACCACCTTTTCTTTATCCATCCATTGATGGACAACTTAGGATGATTCTACATCTTTGCTATTGTGAATAGCAAAGTTGTGATAAACATAAGATATAGATACAGGTATCTTTTCAATGTATTGATTTATTTTCCTTTGAGTAGTGATATAGTTTGGCTCTGTGTCCTCACCCAAATCTCATTTTGAATTGTAGCCCCCATGTGTCAGGAAGGGACTTGGTGGGAAGTGACTGGATCATGGGGGCAGCTTTCCCCCTTGCTGTTCTCATGATAATAAGTGATTCTCATGAGATCTGGTGGTTTAAAAGTGTGTGACACTTCCCCGTTCGCTCTCTCTCTCTCTTGCTGCTGACAGAAGATACTTGTTTCCCCTTTGCCTTCTGCTGTGATTGTAAGTTTCCTGCGGTCTGCCACCATGCTTCCTGTTAAACCTGTGGAACTGTGAGTCAATTAAACCTCTTTTCTTCATAAATTACCCAGTCTCAGGTATTCTTTATAGCAGTGTGAGAGCAAACTAATACCAAAAATTGGTACCAGGAAAATGGGACATTGCTATAAAGGTACCGGAAAATGCAGAAGTGACTTTGGAACTGCATAACGGGCAGAGGTTGAAACAGTTGGTAGGGTTCAGAAGAAGACAGGAAGATGTGGGAAAGTTTGGAACTTCATAGAGACTTGTTGAATGGTTGTGACCAAAATGCTAATAGCCATATGGACAATGAAGTCCAGGCTGAGATGATTTCAGACAGAGATGAGGAACTTATTGGGAATTGGAGTAAGGGTCACACTTGCTATGCTAAAAAGAGACTAACAGCATTGGACCCCTGCTCAAGAGATCTGTGGAACTTTGAACTTGAAAGAGATGATTTAGAGAGTCTGATGGAATAAATTTCTAAGCAGAAAAGCATTAATGATGTGGCCTGGCTGCTCCTAAAAGCCTATGCTCATTTGCATAAAGAATGAGATGGTCTAAAATTGGAACTTATATTTAAAAGGGAATCAGTAGAAGAGTTCAGAAATTTGCAGCCTGACCATGTGATAGAAAAGAAAAATCCCAGCCAGATGCAGTAGCTCACACCTGTAATCCCAGCACTTTTGGGAGCTTGAGGCAGGCAGATCACGAGGTCAGGAATTTGAGACCAGCCTGACCAACATAGTGAAACCCTCTCTCTACTAAAAATACAAAAAAATTAGCCATGCATGGCGGGCACCTGTAATCCCAGCTACTTGGGAGGCTGAGGCAAGGAAAATCGCTTGAACCTCGGAGGCAGAGGTTGCAGTGAGCCACAATTGTACTACTGTACTCCAGCCAGGCGACAGTGTGAGACTCCATCTCAAAAAAAGAAAAAAAAGAAAGAAAAAGAAAAGAAAAATCCATTTTCTGGAGAGAAATTCAAGCCAGGTGCAGAAATTTGTATAAGAAGAATGAAATGTTATTTGGCTAGGAGGAGCCCAAAGGTCTAAGAGTAAAAAATATGGTTTCATTGGCCAGGCCCAGGTCCCAGCTGCTTTGTACAGCCTCAGGACATGATACCCTCCAGCCCAGCTGGTCCACCTCCAGATGTGGCTAAAAGGGGGGCCAAGGTACAGCTTGGGCCATGGTTTCAGAGGGCGCAAGTCCCAAGCCTTGCTGGCTTCCATGTGGTGTTGGGCTTGCAAGTGTGCAGAAAGCAAGAGTTGAGGTTTGGGAGCCTACACCTAGATTTTGGAGGATGTAGGGAAATGCCTGGGTGTTCAGGCAGAACAGGGGCTGCAGGGGCAGAGCCTTCATGGAGAAACTTTACTAAGGTATAGTCCAAGACCTTGGGAGCCCACCTCTTGCATCAGTGAGTTTTGGATGTAAGACATGGAGTCAAATATTATTTTGGAGCTTTAATTAGTGCCATGCCAGGTTTCGGACTTGTGTGGGACCTGTAGCCTCTTTGCATTGGCTGATTTTTCCCATTTCGAATGGGAGCATTTACCTAATGCCTATACCCCCACTGTATTTGAAAGTAACTCATTTTTGATTTTACAGTCTCACAGGCAGAGAGGATTTGCCTTAGATGAGATTTTAGACATGGACTTTTGAGTTAATGCCAGAATGAATTAAGACTTTGGGGTTAGTGCCATGCCAGGTTGGACTTCTGTGGGGCCTGTAGTCTCTTTGCTTTGAAATAATTCCCATATGTCATTGATCAAGGAAGAGTCTTGAACCAGGCCCAGCTGTCAGTCCCACGTGCAAGGGTCTGTTACTCAAAGTCCCGGGTTCTTCATCAGTATGAGCTGGTTAGAGACAAAATAAAACACAATCTTCAGTTGTAGTATTTTCTGGAGTAGCATGTTTCAGACTTTCTGTTACACACAAATCACGGGGGCATCTTGTTAAAATGAAGATTCTATTCCCTAGGCTGGGTTAATAGCCAAGACATTGGTGAAAATGTACCCAGGGAGTTTCAGAGAACTTTATAGCTACTCTCCTATCATAGGCCCAAAGGCCTAGGAGGGAAAAAATTGAGATTAAGAGCCGCATTTCTAACCAGCTGCCAAGTGTTACTGTTGCAAAGTCAGGGCTTTTTAAACTTCAACTCACATATCCTGCAGGGCTTGTTAAACACAGCCGCACCCTCAGAGGGTCTGATACTGAAAACCTGGAGTGGGCCTGAGAGCCTGTGAATTCCTCCCAGGTGATGCTGCTGATGCAGGGACACACTTTCAGTGTTTTAAAGAAAAAGTTAAATAAAACAGGTCTTTCAGGTGTATTATCTATATTTATTTACATATAATTATTGTACATATTTCAGGTTTATTGTTAACATCTGAATATTCAGTTTTGAATAGAGGTAAGCGTCTAGATCATTTAGATATAAGCTGGTGTGAAAAATCTCCTTATAACCTTTATATGTTAAAATTCTATCAGTAAGTTGAAGTATAAATATATATTCATTACTGTAAGTTTAATGTGCTACTATAGTTAATGATTGTGAAAGCTAAGGATTTTAGCTACAAAATCAATAATTTAAAACTTTCAAGCAGTTAAGCAAGATCAGCAGCTAATAGAAACACAGTAAAAGAGAATGCCTTGGCCAGGCGTGGTGGCATGCACCTGTTGCCCCAGTTGCTCAGAAGGCTGAGGCAGGAGGATCGTGAGCCCAGGAGTTCCAGCTTGCACTGAGCTGTGATGGCGCCACGGCACTCCAGCCTGGGCAAAGGGGCAAGACCCTGTCTCTACAAAACAAAGTTAAAAAGAGAGAATGCCTCTACTAGATAACTTTAGGAACACTATATCCTTTTTGAATTAAAAAATGTTTATGGACTTTTAAATAAGAATGGAAGGCAGAATAAAAGGATTATATGTAAAACATATTTGAAATCTTTGCAGAATTATTAGATTATTATTCATGACATTAAAATAACCTTTAATAACTGTATTTATTTTTATTTCATGATTAAATTCCATTCCCCTATGAGTTTTAAAAGAGAACAACCTACCCCAGAAGTTCATTCTAAGTTGGTGATAGTTGGCTTCAGTCTGATATTTATTTAAACACTAGGCCAGTTGGCATTCAACCAAAATGAGTTTTGGCATACTTCCAACATGAATCTTAAGAAATGAATCAGGAGAGCTCCCAAGATCCTGGGTCATACAATGCCCTTCCTCCCCTGAGTAACTGAAGCAGCCCAAACCTCCTGGCCCAGCTCTGCCGCTTGGCACTCTTGTGGAATCTTGTGGAAAGTTAAACAAGTCTGATGATTTCCTATCTTGTGAGAGTTGGATGAGGTTAGAGTTGCCAGATTAAATACAGGATGCTCAGTTACATTTGAATTTCAATTAACTATACATATTATTTTTCAGTGTCTGTCCCAAGTATAGGGGACAAAGGAAGGCTTCTCCTCTGCCTTCCAAAGGTTTGCTGAAAATGAGCTGACAATAGGCAGATTAATAGGAGAATCAGGCATGCAAACTTATTTAACGTGTATAAGCACAGGGGAATTCTGGAGGATGATTACTCAAATAACCCAGTGAGGTCCAGATGCATATGCTCGTCTTCATAGGGGAAGGGGAGATGGGGATGTAGGAGTGAATAATTTTTAGCGGGGAATGAATGGAAACTGGGTGGAAGGCAATATCTTGTAAATGATTCTCTTTGGAAATTGACTGGGACCTGAGAACAAACAATGGTTTGGGACAAAGTTTGCCTGGGCTATAGGCGTGGTGTTTAATGTTCAGTCTCTTTCTCTGTGATATGAGTTTTTATCTTCTCTGGCTGATAAAATTTCAGGGAAGAAATCAAAGGCAACTGTGCAATTTTTTGGTAGGTCTGGTTTCTAGGCAGATAAGGGAATTTCAGAGAATAACCTCATCTTGTGCTTTGTGAGAAAGTGTTGAGAGACAGGATGGGGATGGTGGGTGAGATCAGAGAGATACTGAAGCTGCTTCCTTTGTTCTGCAAGTCAAAGAGCCATATTTAGGAGTGTTGTTTTATGAACCTCAACACATACAACATGCGGAACATTCCTGTATTTTTATTTGCTATGTCTGGCAACATTAGGTGAGGTACCAGCTGAAGGAACATTATCATAAGATAGTGTCTGTGACACTCCACATTTCTTCCCTTGTAACAACAAATGGGAGATATGCAGAGGAGAATGCTAGTTTCTTTAAAAGTTATGGTATAAAAGCAATTTTCCAAGGTCTCCATTTTTGTAGTGGAAATTTAATCTAGTCACTAAAACACTTGTTTAAAACTGAGGAAACTATAATTCCAGTCCCAGTTCCACCATAGACTGGGTTTGGGACTTTGAGATAATTACTGATCTTGTTTCATGGCTCTAAGACACCAATGCTTATCAAATATAGCATTTTAAAAATGCTACCAGGAGAGAAAAAATGTTGCCAATTAAACTGCGACACAAAACTAAAACACCACTGATGCATGAAGATACATCTTTATTTCAGAGATATTAAAATGTGAGGGAAAAATGAGTGTCTTAAAATTCATAAAGCATGATATTTTGACTTGCTTCACTTATATAATGAAGATAATTATCATTTTCCCTACTGAGTACGTATAAAGATTAGACCAAGAAATTAATAATCAGATCTTGTTTCACAATCTAGTTTTGAATTGCACAACAGGGAGCTTTAGCTTCCAAGATGGAAAGTTTTCCAGTGACTGTGCCTATAAAGGTAGCATAAAGAAAGGTGAAAATTTCTTATGGTTTTTTTAAAAGGTTTTTTTCATCTGTAGGTCAAAATTATCCTAGTCCTTTGATCCACTAGGTGTAGAATCATCTTTATGGTTATTATGCATCAGAGTCCAATGTCATTTAAACAGGAAGCAGCTGAGTGCAAGAGTTGGCATCATCTGCTTGCTCATCCATTCTTTGATTCATTGATCCATTGATCCATCTACCCATCCTTCATTCATTTCCATCTCCAATCTTCTGCTCATCCATCCATCCATGCATCCATCCATTTATTCATTGAATAATTCACCCAACATTTATTAAATTTCTATTCTATGCCAGATAGGTAAAATTTGAGAACACAGGGATAAAGAAGTTTCTTGCATTCAAGGAGGTGCCAATCAAAAAAAAAAAAGTACTGAAATGCTCTGCTTACTAAGAGATCAGATGCTTTTGCATCCAAAAATCTCAGGAAAATAGCTTACACCTTCTTTTATGTGGACTACTTCCTTTTTCTAGTCAGGGCTCAGAACACAGTATTACAAAGTATTGTGGTACTTTTTGGAATGCTGAGTATTTTTGACCTGAAGGAGGTAGGAAAGGCCTCAGAAGCTGGAAGGTTTCCCTGACCTTCTCCTGCAATCCTGTCTCTCACCCCTTTTTCTCCCCCAAAGCAAGCCATAAGACCTTATGACCTAACTTTCCTGAACCTAGGTCATAAGACCCTCATATGACAAATGTCCTGGAGGAAAGAAATGCTACACCCAGAGACCAAGAAGAAGTTGAACAAAAGGACTTTGCTGGATTCCCTCCTCAGTTGATTACCATTAGACCATGGCCTTTTTGTCCAGTCAGGTTTCTCGTCAGCTATCCACTCATTTCATCAGACTTAGCTCAAAAATACAGTTTTCCCTGCATCTTTGGGTCTTCATTTCTGAAGATTTTATACCATATAAAACTTTAATTAAATATGTTTGTTACATTTTTCTCTTGTTAATCTGTCTTTTGTTATAGACGTGTCAGCTATGACCCTTGCAATGGGTGATGAAAAGGTAACTTTAATTTTTTTACCCATACGCATCACATTGACTATTCAAAGCCCGCTCATTTCTTCAAAAGTCAGCTCAAATCCTCCAGCTCCATGCAGTCTTCCCTTATGAATCTCCCCCTTTTCCAAATTCCCAAATTGCTTAAAAGTATTTGATTTGACTCCTAATTGGGCATTTAATAAGTAAAATATATAGTATGTTAGATAGCAATACTAGCTAAGGAGAAAAATCAAGCAGGAAAAATCAAACCATGAATATCCAGAAAGGGGGAGGTCTGAAATTTTAAATAAGATGATCTGTGAAAGTCTTACTAAAAAGCAGAATTTTGAGTAGTAATCTGAGGTAAGCAAGGGGTGACCCATATGAGTACACGGGAGTGAAATTCCAAGCAAAGAGAATAGCTAGTACCATAGCCTTGAGGTGGGAGTGTGTGTGATGTGCTGGAGGAACAGGAAGACCGTCATGGTTACAATGCAGTGAATAAAAAGATGAAGTTGGAATACAAAATCAAAGAGGTAAGGAAAGTAGGCCCTGTAAGGTCTGTGCGTTTTACTAACAACCTTGCATTTTACTCTGAATGGGATAGGGTACCACTGAAGGGTTTGAGAAGTGACATGATCTAATGTATTTATTAACTAATTTTTAACATAATCTGTTTGCCCTCTGTGTTGAGAACAGACTGTGGGATGAGGCAAGGGTGGATGCAAGAAGACCAATTAAGAGGACTTGGCAATAGTTTAGTCAATAAATAATGGTGACAGTGGTGGTTAGAGAGATATAGTTAAATTTGGAACATATTTAGAAATAGGTCCATTAGAATTTGCTGATGGATTATGCATAGAATACAAAAGAAAGAGAGTTAAGAATGGCACCTGGGCAACCAGAAGGATAAAGGCAGCATTACCTGAGATTAGGAAAACTGTGAGAAGCACAGGATTTGGAGAAAACCATATGAGCTTAGTGGTGTACATGTTAAGTTTGAGATGAGCATTAAACACGTGAGTGGAAGTGTTGACTGGGCAATTTAGTGTAAAAATCTGGAGTTCAGAGGAGACATCCTGGTGGGAGTAGATAGCTGGTACTTAAAGCCATGATTCAGGATGAAATCAACTAAAGAGAGAATGTAGGCAGAAAATGAGAAAAGATTCAAGGATTGAGTACTGGAGACATTGCTATAATTATCTCCATCAGAGCAGAACACTCTCTGACCTGTCAGGAAGAAGTGCTATCTAAGCCTTCAAGATCCTTAAAACTGAAGACAGCATAGGAAATTCACTAGAGTGGAAATTGCAAATGTTCACTAGGTATCTTTGACATAGGGAGAAAATGGAAAAGAGAGAGCTTTGGAGACAAAAACAGAATGCTCTCTAAGATTTTTGTAATACCTGTAAGCTGTGTCCAGCATGTAGTGTCGGTACCACATATATAAAATTCCCCTTTAGGACAAGTGAGAATAATAAAAAGAAAACTTGGTAGCTGAAGATGTCACAGTGTATGAATATTCTGATACCAATTCTATGACACCAACTTTGTCCTGCAATTCAATTCTGACACTACTTACCCAGAATGAGTACAGTTAAATGAGACTTAGCCTAAAGCTGCCTCCTTAAATATTTTAAGTTCATCCTAAAGGTTTCTATGTACATAAAAAACTGAAATATAACTGGATATGTAAACAGACTAACCTACCTTTGTGCTAATCACCAAGTTTTGGCCAATCTAAGGTGACCAAATATTCAAACCATGTTCAAATAAGGCAAACACCAAGCTGTAACCAATGTGGCCATTTCTCTACCTCACTTCTGTTCTCTGTAGGTCACTTTTTTTCTGTCCATAAATCTTCTATCCCGTGGCTACACTGGAGTAGCCTACTACTCCAGTAGTATCTCCGAGGCTACTCTGGCTTGGAAGACTGCCTGATTCATAAATTTTTCTTTGCTCCATTAAACTCTGTTAAATTTAATTTGTCTAAGGCTTTTCTCTTAACAGTATAGACAGGTTAGGGGGTTAGTCCTCCACAAGATCAACCTCACTTTATACATCAGACACAAGTGGTCCCCAGGATACTTGCACTTCTGAACAGCCAGTTCCAAGTTCAGGGTTTCCCATGACACCCCCGGTTTTGATAATTTGCGGAATTCCAGAACTCAGGAAAGTTCTGTACTTATGATCACCATTTTATTATAAAAGATACAGATCACAAACAGCCAAATGAAGAGATGCATAGGGCAAGATCTGAGCGAGGAGGAGACACAGAGCTTCTAAGCCCTTCCCTTGTGGAATCGTGGTACATCATCCTCCCAGAGCATTGATGTGTGCACCAACTAGAAAGCTCCATGGAACCTCAATGTCCAGAGTTTTTATTGGAATTTTATTACCTGTGCATGACTGATTACATTATTGGCATATGATTGAACTCAGTCTCCAGTTCCTCTCTCATCCCTGGAAGTCAGACTAACCCAGAGAGACAGCCTTCTAATCACATGGTTGGTCTTTCTGGCAGCCAGCTCCCACCCTAATGCTAATGTTCCACCATGAGTCACCTTGTTAGCATAATAAAAACACTCCTACCACAGGAAATTCTAAGTGTTTTTGAAGCTCTGTGTCAGAAACTGAAAACAAAGATCAGATAGATTCTTCATGATACCATGGTATAGCAGACTGCATTTTCCAAAACGATCACAATACTATCTTCTATCGCACTTGCTCTTCTTAAACTCTTCCCATGGAGACACAAGGGCTATGTACCCTCTTCTTAAATCTTGGTGTGCTGTGACAATAGTGATAGTAGCCTTGTGACTTCTGAAGTTGGACTATAAAGGATGATGCAATTTCTGCTTCATTTCTCCTAGGACACTTGCTCTTGAAATCCAGACACTCTGCCCTGATGAAACCCAGCCCAGGTGGAGAAGCCATATGTAGGTGTTCTGGCTGACAGGTTTCACTGAAGTCATAGAAGACAGCAACATCAGCCTCAGTCATTAGACATGTGAGTGAAGAAGACGTCAGAAAGCTCCAGCTGCCAGCTGACTGCAACTGCATATAGACTCCTGACTGAGAACTACATAGCTGAGCCCAGTGAACCTCCAAAACCATGAGAGTTAATAACAACAACAGCAGTTACTCAGATGCAGTGACTCAGGCCTGTTATCCCAGAGCTTTGGGAGGTTGAAGTGGGCAGATTGCTTGAGTTCAGGAGTTTGAGACTAACCCAGACAACTTGGCAAAACTCCACCTTTAAAAAACATTCCAAAAAAATTTAGCCATGGTGGAACGCACCTGTAATTTCAGCTACTTGGGGGCTGAGGCAGGAGGATTGCTTGAGCCCAGGGAAGTTGAGGCTGCAGTGAGCCTCAACTGCACTCCAGCCTGGGTGACAGAGCAAGGTGCTGTCTCAAGATAATAATAACAACAACAAAATATTTGTTGCTGTTTTACACCACCAAGCTAGGGGTAGTTCATTTTGTAGCCAATAGGTAATTGATACACAGGGATTTCCCATTACTTAAATTTTGCTGCCTGATGCCATCCTTTGAAATAAAAACTGAATGCACCCAATAAAATGAATGTGTTGGAGGAGTATGGCAAATCTAGAATCCAATCTCAGCTCTCTCATTAGCTCCCTGCTAGACCTTGAACAAGTCCTGCTATTTTTTTGGCTTCTGGTTTCTTTGTTAAAGGATGAGGCTGATGTGTTAAAGGAAGTTCATATCCTTCTTGGTTTTTACTTTCCTATTTACTAAACTTCCATGATTTATACTCATCTTCCACAACAGATAGTGATGAAAGATTGGTTCATTTGACATTTCGTATTTCAGTTAAAAGAACAGTCTCAGCTCACAGGATAATAAATCTTTATTATCCATTTTGAGAAAGAAAGAGTAAAATTGTCAGGAATTGAGACTACAAGCTAAGATTTGAGCAAATGGGTCTGAAATATTCTAACCTGATTAGGAATATGCAAGAAAAGGTTGACAACATTTTTGTCCAATTCTACTTTGGACAATTACCTGTCACAGATGATTTTCTTTCTGCCTTCCTGAGGCTGAGAATAAAGCCCTGTGATTTCTAAGCCAAGGCCTTCAAAGTTAAGAAGATAAATAAATTCATGTGCTTTATGCTCTTCCTGCACCTCCAGTGCTCCCTGGGCTCATCCTTTTCAATTGCACTGATGGGAGCTGATTCCACTCTTGTCCTTGCTCTTCCTCTGGGTAGATTTTAAAGCAAGGCAAACTAATAAATAATGAATACAGGTGGAGGAGGCAGGAGAAATTTTGTTTTATGGTACACAAAGTGATTTATGTTGGTCATTAAGAATATGGATTCTTAAAGAATTTTCCTTTTATTTCCCTCATAAATGATAGATATTTTATGGCTTTTGCTTAACTTTGCTTGTCGTTGCCAGGTGTTTTCAACTCAAGCTTATTTACGTGCTGTTTGTATGGTACCATGGTTTCAATCATTTTTCCGTCCAATGTAAGAAATGGAAGATATTATATTCAGAGATGGCCAAAAAGTATTGATTTCATCTATATTATCTTGTTCATGAGCACTGATTTTGGGTATGAGTAACAGGAATATGCATTTGGGAAGCTTACATTTTAAAAACATTTTAATGTATGTAAGCATAAACAATTTTCCTTTCTCCCCCTCCCCCATCAAATACATCCCACATTCAATTCTGTTTACACATATACATGGTTACTTGATCTATGACAAAAGTGGCTTTGCAGGCCAGTAAAGAATGACCTTTTCATTAAGTACATGCTTGCTCTCTCTCTACATATATATATATATATATATACACACACACACACAAACACATATGTATGTCTATATGTATATATAGTTTGACCCCAACACATATATCAATTCCAAGTGAATTTCAAATCAATGTATGAAAGGTACAATAAGAAAACTTTTTTAAAAAACATAAATAATTTTAAAATTATTTAAAAATTGGATTATGTTAAAATTACAAATTTCTGTTCATCAAAAGGATGAACTCCCATAAAGGGAGTTAAAACACAAACCACAGAAAAAAATAATATTTGCAATGCATGTATTCAATAAAAGATGTTAATCTAGGATATATAAAGAACTCCTAGAAGTGAGTATGAAAATATGACAAGGTAATCTGATAGAAATTAACAAAGGATTTAAACAGACAATATCTTATGAAAGATAAATTCAAAGAGAATATCTAAATGGCCAGGAAAAACTTGAAACTGTGCTCAACTTCATTAGTCATGAATGAAATGCAAGTTAAAACCATTTACAAATTAAAATCCTCCAGAATGAGTAAAGTTAAAAAAGTCGGAAAATATCAAATAATGGGTAGGATTTGGAGCAACTGGAATGCTCACGCTCTGGTAGTTGTGAATACCTCTTTGGCCACATCAGCTCACGCTGACTGTCAGCATGTACTTGTGTTCTAGCAATTTCTCTCCGAATAATGGATACCCAACAGAAATATGTAGTAATGCTAACCAAATGATATGTAGGAGAATCCTGTTAGCAACACTATTCATAATCGTCCCAAACTGAAAACAACCCAAATGTTCATCGATGGGAAAACGGAAAGATGAATACATCGTGGTCTATTTAGACAATACAATATAAAACAACAATGAGAATGAAACACAAAACAACATGGATAAGTGTTACAAACATAAAGATAAGTGAAGGAAATTAGGCACAAAAAATGTTATTTGATTCTATTTATGTAAAGTACAAAAACCAAGCAAAGCTGATCTATGTGTTAGAAGTTGGGATAGTAGCTTCTCCTGGGAGGAAGGGGCAACTGGAAGGTGACATAGAGGATGAATGTCCTGTTTCATCTGGCTGCTGGTTACATACACATGTTCAGCCTGTGAATATGCATCAAGAGGTATGTTTACGTGCACTTTTTTCTATGTATGTAATAATCCCATAAAGCATAAAACAAACTACAGAAATGCTAACCAATCCTTTGGAATGTTTCAGTTCAGAATGTAATTACAGGTATTCTATCTAATAGGTGTGTTCTTTAAAATGATACTTAGGCTGGGTGCAGTGGCTCATGCCTGTAATCCTAGCACTTTGGGAGGCTGAGGCAGGTGGATCACAAGGTCAGGAGTTTGAGACCAGCCTGGCCAACATGGTGAAACCCTGTCTCTACTAAAAATACAGAAAATTAGCTGGGCCTGGTGGTAGATGCCTGTAAGCTCAGTTACTCAGGAGGCTGAGGAAGGAGAATCACTTGAACCCAAGAGGCAGAGTTTGCAGTGAGCCGAGATGGTGTCACTGCACTCCAGCCTGGTGACAGAGCGAGACTATGTCTCAAAAAAAAAAAAAAAAAAAAAAAAAGAGAGAGTTAACCACACATGTGGGCTGTTTATTTTAGTGCTCAGGTGGAAGCCACCATTTAAAGGAAGGCTGAAGCAAATCCTTTGCTAAATGAGTAATTATCGAGGATGACATTTTAGAGTTCAGATGTTCTTAAAGTGTACCTCTTCTAAAATCCCTTTTCATCCTTTGACTCTCCTATCAATAGGTGCAATATAAAATAAAACATGATTCTGTTCCTTTGGGAGCCTAATCATTTTAAGACCTTTGAAAATTTCTTAATCATGATTTCATTTTTCAGTGTTTTTTTTCACCTGCATTGAGCCAAGGTGCCCAGAAATGTTCTTCTGAGTTTCATAAAGTATAAAAGCACTTAGAGGCAGAAATTCAAAGATATGCTCTATAAATATTTTTATGTCAAAGACATCAGAAATTGAGATGATCAACATGGCACTCAACAATTTAAAAGAAAAAGAGCTTTTCTAATACTGAATCCTAGGACTTACATAAATTGCTACTGCTCTCTTGTGAAAGCAAAACATTTTATACTTTTCAAATATATACAGGAATAGAGGATAGAGTATAATGAGCCCTCAGGTACCCCTCATGCAGTATCAACATTTATTGCTTATCTTGTTTCTTCCACATCCCACATATATCCTCATTTCCCTCACTAGGTGATTTAAGGCAAATCCAGTTATATTTCATTTGCAAAAACTTCATTACACACACAGACACAGACACACACACACACAGACACAGACACACACACACACACACACACACACACCCCTTTTAAAGATCACAATACCATTACTAAAATTAATTGACAAAAATAATTTATCAAACAGTGAATCTTCTATAATTTTCCTCATTGTCTTATGATTTTTTTTTTGTTGTTTAACTTTTTATTCAGGATCCAGGGACCATATGTCACATTTGATTACTGTATCTCTTCAGTCTCTTTTAATCAACAGGCTTCCCACCCTGTCTGTCTTTTCTCCCAACAAAAAGAAACAGGCTGAAAAATTAAAATGGGCTGTGCACAGTGACTCAATCCTGTAATCCCAGCACTTTGGGAGGTAGAGGTGGGCGGACCACTTGAGGTCAGGAGTTCAAGACCAGCCTGGCCAACATAGCAAAACCCTGTCTCTACCAAAAATACAAAAATTATTCAGGCATGGTGGTGGTCACCTGTAATCCCAGCTACTGGGGAGGCTGAGGCAGGAGAATCACTTGAACCTGGGAGGTGGAGGTTGCAGTGAGCCAAGATCTCTGAGCTGAGCCTGGGAGAAAGTGCGAGACCTCTCCTCAAAAAAAAAAAAAAAAAAAAAAAAAAAGTAACAAGTTAACTTTAGTACTATAATTCTATTAGGATTCACATTTACTATTATTCAAATATAGTTCCTCTGTAGAATTGAAAATCCTGTATTTCTGTCAAATTCTATGTCCCACCAGAAGTCCACTCTGAAATGGAATTGTATCACTATCCCATTAATAAATCATTCTACGAGCAAATATTTATTGAGGGCTTCCTATGTTTGAAACTGTGCTCAGCACATTACACTAATTATTTCACTCAATCTCCACAGCACCCTCATGCAGTAGCTATTCCCATTTTACAGATGATAAAACGGAGGCACAGAGAAGTTTAGTGATTTGTCCAGTGTCAATCATTAGGAATTAAGAGCATTGGGGCTAAAATGAAGTTAATTTAACATCAAATCCACGGTTTTTTTTTTTTTTTTTTTTTTAGACAGGGTCTCCCTCTGTTGCCCAGGCTGGAGTGCAGTGGTGCAATCGTGGCTCACTACAACCACAACCTCCTGGGCTCAAGCAATTCTCCTACCATGACCTCCAAAGTAGCTGGGACTACAGGCATGCACTACTACACATGGCTAATTTTTGTATTTTTTGTAGAGATGGAATCTCACTGTGTAAAGCAGGCCAGTCCTGAACTCCTGAGCACAAGTGATCTGCCAGCCTTGGCCTCCCAAAGTGTTTGGATTACAGGCCTGAGCCATCAAGCCTGGCCTGTTACATCCACGCTCTTAATTATAACATTGTTCTGGGAGCCTAAACGTTTGGAAAATATTCCTGTATTAGAGAGTAAGGGGATGCCACCATCCAGGTCTGATGTCTGTATTTTTTCAGTAATGTTTCCCTTAAGAGGGAGGCAGAAAAGTTACATGACATGAGTGACAGCATCCAGTAGCTGATAAGCAGGAGAGCCAAGTCTTCTCACTCTAGACTCTTGTTTCCACCATATAAAATTGTAATAAAGATTTAGGCTATTTTTATTTCTTAAATTTTAGATCACTTTTTAAAGTATTTCTTATTCTTGGAAGTTTTGGAAGTTAATATTCAAATAAGTAAAATTGTTCAGTGATTATTTTATATGAATTTTTTGAGCTGGAAATGTTTTTAGACATTGTAGCACCATTAGTTTGAAACAAAACATCTTTTACAGGTGAGTTTAAAAGGAAAGGCAGCTGACCCAAAGGGGTGAATGACTCCAGAGTTATAGCTTTAGGCCTTAAGTTAGCATTGTTAGTCCTTGTAGAAGTTTAGTGTATATTGGGCCAGGGGCCGTGGCTCACACCTGTAATCCCAGCACTTAGGGAGGCCGAGATGGGTGGATCACTTGAGGTCAGGAGTTTGATACCAGCCTAGCCAAAGTGGTGAAACTCCGTCTCTACTAAAGATACAAAAATTAGTCAGGCATGGTGGTGCACGTCTGTAATCCCAGCCATTCAGGAGGCTGAAGCAGGAGAATTGCTTGAACCCAGAAGGCAGAGGTTGCAGTGAGCTAAGATCATGCCATTGTATTCCAGCCTGAGTGACAGAGACTTTGTCTCAGAAAAAAAAAAAAGAAAAAAAAAAAAGAAGTCTGGTGTACTGGGCAAGGCAATTACTGTTCACCTCTAAGATTCAGCCCAAATGCTATTTCCTGGGTGACCTTGCCTTGACTGCCCCTTTTTTTGCCCAAATAGAATGAGTTACAACCTCACATCCTTTCTCCTGAACATGCATACAGCTTCACCACAGCACTTATTGCAGGGTACTGGGCCAGACGTTAAAGTGCCCAGTGATTCCCACCAGGCTGGTGGCTTTTTGAAAGCTACCTTGTTTGCTCCTTTATCAATTGTTCCCCATGTGTAGTACACAGGAGGTACTAAATGGTCTCTGAATGAATGAAACAAATTTAATGAGTCCTTGCTTCAGCATTCATGTAATGGTCCTAATCTCCACAATACAGGGGCAATGAGTGTGTATAGGTGGGATGGGGTGGAGAGAGAGGTGAACAAACTCAGGTCCCTACCTTTGAGGTAACGTGGTCTGATAATTGACCAAACCAGACCAAACACAGGTGAAGATGTGGGAGACAGGAATGTGTACTTGCTGCTTGCATTAGTCTGTTCTCACACTGCTAATAAAGACATACCTGAGACTGAGTAATTTATAAAGAAAAGAGGTTTAATGGATTCACAGTTCCACATGGTTGGGGAGGTCTCACACTCATGACGGAAGGCAAAGAAGAAGCAAAGTCACATCTTACATGGCGGCAGTCAAGAGAGCTTTTGCAGGGAAATCCTATTTACAAAACCATCAGATCTCCTGAGACTTATTCACTACTATGAAAACGGCACAGGAAAGACCTGCCCCCCATGATTCAATTACCTTCCACTGGTAATTGGAAGGTCTCTCCCATGAAACATGGGAATTATGGGAACTACAATTCAAGATGAGATTTGGGTGGGGACACAGCCAAACCATATCACTGCTAATCAAGGCATAAAGTAGTACAACCACTTTGGCAATTGTACATAAAGATTGCACCAGGGGAATTATTCTGTTAGCTCCTTCCTAGCTCCTGTTTCCTGTTGGTTAACTTACTTTTTTCTTTTTTTTTTGAGAAGGAGTCTCCCTCTGTCTCCCAGGCTTGACTTCACCCCAAAGAGAGGGAAGGCTGATGGAGGGTAGAGATCTGAGAAAGAACACAAGATTTATTTCTAGCTCAGAAACACCTGCATAATTTCTGCCCTTGGGGAGATTCACTCTAATAAACATATTTCTGATTGGCTTGATTCATTTCTAAAAATACTAGATGGTTTTTCATTAATTAATATATGGTCACTATAAGTAATTTAAAAAATACAGAAAAGTTGAAAGATAAAGTCACCCATAATTTCATCACCCAGAGAAAATCATGATTACTATTTTTAATATAATTTTTATCTTTGTCATTAGGAATAAAACTCTAAGCAATGATTCAATTTGAAATATATATCTAAATTTTTCAATCATCTATATATGTTTAAATGTGTGAAGTGATATGGGTTGTCCAGTGTTACACAGGATTCCTAAAATTCTTGGTAACAGGGTAGTATAACTGAACAAAATGAAAGCTACTTGCTATGTAGTTTATTTGAAGCCAGACAATAGTCTCAATCATTCATAATTTGAAAGTCAATATATATTTTGACTGAAAATACGAATAGCTGACCATTTTAATCAAATGCTTTCCTTTTTACGATATATATTTTTCTAGAACTAAATCATTTGTTTTTATCTACAGAGTGCGTATGCCAAAGTCATCATTGCTTTATTCATTTTGACATTAAATTCCATTAAAATTTGCAACTTTGTGGGCAGGTCAGATAATCCTGGCCAACCAAATATTTTGAAAATGAATAATAATATGCTCTTCACAAAAAGTCAGGTTGGCTATACCTTGAATTCAGAGCTGCACAATGGCTATCTGATGTACCTTTGGGCATATGTATTTTTGTAGCCATTGGAAATATAAAACCAAGACAAAGGCAGTGGTTTCTACTTCACTGAAAATAAAAGCAATATTTATTTTTAAAGTAGGACTCATCAAACTTTGGATTATTCTTTTTAGATGGCAAGCTGTTATTAACAGGAAGCACAATGCTATTTGTAGCACATGCTACACGGTCATCATTAATGGAGAGACTAGCATTTTTGTAGTCTTTCAGAAATACACTCCACTTAGGCTTGGTTATTTCTGATATTTTCTAAACTCACTTGATACACTTTAGGACGTAAATCTCAAACAGAAAAACCAGATGGCTCCTTCTTGTTTAGAATTGGCAAGTCCATCTTATATCAATAATTTTTTCAGAGAATTAATTTGAACAGTAAAATTTTTCTTTTTTCTTTTCTTTCTTTCTTTTTTTTTGAGATGGAGTCTTGCTCTGTTGCTCAGGCTGGAGTGCAGTGGTATGATCTTGGCTCACTGCAACCTCTGCCTCCTGGGTTCAAGAGATTCTCCTGCCACAGTCTCCCGAGTGGCTGGGATTACCAGTGCTCACCCCCATGCCCAGCTAATATTTGTATTTTCAGTAGAGACCAGGCTTCACCACGTTGGCCAGGCTGGTCTCGAAACCCTGGTCTCAAGTGATCCACCTGCCTTGGTCTCCCAAAGTGCTGGGATTACAAATGTGAACCACCACACTCAGCCTGAACAGTAAAATTTAACATTTTCACATTTGTAAAAATAAAGTCTATAAATCAAATTACTTTTTATATTATTTTCTTGTAAATTCAAGCATTTGAGGACATTACTATCTATATCCCCAAAAATATGTTCGTTAGCAAGGGAACGATATATAAGTTTGAAAAACTTGTGAAAGAAGTTAGCCAGTTTGCTTAGGCAGACAGTAAGGGAAGGGACTCTGGAGAACGTCTGACCAGCTCCACAAGTACTTACATGAGGTGTTTTGTGCAGATAAGGCAACTTCCAAAGGGGTATTGCCTGAACATGTCCACAGTAGAAAATTCCATTTCTGAACACGTGCACAGTAGGGAAATAAATTAATATGGAGTGGTTCAGACCAAGGGCTCACAGATGCACTGGAAGGATGGGGTAGAGCCACCAGAAATTTGTGCCTTACACCCTTGTATTCAATTGTGAAGGGGGCAACTGGCAACCTGCTCTCAGGATCCCTCTCTTTGCTATGAGCTTTCCTTTCACTT
Organism: Sapajus apella; assembly: GCF_009761245.1. Lineage (NCBI taxonomy): Eukaryota > Metazoa > Chordata > Mammalia > Primates > Cebidae > Sapajus > Sapajus apella. Next base: position 15,844,406 of record NW_022436973.1, on the reverse strand, counting down.
AATATATTCTACACTACTCACTCTCTGGTGCCTACGCATCTAATTCTTCCTGACCATGAGACAAGAACCTGGACCTATCTGAGCTAAAGAGCAAAAATCCTGCATCACTTGGAAAATCACAAAAGAAAATAAAAGAAGCTCCAACTAGCCTTCTTATTTTTCAAATTGTACTGACAGTTCTAGCCAATGCAATGAAGTCCAAAAAGAAAGGAAGAGACTTGCTGGGTGTGGCAGCTCATGCCTGTAATCTCTAAATTTTGTGAGGCTGAGGTGGGAGGATTGCTTGAACCCAGGAGTTTGAGACTACAGTGAACTACAATTGCACCACTGCACTGCACCCAAGGTGATGAAGCAAGATCCCATTTCTAAAAAACAGATTCCATTTGCAATTAGTTGAAAACTTATAAAATATCTGGAAATAAACTCAACAAAAGAAACATGCAAAATATATAATGAAATAAACAAAAAAAAAACTACAAAAATATTAACTAAATAAAATTCGAGTAAAAAGAAAGACACCCTTTTTTCAGGACGAAAAGCCCAAATGTTATACAGGTATCAATTATACAAATAGTGCAATTCTAATTAAAATCTTAAAAGATTTTCATGGAACATGTCAAGCTGACTCTAAAATTTATCTGAATACCCAGAACCTAAAACAGTGCCCAGTACATAGTAGGAGTGTGATAAACATGCTGATTGAACGAGTTAGTGAATAAACAGCTTCAACACCATCATGTTAGTCCATTTGTGCTGCTATAAAGGAATACCTGGCTGGATAACTTATAAAGAAAAAAGGTTTATTTGGTTCAAGCCTCTGCAAGCTGTACATGGAGCATGGCAGCAGCATCTGCACCTGGTGAGGGACCCAGGCTGCTTCTACTCTTGGCAGAAGGCAAAGGCAAGCTGGCCTGTGCAGAAATCACATAGTGAGAGTAGAGGCAAATAGGGGGTGTCAGGATCTTTTTAACAACTTGCTCTTGCAGTAACTAATAGAGCAAAAACTCACTCAATACTTAGAAGACAGCACCAAGCTATTCATGAGGGATGCAATCCCATGTGACCCACTACCTCCCACTATCTCCACCTCCAAAATTGGGGGTCAAATTCCAACACAAGATTTGGAGGGTCAAATATCCAAAATAACCTAGGTGAAACTGACTCACATATTTATATTTCTAGGCTGATTTATCTTCTGAACTCCAGATCAATAGATCTGTCTTAGTAATCCCTTCAACTGATTAGCAAGAAACCAATTCAGACTCATTATGTTCAAAACAAAACTATTACCCCTCTTGCAAACCCTGTGCTCTTCCAGTCATCGAATTGAATAAAGTTAAAAACAGAGTGTTAACTCTAACCATCCAATTGACCGTTTATTTTGTTTGTTGTTGTTGTTGTTTTGAGACAGGGTCTTGCTCTGTCCCAGGCTGCAGTGCAGTGATGCCATCTCAGCTTACTGAAACCTCCGCTAAGTGAAGCCTCCCAAGTAGCTAGGACCACAGACACATGCCACCACACGTGGCTATTTTTTGTATTTTTTAGTAGAGACAGGGTCTCGCCATATTGCCGAGGCTGGTCTTAAACTCCTGAGCTCAAGGGATCTGCCCACCTCAATCTCCCAAAGTTCTGTGATTATAGACATGAGTTATTGCACCTGGCTAATTGTCCATTTGTGATTATTGAAGTTATCACAACTACTCCTGGATGCATCTGCTAAATGTTTCTTGAATCTATCTGTGTCTCTCACCTATACTGACACCACCATGTGCCATAATCCCTTCGCTATTCTAATGAGTAACTTCCTAACCAGTCTCTCCTCCTCAAACTCACCATTTCCTAACTTACTGCCCTCCTACCTCAAATAAAACAATGTCAGAATTTCCATTGCAGGCCAGGTGTGGTGGCTTACATCTGTAATCTTCCTTGGGAAGCTGAGGCAGGAGGACCACTTGAGCTCAGGAGTTCAAGACCAGCCTGGGCAACACAGCGAGACTCCATCTCTACAAAAAAAATTTTTTAAAGAATTTCCATTGCTTTTAGATTAATTCCAAAGTCTTCATCATCACAAAGTTTGGCCTGGCCTGGCCACAACCTATATCTTTAGAGACATCTTCCATAGTATCGGCCCTCACTGTCTACTCTAAGCCTTGCCCACAGTGACCTTCTTCCAGTTCTTCACGTATGTTCCTTCCTACAACAGTGCCTTTGTATATGCTGTTCTTTCTGCCTGGAATAATCTCATTTTTCCCTTATTTTAATTAAATCTAATAACCCTTGATATCTCAAAGATCTCTCTTATTCCTATTATATCCTCTTAAAACATAGATTAACAAGCCAGGCATAGTGGCACATGTCTTTAATCCCAGCACTTTGATCGGTCAAGGTTGGTGGTTCACTTGAGGCCAGGAGTTCAAGACCAGCCTGGGCAATATGGCAAGACCCAGCCTCTACTAAAAATACAAAAATTAACTGGGTATGATGGCACACACTTGTAATCCCAGCCACTCAGGAGTCTGAGGCATGAGAATCACTTGAACCCAGGAGGCAGAGGTTGCAGTGAGCTGAGATTGTATCACTGCATTCTAGTCTGGGCAACAGAGTGAGACTATCTAAAAAAAAAAAAAAAAAAAAAAAAGAAGAAGAAGAAAAGAAAAAGAAAGAGAAAAATGAAACAAAGCAAAATAACAGACTGACTATCTCTTCTTAATAGTTTAGTTGTAAATGTGCCTTTATGAGGTGATTTTTAGATGCTAAGCTCAGTCAGAACAGGAACTATGTCTTTTCCTACTTACTATGGTATCCCTAGCTACGGTGCTAGGAGCTCAACAAATGAATGGAAGAATTAAAGCTGGACAGCGAAAATATATACACAATGACTTGATATGGTAAACAATATAGGTCTTCATTTAATGAACAGGGAGAAACTTTTTTTTTTGAGACAGGGTCACACTCTGCAGACCAGGTTAGAGTGCAGTAGTGCAATCTTGGCTCACTGCAACCTCTGTTAATGAGGAGAAACTTAATTTGGTTCTAAGAAAGTTAGAATTATAGGACCAAATCAACCTGCAAATATATCATATTTAATTTCATTTTTAAAAATTGTTTCCAAAGCACAATCCTAGTGTTTACATCACAGCATTCATTACAATGAAAATAAACCCAGAAAGCATTCCAATATGAGAAGGGAGATTCATCTATGAGGATTATCAATAATTAATTTATAGAAAATTACAAAGGTATTCCTTACAATGCTCACTAAAGAGCAAAAAAGGTATTTAAACAAGAACTTGAATTCATTTGTGTTTTAAAGACCTTGGCTTCATATGCTATAAACGTTAAAACAAAATTTTTCATTATACTTTATCATTAAGTATAAATCTAATTTAATAAAATGTTCATACATAGTAAATTCTTGAGTAAAATAAATAAGAATGACTGATAATTTCTCTTGAGAAATTGATAGGAATTTCTGTTTTAGTTTTTAAAAGTTATTTAATTTTGATAAGTTACCTAAGAATATCTAAGCTATTATACAATTGTAAAATAGATTGAAGCTTACTTCATGTGTATTAATTCATTTCTTTCAGCCAAAAAAAATATAAATAAGATTAAAGAAGTAAAGACTTGCAAAATAATAGTTTTGATAATATTTTAAGCACCAGCCATTGGGAACAAATTTTAATTAATAAGTTATTGATAAAAACTCAACAATTTTTTTAAATCCAGGGAATATTAAATTCCTTTGTAATAAAATCACCTACTTGATACTCATAGATGTATCCAATGTGCTAATAAAAAGTAAAATTTAGCACATCAATCTATATTTCTAGTGGACCAAGACTGTTGGGAGATTTAATAAATATGCCCCTTGTGTGTAGTCCCTAACACAACCTAAAAGAATTATGAGACTATCCCTAAAGTTACTAAGCCTATAAGAGGACTTCAAAATTAAACAGATGATTAAGTATCCTTGTAACAACTCCACTCAGCTTATACATTTTTAGTTTTGCCTTATCTCAGTTAAATTTTTTTAAGACATTCTGACTGTGTGTGTATTTTTTTTTTAATTGCTAAAATAATGTGGGATTGTCAGTCTGTTGGAATTTACTGGAAGATTTTGCCTATCTCCTATTTATTGAGTGAGGATTATGTGCCTGGCTCTGTAGTAACAGCTTTTAATTCATTTCATTGGTCCTTAAGAACAACCACGTAAGGTTAAAAAGCTCACAAAAGTTAGACTTTATTCAAGTATTTAAACCTGGGTTTTTCTGTCTTCAAAATACCATAATTCTCTATATTTGTGCCACACTTCCTTCCAGCTCTGTAAACTGTATAGATTCACTTATTTTCTCAAATCTGTAGAAGTCTGTAAAATTGTCTGATGTCTATAAAACATCAACTTTAAATATAATTTTTTATTGTATATGATTTGGTTTTTCTTTATATATTATATTTTTTAAAGAAAAACCTTTTAAAATCAAAGTATACTTTGATTTTGACACATTCCAATTTTAGAAAAGTTAAATGTGAAAAAGAAAACAACCTCATGGATCTTAAAAGTATCTGTGATTTATTATCTCTATTAGCAGTGAGCAGTATTCATGGTCTTCCAAAATATAGAAAGTACAGTAATATAGTATTGGGCATTTAGTTATCGAAAATTAGTATTAAAAATTATTGCACTCAAAATAGCAACATAACAATGAAATGCTTAAAAATTAACATAAAAACGTTTAAAACCTATGGTGAAAACCTTAAAATCTCAATAAAGATAACGAAATATTATTTGAATAAATGAAATGACTACCACATTCTTGAGTGGAAACACTTAATAACCCAAGAATGTTAATTTTTCTGCAAATTAATATATAAACCTAAATTGAATTCCAAGGTGATTCATTATATAATTACTTGAAATGATCTGTAAATTTATATGAAAGAATAAAACTCAAAAATAGCCAAGGGGTACATTAAAGAGAAAAATAGTGAAGTAGGGAATTCCTTTACCAGATACGAAAAATTTTAAGAGATCATTATATCAATAAGTGTGATATTGCTTTAAGAACAGGTAAAGAAATCAGTCAAAGAGAAAAGACAGTTTATAGATTTCTACATAAATGAGAATGTAATATGTGACAAAGGTGGTATTTCAACTTGTTGGGAAAATAATTTTTTAAAAATAATTGATGTTGGCACAACTGATTTTTCTATCTAGAAGAAAATTAAATTGAACCTCTACCTTATATCATATATATGTAAAATTACAGATAGATTAAAATTTAAATGTACAAGGCAAAATTCTTAGGCAAATATTTAAAAGACCTAAGGGTTTTTAATCAAGATAAGAAACCCAGACTAGAAAACATAAACAAATTGATTAGAGAAAAATTAAAGCCTTTTAATTGATAAAGCATCCTGTGATCGAAAGAAATAGAAAACAATTTGCAAAAAATATTTGTACCACAGAGGATGGATGAAAGGTTAATATCTTTAATGATATAATGCACAAAGCATTCTTACAAATAAGAAAAATAAGAAAATGGGCAACAAATATAGATAATTCAAAGAACAAATCCGAATGGCTAGCAATATCTTTTTTAAATGCTCAAATTCATTAGTGATCAGAAGCTTCAAAACAAAATAACAAGGAACTAATAATTGGTAATATAAAAAAGAAACATAGTACCTATTACCAACTGGCAGGGACAATAGATAATGAGGTTACGGAACATGGTACTTATGAATGGCTGGTAGAAATATGAATTGTTACAGCCTTTTGCAAAATAATGAGGCAATACTTAGTAAAGAGTACCAAGTATAAATCTAATTTAATAAGTATAAATCTAATTTAATAAAATATCTTTTTCTGACCTAGAGATTTCACTCATTAGACTCTAACTCTTATAAATGAAAACATAAGTAGGTAAGAATACAACAAAGTTACCGGCCTTCTTAAAAAGAATATATGTACAAAGTCATTGTCTATGGGTACACACAGGAAGAAGGCAGACAAAATCTCCTTGGCATAACCTCTCTGGCAAGGTGGCCTCTGGGTTTAGAGTAGCTCTCCTGAGAAGAGGTAGCCGTAAGCCATTAGCAGCCAATTCTCACAGGATTTGGGGATGGGTACACTAGGCCAATTCAAATGGGACCTGGGTGGGACGCCAACATCCTCTACCACAGTCTCCACAGGCATAGTATGTGATCCATAAAGGAAAGAATTAGCTTTTTCAGTTGACTTAGAGACTTCAGAAAAAAGCAAATCAAAGTTATATAAAATGATCTTTTTTTTTTGTTTTACAAAAGTAGTGTAAAAATTTTTCTTCATATGTCTTTATATAAATTTTTTGAGCACAGAGAAAGTATGGTTCAATGCCCAATAAGTCATTTTTTCTGTTTTTGTTTGTTTTTTTAGACAGAGTCTCACTCTGTTGCCCAGGCTGTCGTGGCACAATCTCGGCTCACTGCAACCTCCACCTGTCGGGTTCAGGCTATCCTCATGTCTCAGTCTCCCGAGTAGCTGGGATTACAGGTGCATACCACCATGCCCAGCTAATTTTTGTATTTTTTGTAGAAATGGGTTTTCACTATGTTGGCCAGACTGGTCTTGAACTCCTGACCTCAAGTGATCCAACTGCTTCGGCCTCCCAATGTGCTGAGATTACAGGCGTCAGCCACAGCGCCCAGCCCCAATAGCTAGTTTATATGTGGACACCTCGTGCAGGAGAGTAAGAATGAAGATGATGCAGGTAGAAAAGGGAAGTAGGGAAGAATGTCAGATATAGGACAATTTCAGCACAAAAAGAGACTGCACCCTACAAAAAAGACGATTATAATTCAAGAATGACAATAAATGGTGAAGCTATTTGATAAACTTGGTGGTAAAATCTGGCATTGGTGCCTTCTGTCCACATTGGGCACACAGTTGGCCTTCTGTATGGCAGGTTCATCATTCGTGGATTCAACCAACTGTGGATGGGAAATATTTGAAATAACAAAAATTAAAAATACAGCATAACAATTATTTACACAGCATTTACATTGTCTTAGGCATTATAAGGTATTATAAGTAATCTAGAGATGGTTTAAAGTATACAGGAGAATGTGTGTAGGTTACAAGCAAATACTGTGCCATTTTACATAAGGAACTTGATATCCACAGGGGTCCAGGAACTAATGCCCCAAGAATACCCTAGGATGACTGTGTTCTACATTCTGTGCAACTGTAGCCCTGGAGAAGAATTTATATCTTGGCAGTTTTTTTTCCATCTGTGGCGAGTTGAATGATATGTCCAAAGACCTAAGTTCTGCTGCCTGCGAATGCGATGTTATTTGGAAAGAGGGTCTTTTCAAATGCAGTTAAGGATCTTGAGATAACATCATCCTGGATTTAGGGTTGCCCCTAAATCCAATCACTGGTACCCTTGTAAGAGAAAGGAGAGGGATATTTGAGACACAGCAGGGGTGGCAGGTGGAGGGGAGGGTCATGTGAAGACAAGGACTGATTGGAGTGGTGGCAACTACTAGAGGCTGGAGAAGGTAAGGAATGAGCAACCCTAGAGTCTCCGGAGAAGCATAGCCCTGACAACACTTTGATGACAAACTTCTAGCTTCCCAAACAGAGAGAATATATTTCTGTTGTTTAAAGCCACTACTTTTGTGGCAATTTGTTATGGCAGCCCTAAAAAACTAATACACCATCCCATTTCATAGACACCGAAAGAGTTGAAGGTTGTAAAAACTTAAGGGCAATAGTTTGTTTACTGAATTCATCATACCACATAGGTGTTTTGCTGCTGCTTGTGAGTGACAAGTTAATAGAAGGGTGACAAGTGACAAGTTAATAAAACTGTACCATTAAAAAGGCATCATGTCTAGCTTGGGGATGTGCAGCTGAACATTCAGCCTATCTGCTCTAAAAATTATCTGAATATGTACATATCTTTAATAATGCATATGAGAAAATAAATACAAAAATATAAATGCATATGAGAAAGATAAACTTACTGACAGAAAATGTGGAAGGCATTTCAGAATCATTTGACTAGTGTACTAGAAATGGAAAGGAATCTATTATATAATTGTCTTCCAGATGTCACATCAATATACCCCAACCACAGTGTGAAATGCTCCTTTTCCTAAACTTTGGCCAAAACAGTCATTATCTTTGTCAATTTAGTAACTGGAAATGGACTCTCCTTTTAAAATTTATATTTTAAAAAAATTACTGTGGGTAGATTATATATAGTCTTTTCATTTCCAATATGCTTGGACCCAGAAACCTGAATTATATTTATTTATCTTGAGGAAATAATCAGGGATATGGGAAAACAATATACACAACGTGTTCACTGCATTGTTGCTTACATTAACACAAACAATTGTGAAAGCATCCCAAGGGTTTACTAATGCCAATTTATTATCTAAATTATGGCATAATCTCTATAAATGAAATTTCTTCAGGCATTAAAAATGATATAATATACTACATTTACCCTGATGTGATTATTACACATTGTATGCCTACATCAAAATATCTTATATAACCCATAAATATATACACATACTATGTACCCATAAAAGTTAAAAGAAAAATGATGTAATAATTGAATGTGTAGAATTCTACATGTGTATGATGTTCATGACATATTAAGTAAAAGGAACAGATTATAAAGTAGAACATACTGTATGATCATCTTTCTGGAAAAAACATGCAAAAAAAGAATTGAAAAGATACATAAAAAATGTAAACAGTGATCTCTGGCGATAGTAGGAATACACTTGACTTTATTGTGTGTGGGGGGTGTGTGTCTGATTCATATTTTCCCAGTTTTCTATTACAACATATTTAACTTATAAAATTAATAATTAAAAAAAAATCTCCCTGGGTAGATGATCAAATCCTTGAGGCCAGAGACTGTAAACAAATTTCTGTGTTTTTTTTTTTCCTTCTCACCACCAATGTGTTTAACTATCCTAACCGGCAAATAGTAAGAACTCAACTAATACTTCCCGAAATGAAATCACAATACTCTAAACAATCAAGATGGCTAAAATAGGATATTTATCATAAATATTTTCTCAAAATTTTTAATAGGACATTGTCAAGCTGTTTTATTTCCCTCTAAATTCACACTTTATTACAGATAATAGTATTCCATGGCTTTTAGTGAGCCAAGTCTAATAATCTCTCCAGCAAAAAGCTTTATCTACATTTAGGAATAGTTTTCAGGAATTTCATTCTCTTTTGTGAGTATTACTATATTCTTAATAAAGCAGCATATAAATCTACTTATAATCCCAAAGGAGGCTAACACTGTGTTTTGGTGCATCAAAATTCAAATTCTGTAGATGATTGGCAAAAATTTTCATTATGGGATACCATAGATACTAAATAGAAGCACTCAGCTACATGAAAAAAATTATATTCAAAATTTCCTTCTGATTAAGAGATAGCTTATTTAGACAGCTGAAACCGGGCCCTGTAGGAGACATTTAGTCTCTTTGTCTATTCCCCAAAGATTATCAGGAAGGAACAACCTAACTAATCATATGTTTTGTCAAGGCCTGCATTGATTTTTGTACATGATAATTTTAAATAACCTGTATAATGTGACTGTAAAACAATATTACTTTATTTTAAAGTTATCCAAATAACTGTTCAACAATATGAACAATATGAAAATACAGAGTACAATGGCTGATCTATGGGTACCTAAAATTTCTTGTCTGTCATGTAAATGCCTAGGTAGCTTTGATTATACAAACTAAATGAGTTCAAGGATATCTATGATAAAAGATATTAATGATATAAAGTTTAAATATCTTGTGTAAAATGCTTCACTTATATAAAATGCTTCAATCTAACGGTTGATTTACAATGTCTAACATGTAAAGACTCTTTAATAGAGTACAAATGGAAGAATTAAAGAGGATATCTTTAAGACCGAATAAGTATTTGATTAAAAGTTTCCTTTAATTTGCTTTAGCTCTCCACTTTTTTCCTTGCTGCTAAAATCCTAACATCTTTTGATTAATAAGATGATAATCCTGTTGGACTCCTATGGTTCAATAATGTTTAATGCTACATGTCCTGAGAGTCCCACGAAAGTATTGAGCTGACTTCATTCTCTTCTGTACACTCGCCCTTTACTTTCCACAGCGATCAGGGTTTCCTGTTCTCTCTCCTGAGGTACTTCATAATGCAAATGCAATATTCAGGCCTCAATCTTACTTTAAGTCACAAAACACTGCCTAAGGCTTACCTTAGTTGCTATTTTTACCTATCATTTATTACTGCCAAAAGGAACTCCTCTGAAATTATTTTCATCAAGAATTTTCATTTCATGTTTTAACATCTAAGTTTGAATGCTGATTTTCTTGAACTATAGAGGGAGGTTTCTTTTACTCTATTTCCAGTGTTTTCTACTAAGGATTATTACAACTTTAGGAAACACAGAGGCATTTATATTTTAACTAATTTGTGATATATTCAAAATAACAGCATTGATGTTTCATCGAATTTTATGGCAAAACTAAAAATGACAGAATTTAAAAAATCACTATCATGAAAAATGGAAACCACTAATCTACAAGATCAGTTGGAGAGGTTCACAGTGTCACCCCTTCTTGGAGGGGCTTGAAAAAATGCAGGATAAGGACAAGGAGAACCAGGACAATTCCCAATACCAATGTGACACACCTTCTTCAGTGACCATTGTAAACACATGTCATGAAGAATCCTTCTTTTAGGTTTGGGGAGATGATGAAAAGGCAAAGGCATGGCATCAAGAATGCTTTCTTCCATTTGTGTGACTACGTTTTCAGTAAATACTTTATTACAAATAAGCACTTCCTCTTGCCTTTATTTGATATCTATTGGTGTATAACAAAGTACACCCCAAATTTGACTTAAAACAACCTTTATTATCTCACAGATTTTGTGGGTCAGGTACCAACCTGAAAACAACTTAGCTGGCTTTTCTGCTTCAGGGTCTCTCCTGTGGCTCCAGTGGCAGGGCTACACTCATCTCAGTGTTTCACTGGGGAGAACCTGCTTCCAAATTCACTCTTGTGGTTGTTGGTAGGATTCAGTTCCTTTTGAGCTGTTGTCTAGAAGCCTCCCTCAACCCTTGCTATGTAGGTCTCTCCAGGGGGCAGTTCCCAACATGACAGGTGGCTTTCATTGAGAGAGAAGGCATCAAAAGATAAACTTATCTTTTTACCACCAAATATCAGAAGTGACATCCCGTCCCTTCCGTTGTGTTCTATTCATTAGAAGCTAGTCACTAGGTCCCACCTACACCCAGAGGGTGGACTGCCAGGAAATGGGATTATTGGGAGCCATCTCAGAGGCTGCCTACTACATGCAAAATACATTCCCCCTACTCCTCAGATCCTCCAAAGTTTTACTTTTGCATAACATCAGCTCAAAGTTCAGAATCTCATAACTGGAATCAAGTCAGGGTGATCTCATAATTGGAATCACTCCAGGCTTCCTCAGGGGGTAATTCTTTAAGTGCAGTTCCTAGAGCACAGTTGCTTTCCATCTGTAGGCCCATGTAACTATAGATAAGTCATCTGCCTTCTACTCACAGCATAAAATTATAGATAAGGCATAACCATAATCATCACTATAAGATTCTGTCCACAAAGATGGGAAATGGGAGACATAAAGGAGTCACTAAATCCAGCCCATACCCAAGGGGAGGAAATTATGCAAGGTCTGAAACCAGGAGGTGGGGATCACTGGGGGCCACCTTAGAGGCTGCCTACCACACTACCCTTCTGTTTGACTCTAATAATAAAAGAAGTAACACTTTTAATAGTCTATGAGACTTCAGGTGGGCTGATATTTAACATGTATGGATGGCATTGCTCTTTGTATTGTGATTTTTTTCTTTGGCTCAGAGTAAAATTATTTTTGATTACAAGAATATTGGATTGCTTAATAATTCTATTTCTCTTTATCATGGCTATAGATCTGATCATTGACCATTAGGTTGGTTAATTTCCCAAAACTTTCCAAAATGTTTTCCTAAAGTTTAATATAACATTTGTTACCATACTTATTCAACTAGCTGCCTTCTATATTTCTTCTTCAATTTATCAATACGTCTTATATTGGCATAAAATTCAAATTGCATCCCTTCGTGAAACATAGTGTCTCTACTTTGAATATGAGAGCTTTTCTAGTTTCTTTTTCATACTAGTGACTAGAGAAATAACTTCCACTTCCTTCAGGTTGCTTCCTAAAGTCCTGGTAGAATGCTCCTTATTGTCCTTCCTTTTCTATCAGTCTATGGTTCTCAACCAATGACAATTTTGCTCTTTGGGTGACATTTTACAATGTCTGGAGACAGTTTTGGTTGTCACAACAGGAGTGTGCTACTGGCATCTAGTGTGCAGAGGCCAGGGATGCTGCTAAATAAGCTGTAATGCACAGAGCAGCCTCCGCACAACAAAGAATTATGGGGTCCAGAATATCAATAGTGCCAAGGTTGAGAAACCTCCGTCTAAAACAAACCAGTTCCTCCTCCCACTTTAAAAACGAAGACCTTACAAAGTTGCTTTCGCCTTAGTTACTATACAAACCTACTTTCCCCCCCCAAAAGCAAACATTTCCCCCAAATAACAAAAACGTGGAGCTTGATACAAACTAGCAATTGCAGGCAAACCAGGTTCTACATCAATTACCTAACCACTGAAGAATCTAGGCTGAGATAAAGGGCACTGTGAAAAGTGAAATTTTACTAACTGCACAGTATAAATACTTCTTTTGATGAGCAATATATACTGAATGTTTTGTGAGACTTTGAGATCTAGTTTTATTATTTAAGTGTATGTAATTACTACTAACTAGAAAATATCTAAACTATGTATCCAAACTGGAGCATGGATTAGAAGTCTTTTTTATTTCTGTTTGTTCTCAAAATTGATGTCAAAATAATAACAAAAATTTAGAACAATGTACAGCAGCCACTTAGAATCCCTAAGATAACTACAATATTTTTAAATAAATAATTCTTTGTATTTTTATTATTTTATGGCATTTCTATTCACGAATCATCTTTATTCCTAAAGAAGTATATCTATAATTTTATGAGTCATTTGTCCAAATACATAGAATAGGCCTTTGGGAGGGAACAAATACACTCACAATTTTTCTTAATTGACACCAGGCTAGTCTGTTTCTTTTGTAATACAAACACGCTATTCTCTTAGTTTTTATCTTCAATAACATATGAAAGATCCAAAATCAAATTGGCTGTCTCTACAGCCACCTGTAGGCCACTAAGCTTAGCAGTCAAACAGTCCAAAGTCAGGTTGCTGACTGAGCCTACAGCTTCATGTGAAAGGCAGGTTTGTGGCACAAAAGGATGACGTGTACTTCTTAAGAAAGACCAGCTGAGTTCTTCCTGGCTATTGTATAATCCACAGCCACACTGTGAAAGCAAATCTGGCCAGTTAACAAGGCAGGGAGAATCTGCTTGAACTGACCAAAGGTGTCCATACTTCATGTCAGTGAGAATTTCACCTCCATCATGTTCTAAAGAGCCAACAACAGATTCGAGAGCACTGCAAAATGCTTCAGCAATCAGCTGAAGTTCTGTTTGAGTACATTCATCATCTTTGAGAATGCTTTCTGGGTTGTTGTGAGTCTAAAGAGTAATAAAAACATTGTAAACACATACAATTAATATAAATGTTTAAGAAAGAGTAAGATAATGAATCAAAACCTTATTCCTAAAGGTACTACTTATTTTCATTTAATTTGGGGTATGGCACAATGCTAATGGGCTTGTATGGGTCAGCTGGTCAGGCTACAAACCCTTAACTAGGTTGGTTATAGTAAAAATGTACATACTACCAGTCATGTTACCAGAATGAGTGAATCAGAATAACCCCATTGTCAGCTTATTCTGAAGAAGGCTTGGTAGTGCCTCCTTAATACATGAAAGACAAGGCATAATGTATGTATTACAGGTTTTTCTGCACACAGGAGGAAGTTCTTGAAGACTGATGTCCCAAATGAAGTACTTATTTATCTCTGCAAAACGTTTGAGATTTGTTTAAAATGAGAATGCATGTATTTTTTATTAGGAAACCATGATGTAAATTTTCACATCAATGTTTTAAAAATGAATATTCTACTCTTTAAATTAATGAAAAGGTATTAAGACATTAAACTGTCTTCTGGTCCCACTACGTAAAAAAGTTTATACTAGGAATTCCATGATAGAGAGAAAAATTAATATATAGGTATGCACCACATATCAATGCTTCAGTCAATGACAGACTGCATATACAATGATGGTCCTATAAGATTATAAGACCATATTTTTACTAACCTTTTCTATGTTTTGATATGTTTAGATACACAAATCCCATTGTGTTACAATTCCCTACAGTATTCAGTACAGTAGGATGCTGGAAAGGTTTGTAGCCTAGGGGCAACAGGTTATACCATATTTCTTAGGAGTATAGCAGGCTCTGACATGTAGATTTGTGTAAGTACACTCTGTACTTTTTGCACAACAAAACTGCCTAATGATGCATTTCTCAGAATATATCCTTGTTGTTAAGCAACACATCTGTATTAGCAAACTGATAACTGAATGATGGTTTAAAAAATCCATACCGTAACTGTTTAAAAACAGTGACTACTTTCTTACTCAAGACACCTCCTTCCTCCAAAAAACCTTCACTAGTTTATTCAATTCCATTTCAAAATACATTATTGTTCATTCAGCATCAACAGATTGGCACAAATTTTATTTTCCACATGTATATTCTGGTAACTGTTCATGAATGTGCTTTATCTTCAAACAGATTCTAAGTTATTTGGGAAGGACAGGGCATATTTACCCAATGAATAGACTGTTAATATTTGGAAAACACCAATACATTTTTGTATCCATTTTCAAATAAAGTAGGCCAGTACTTATGAAATAATTAGGATTACAATGCACTAAACTTATCTGAGAGCTGTCAGAATATGGAGTTTCCTACACTAATCAAAAAATTCTATTTGGTAGAATTAATAAATATCATACATAAATATCAATTTTAAAATTATAATAGAATCTAATATGTGAACTGCTTAAATAAATGAAATTAAGTATTTTCTTGATGCTCTAGAAGACACTTAAGTATTCTGTAGAAACTTGGCCTTTTTGTTTGTGAACATCAATTATCACTGTATTGCAGCAGTTGAGATCTCTAAAAGAACTCCCATAATAGAATGCTAGCTTCAACATGCAGTACATGTAGACAATACTCAAAGAATGTGATCATTTGCTAAAATATTATATTTATAATAATGATTATATTACCTTATATTTATCTTTTTATTTTCCTCAAGTGTTTTTCATTATGTATTTGATTTAGACTACTGAAAAATTCAGTGTTAAAGGCTACAAGTTTACCTATAAAATAAACCTACACATGCACCCCTGAGCCTAAAATAAAAGTTTAAACTAACAAACAAGAAGGCTATAGGATATTATGATTTTGGCTTATTATCTCATAAAACAAAAGTTGCTGAGAATTCAGGTAATCCAAACAGGATTATCTTATGTACCTTGTGTCTGATGTATGCAGCCAAATGAGTTTCAGTACAGCCACCTCCCAACAAAGCCCATGGTTCCTTGAGGGTTAATTGCAGGACATGCAGTGCTGTCTGACACGTGAGCTAAGAAAAAAACCCAAATCATCAGAATCAGACATTCACATCATATAGACAAAAAATTATAATCATGCTCTCAAAACATCACAGTGAATTCAAAGGGTATGATTTTAATTGTTAAAGAACAAAAGTTTTGTTGTGCCAAGGTTGTCATGTGATTAATACATTCTGAATAATAAAATTTAGAGATTAAAGAAGATACTTCAGTCAGAAGTTTGTTTTCATGGAGCCAGATTAATATTTTCTTTCATATACACTTAGCTCTTCATATTAAGACTCACAAACATATGGCCTCAAAATATCTGGGTCAATGAGGTTTGCTGGCACTTCCACTAAAAAAAATTATTTCAGTCTGCTGGGCGCATAATCCCAGCACTTTGGGAGGCCAAGGCAGGGGGATTACAAGGTCAGGAGTTGGAGAGTGGTCTGGCCAACATAGTGAAACCCTCTCTCTACTAAAAATACAAAAATTAGCCAGGCATGGTGGCATGGGCCTGTAGACCCAGCTACTTGGGAGGGTGAGGCAGGAGAATCTCTTGAAGCAAGGAGGCAGAGGTTGTGGTAAGCCAAGATCACACCACTGCACTCCTGCCTGGGCAACAGAGCGAGACTTCATCTAAAAAAAAACCCAAATTATTTCAGTCTAAATAATAAATTTATTTCAAAATTTTCTGGAAATAATACAGTTATAACCCAGCAATAATAAAAAAACACACAGACCTTTAACATTTACTAAGGATATATCCTTGAGCATACATGAATCTTTAAAATTCGGACCAATCCCATAGATTATCACTTCCATTGCATAAAAGTTGCATGTATTTTTGGTGGCAGAGAAAAATAAACTCTGCTAAGAAGTGGATGATGGGTATTGACTGTGGAACTCATTTTCTAAGTGAATTATTCATACACATTAGCATCAAAGGCTACACAATTCAAATTTCTTAGAGAAGTTCAGATGTCAAGGGCCTTTTAGGTTTCCAATAAATAGTGGGAATAATAAATGGCAACACATGCCACATTTACTATAACACCACAGGCATTTAAATTAGCTTACTTGTGACTTTGCATCAATCATTTTAATTTTTGCTTTCTATACTACCTAGGGAAGCTATGAAAAAATAATCATAATAACTGTTAAGTAACTAATTCCTCCTTTGGCCCCTTGATATGGAATTCAAAGTTCATTATCTACCTTCAGCTCATCCCAGGCAGTGTCATTTCTGTTGCAGAGAAGTAAACTGCAGATTGTTGCTTCATTAGGAATAAGATGAACAAAATGTTTGGAGCCAAATTTTGCAGTGCACACTTCTTTCACACTTCCATAACTATTAGGAGATATTGAGCCTAGGGATCCAATAGGCTGTGTTCCTATTTTTTAAAGATTGGAAAATACAAGATGTATAAACAAAAGTGGAGAAAACAACCATTTAAAAGTATATTTATTCCTAGCCAACATAAAAGACCCATAAGCATATAATTTAAAATATGAAACTAGCCGGGCATGGTGGCAGGCACTTGTAATCCCAGCTGCTTCGGAGACTGAGGCAGGAGAATTGCTTGAACCCGGGGGGTGGAGGTTGCAGTGAGCTGAGATGGCACCACTGCACTCCAGTCTAGGCAACAGTGACTCTGTCGCAAAAAAAAAAAAAAAAAAAAAAAAAAGTCTAAAATGTCTAAAAACACTTCCAGCTCAAAAAATTTATAGAACATAGTCAATAATCACGGAACAATTTCACTTATTTGGATATTGTTTCTTTACTTCTGAAGCCTTCAAGAATAATGAGTATTTTAAAAAGTAATCTAAGTAAAAAGCCACAATTTTATAGCATAATTTCACATGGTGGGAACAATGGATTCTGGTGAGAAGACCCGGCTCTACTGCTTATCAGCCACTGGATGCTGTTACTCATGTCATTTAACTTTCTGCCTCTCTCACCAGAGGCAAGTGGGGATAATAATGCTTACTTCACAAATGAATCAAACCAAATATTAACAACGCTCTGTAAGCCGCAATAAGCTTCACATGTGGCACCCATGCACAGTAACACCCACTACTCAACCTAGATCATTAATAAATAGGAATTTTGTTTGAAGGCCTGATGTGAAATAATGTTAACTTAGATACACTAGGGGAGATATGTAAGGCCAAAAACATACTTCATCTACCTAAAAGTTTACCTGCACTATGTGCCTGGTAGTTTCTCCCCCCTTTTTTTACTTGAAAGGTCTCTGCTTCCAAGACTCAGGACTAAAGCTATGGCTGTTAATGGCATGTTTTAGGTATATATTGTGGGCTAGTGTGGAAACCCAGCCCCCAGTTACAACATGATTTCTATGGGAAAATATTCTTTTTGTTTTGTTGTTTTAAAGAGATGTGGTCTTGCTTTGTTGCCCAGGCTGAACTTGAACTCCTCAGCTTAAGCAATCCTCCTGCCTCAACTTCCCAAGTAGCTGGGATTACAGGCATGCACCACACCTGGCTAAAATGTCCCACATTTTAAAAATGAATCTGGAAGACCCAGTATTTACAAGCTGGAAATTGCCAGATTCATGCAAAGCTAGTAGATATTTAAGGATATCCGTCTGGCTTACCACATCAACAATGAGTTCCGAGGAATTATTTTCATTATTAAGAAACTCTACTTTAGGCCGGGCGCGGTGGCTCACGCCTGTAATCCCAGCACTTTGGGAGGCCGAGGCGGGTGGATCACGAGGTCAAGAGATCGAGACCATCCTGGTCAACATGGTGAAACCCCGTCTCTACTAAAAATACAAAAAACATTAGCTGGGCATATAGTGGTGCGTGCCTGTAATCCCAGCTACTCAGGAGGCTGAGGCAGGAGAATTGCCTGAACCCAGGAGGCGGAGGTTGCGGTGAGCCGAGATCGCGCCATTGCACTCCAGCCTGGGTAACATAAGAGAAGCGCAGTCTAAAAAAAAAAAAAAAAAAAAAAAAAAAGAAACTCTACTTTGACAGTCATTTGAGTCTTACAAAGGTAGGGCAATAACCCAGAGATATTATGTATTAAACACTTGGCATACATACAACTCCTATTTGATGATTTATAGCAAGACTTTTATTAATGAACTTTAATAGTTTAAGTCTAATGACTTAAAAATGGGAAACAATGCAGACTAAATGACCATCTTTCTGATATGTTGTCAAAGCAGTTAAAGGAATATTGCAAAGTAGCTCAAATCAGGAACTCTTCAGCTTGTCATTTTTCTTTGGCTCTAACACATCTTACATCTGCTTTTAATTTGCTGAGTTTGTAAAATACAGTGAATTTTTTGCATATTGTGTTCTGCATATTACCAAATATATTTCAGTCAATTCAATAAACACTTTAGAACATCTACTGTGGGTCAGGCCTGTAATAGGTGCTGAAAGTAAATGATCTTGGTTCTCAAGGTCAGCTAGAAACAGTTTTGATAAAGGTTATACACAGGTGCATGTACATTCCCCTCCCATTAGAAACAGCTACTTAGGGAGAAGTACAGAAGTTTGTTGGAATGATAAAGTGAAGAAAAAGGAGCATTCTAGTTACAAAATTATTTTCTAAATACAACATGATTTAAAAGCTTTGTCAATTAAGCTGAAGAATTTTGTGTGAAGTACGAAAGGCCTTAGGGTTATGAAGATGTTAAGACTTCTCAATAACCTGTGAAATATTTGGGGGTTAGACTATGACAGACTATAGTACATTTGGGGGCTGAAAAATACATATAAAATGGCCATAATCAGTGTATTTTTAGTATGTGAACAATACAGGATCTTTGCCAGTAACCTTTGCTGCCAGAAATGATACCGACACGTGGTGAGGTTGGTGGCTTCTAAAACTTTTCATGATTTTAACAGTGACACAAACCAAAAACATCTCTGCTCAAAAGTGTGATTTATTAACTGTAAGAGGCAAAAGCCAAGAGTGATTTTTACCTGTCATTTTAGTCAGGGGTTCCATCAGAGTCACTCCAATTCTGTCTATGGCAATAACACGATGCATATTGAGAAACTGCTTCAAAGATGGATGTATTACTTTTTGGCAGAGGACAAGATCTACGTGGTCACTGACTAGCTGCCTTCCTAGGTTAAGCAGCTGGTCCAGGACTGCATTTTCAAGAGAAACCCCATAACTGAGCACCACAGTTCCTTCTCCAGTGTCAGAAATGTCTCCGGATAAAGTTGTACAAAACAGTGCCACCTTGAGGGCAGTTGATTTTTTGATAGGTAATAACCTCATTAATTGAACTTCGGACATTTCAATGAGTATCCCAGGTAATATGGTGGAATCTATAACTCTTTGACCTTTTAAAGGTACAATTAAACTCTTTCCTAAAATGATGTGGCCTTCAGCGTTTTCTGGAATTGTAAGCAAAAAGGCTCTCAGAATCAAAGCACTGACATGCTCTGTTTCCGCTCTGGTGAGTGTACAGGCAGGTTTACTCGTTAATATACTGCGCACCAAACAAAGGAGGATCTCAGTACTACTGAAGTCGACTGGGATTCGACAACCACAGGTCTCAGACTTGAGATAACTGATGCAGAGACTCAAAAGATGTTTATTTAAATTAATGACAGTGGTGGGTGTCAAGCCTAATCTCTGAACATTTTCAATCAGGTTGCAGCAAAGAATGGCTGTGAATAAGCCACAATCACTGAAGCTTGACACGTGATTCTGTACGGAGGTTGTCAGGATCTTTAATATGGGATGTGTGACCGAAAGGTGACTGAGCAAGGCTGAGGACTGTGAGGTTGTGCACACGTAGCCTCCAGAGCCATTGTGCAGCTGCTTCAGCCTACCTGAAGGGCCATAGCACGATGTTACGATTCTTTTCAAGACAGAAAGTGTAGTCCTGACTCTCTCACTTGTCAGTGGTTCACTCTTACACAATGATGGCTTCTTAGTGTCTAAACGAGACATCTTACTTCAGGTGGTAACTTGTGAAGACCGTTTTTACTACGTAAACCATATTTTTCTATTTATTTCATTATCATGTGTTAACATAAAAAATTATTCTTTAGGAATTAAAGTATAAATATGCAGCACTGTGGCTATAAAATCAAACAGTTCAATGTTTATGAAGCTAAATCAGCATATAATGATTTAATAACAAGTTAGCAATTCCAAATATTTATTTTACTTCACTCTTCAATACTCTTTTGTTTGATTTGAGACTGAGATTTTACTGACTGCTTTGCAGACCTCTGTAAAAAGTAGGTTCCAAGATGGACACCTATGAAAGACATCCCAGCTACAAGAATCCAGTTCTTTCTAATCCAACTGGTATTTTTCATCTCTTCTTTTGAAATGAAGCTCAGATTCAAAGCTGCTTCTTTATCTAAGAAATAAAAACAAAACATTTCAGAGAAATACTTCCCAAGCATTTTGTAGAATGCAGTTTCATAATTTATTCTAATGCTCTGCTGCGTTTATTTTTTTTTTTAAAGAAAAAAGGAACTACTAACTGGCACAAGTCTCCAGAAAAATGAGAAAGGTAAACCAACTTTGACTTAAAATGCTTTTTTCTTCAATAAATCCTCTCTTCAAGAAAAAGTGCTTGTATTTCAGTGATTCTGTAAGGTACAACATCGCTAGAAAGCTTACAGCACAGTTATTTGAATATGGCATGCTTCTAGAAGACAAATGCTACAATATAAAACACAGAATTTGGTCTTTGAGTCTTAAACGAAGTCCCAAATATTTTGATTCTCCAACATCAAGATTTAATGTTGTTTTAATCTATAACTGTGGTTTGCTTGGAAACTTTAGGTTTGAACAGAAGCACATTTACATCAAATCCTGTTTGTAAATAATTATAAAAACAAGATAGCTGTTGGCATGCTTACTGCAGAAAGTCACTAATGTATAGTCCATATTTAGCTGAATAAATCTGCACAACACATTATACCAAAAAACTAACCATGTTTTAAATACCTGGCTAAAGTCAGAGCTAATTTTCTATCATTTTACTTGATCAGTCAGTGATTTTCAGTTTTGGAAGTCCTAGTCAACTAATCCTCCCCAAAGCACTGGTTAATGACAATAGATACAAAAACCAAGAGATATGCTGAATAACAACAACAACGACGACAAAACAGGATCTGAGTTGTAGCTCAATTTCAAAGTCTAAGTACTATGTTATATATCAAATGGGCACACAGAAATAAATACACTTCCAGTTTCCTTAACAAGATAATGTCCTTGTTAAAAAAATTAGTGTGGCTTGAGGCATAAATTCCTGACACAATAATAATGTGTGAAAAGTATAAAAGTGTTAGATAATAGATATTATCTGTTGAACCCTGGTGTTTTAAAAGTATAATTATTAGTATTTCCAGGAATATACTGAGTATGGTAGCCTCTTGGAGAGCATTTAGCATAAATAAAACATATCTACTTAGCCTAAAGTACTTCCTAAAAGTAGGCTAGAGCATAGTATGGTGATCAGACCAGAACCCTGATTTGAAGCTGTGCAAAGAGGTGGGCAGAACAAGAAAATGTTATGCAAAATGTTATTTTGGTTACCATTCCCAATTTAGTTAAAGGGCTGTACCCATGGCAACTGGGCCCAAATAAAGTAAGGGCAATGATGATCAGCTTTCTTCCTGTGGTGATAAAGCTATTGTCAACTTCTGCATAGCGTGATGAAGGAAAGAAAAATCTGTTTATGCCCGGAACAGCCAAGGTACTTAAATATTTCAACAGTTATTTCAGATTCAGCAAAATCTGAGAAATACATTTAAATAAAGCCTCACAAAGTGATTTCTGTTTCGTAATTTGCAAGTTAAAACTTACACACACACACACACCCACAATAAAAACTATGATTAAGAAAATGATTTTTCTAGTTAGAATATTTTTCAATACTTAATAGTGACATGCAACTTTTCAGAAACAGAATACCATGCTGGCATCTCCGTCAATCTTATGGTAGTGAGACCAGTCAACACATCTTTTGGCTAGTATTTCATTAAAATGAGAAAAAAATCAATGAAAGTGTTAGTGACTTCCAAATCATTTTAAAGATGCCAAAACTTGCTGACCTGCGGTTACAGGTCTAGACCTGGACAAAAGAAGGTACAAGAAAGAGGAAAAAAAAACCCAAACGATTGGGGCTGGTTTATAAAATATATTTGGAAGTATCAGTACAGCTCTATTAAAACTCTTTCTTCCTAAATAAGGTGCTGCATGATTCCAGGAGTTGCCATCAGATGAATGGTCCTGACTATTCCTGGATGTACAGGCTTGGCAGATGGGTTTTTGTTGTTGTTGTTGCAGTGATGGATAACTTAATTAAAATAACACTAAAACTTGCATGACTGTCTTCTAAATTAAGACGTGCACTATAAAATATAATTTAAACAAAATATAAGCAGGTAAAAGTTTTTCCTAGAAGCAAATGGAGTTCTTTGGCAAAAAGACTGATTATAGGTATGAGGTAAGAAACACAAAGTAAGCTGGCGTCCTTTTCTGCCAAAAAGTAAAGATGTTATTAAAGACTATCTGTATCATAACACAAGGACAAAGGAAAAAACAACAGGAATCAACTTGGAGAGGATCCAAAATGGCACAACTTCAGCATTAAAAAAAAAAAGGCAACTGAAATAGATTAATTAAAACATATGCAAACCCACAGGTTCATACTGACACTAAAAACAAAAACCCTAAGCTGCTTGAGCACTCATTATTATTTAAAAAAACCAACAAAGGGAATTACAGAGATAAAATATTTATCTTGCTTTTCTTGTATAAATGCATTCTGGGGTAACTGAAGAGCTGACGATGAAAAGTTGTTCTACCTAATAAATGGAGAAGGAATGATAGAATTTGAGCAGCATCATTTGGCAACCCCTAATGAACTAGTACATTAGACCTATATGCAATGGTTGGTAAATTAAGCCTATGGACCATAACCAGCCTGTGGCCTGTTTTCATAAATGAAGTTTTATTGGAAAGCAGCCATGCTCATTAATTTGTGTACTGTGTCTGATTGCTTTTACACTACAACAGAAAGCTAATGGGTTGGTATAGACACTATATGATCTGCAAAGCCTAAAGTATTTACTCTCTGGTCTTTTATAGAAAAAAGTTTGGCAATTTCTACATTACAGCAATAATAATGAATCGTTGCTAATAATTTATTAAATAAAAGATTACCTGGCCAACACAGTGAAACCCTGTCTCTACTAAAAAAATACAAAAAATTAGCTGCGTGTGGTGGCGGGTGGCTATAATCCCAGCTGCTCGGGAGGTTGAGGCAGGAGAATCATTTCAACCCAGGAGGCAGAGGTTGCAGTGAGCTGAGATCCACCTACTGCAGCCTGTGTGACAGAGTGAGACTCCATCTTAAAAAACAAAAACAAAAACAAAACTCAAAGGGGAGCTTTATAATAGAAAGAAACACTGATAACCTGCCTGTTAATCTTAGCAACACTGGCTAGGTGTAGTGGCTCTTGCCTGTAATCCCATCACTTTGAGAGGCCAAGGTCGGAGGACTGCCTGAGGCCAGAAATTTGAGACCAGCCTGGGCAATACAGCAAGACCCTGGTTCTAAAAAAATTTTAGAACTTAGCCAGGTGTGGTGGTGGATGGCTGTAGTCCCAGCTACTCAGAATGCTGAGGCTGGAGGATGGCCTGTGCCCAGGAGCTTGAGGCTGCAGTGCGCTATGATGAGGCAATTGCACTGTAGCCTGGGTGACAGATCAAAACACTGTCTCAAAAAAAAAAAGTCCACAAAACCATCAAAAGTGGATCAGACATTATACGTGAAACAATATGATTACCTAGGATCTATACCACAGCACCATCCATGAAGTATTCTTGTTCAAAAAATAAATTAGGCCTCTTAACTACCAGATTACAGGAAATAGGGGTGAGAGAGAGGAACTTGTTAAATGATGTGGAAGCAATCAACCAAGTTGAGAATGTGGGGATTTTTTTAAAAGGCAGATTTAGGAGGGGAATTGAAAAAAGACATTATCTATCAAAAAGTACGTAGACCTTGTTTGGATCCTGATTCCAACAAACTACCTCTAAAGACTTTTTAAGACAAATTCAGAGATATGAACATGGTCTTGGGGTATCAAATTGTAATTAAAGAGTCACTGTCGCTGGGCAGGGTGGCTCACACCTGTAATCCCAGCACTTTGGGAGACTGAGGTAGGCAGATCACAAGGTCAGAAGTTCCAGACAAGGCTGATCAACATGGTGAAACCCCGTCTCTTCTAAAAATACAAAAATCTGCTGGACGTGGGGGTATGCACCTGTAATCTCAGCTACTCGGGAAGCTGAGGCAGGAGAATTGCTTGAACCTGGGAGGCAGAAGTTGCAGTGAGCTGAGATCACGCCACTGCATTCCAGCCTGGGCAACAGAGCGAGACGCCATCTCAAAAACAAAAACAAAAACAAAAACATCACTATTAAGTTTTTCTGGGTGATAATACAAATGCGTTTGTATATGTGTGTTTATTATTACTGCTAAAGACACAAACTAAAGGACTACATAGTGGAGCTTAAGATTTGCTTTAATATATTCTATTAGTTCAAAAAATAGAGGAAAAGATGGATAAAAGAAAACTGGCAAAATGCCAATCAACTATTAAAGCTGGTTGATGGATACTTGAGGGCCCAATATACTATTCTCTCTATTTTGAGGCATGTATGTAATTTTCCATAATGAAAATAAAAATAGAAAATAAGGGGCAAATACAATGCATTTATTTTGATGTACTTCAACTATTTGGAATTGGTGTTTAACTTATTCTAAATCTGGCTCTAACGTTTGCTTATTAAAAGCCTGTTTAAATATCTGTTTCTGCTTGCTTGACTGGAAGTGTTAGTCTCTAAAATGTGTAACTATTGCTGCATTGGCCTCTAAAACCTCTTACTATATTCACCTAATATTTTAGAGGAGATTTTTTCTTTTCTCAGCTCATTTTTCCTCCAAGAGTAATTCTTTTTGGACGATAAGAAACTATTTAATTTTTTCCTCCAAAGTTTGGCCATACCTGGCCTCCAAACTTATGACAAGAACAAAAAGATGTCATAAGTACAACATACATTCATACTATAATGGTCTTATTACAGTCTGGAAGATTATGTATATAAAAATCCAGCATCTAATGAATTCTCTAAACTCCCTATGCATATATATTAAAACTCTTCCTATAAATATAAATTTTATACAGATTGTAGGGTTTCTAAGTTGTTAAGCTTCTATGTTACTATCTGGCTTTTTGTATTAAATAATTGTCTAATATATAAACCATGCTCTTCCATTTCTGCTTATGAACATTTAAAACTAACACCTTGATTTAAAATATTGTTGAAACAAGTAATTATGTCGTAAGTCAAAACCTCAGACCAAGGCTTATAAGTAAGGAAAGTCTTACCGAGGCTCTTCTTCTATAAAGGGCAGAACTTTACACTCATCTACGTTATGCCAAAACTTAGAGCGTATTACTCAAGGTTAAAAAGTAAATTACAATAGAAAATGCTTTATAATCATGGGATCACAGTTCTTTATCTGAAACTCCTTGGGCCATATGAGTTTCATAATTCATAATTTCTTAGATTTTATAAATATGTTTAATAACATCTATAATCAATATAATCAGAATATAGTATAGCACCATATTATAGTAAATAAAATGCAACAGATGCCAACAAAATTTCTCCAGTGAAACTAAATTTTCATATTAAGTGGAATAAAAACAGCAACCCTCCCATTTATCTATCAGGGATATGTTCTAAAACCACCCAGTGGATGCTTGAAACTGGATGTAGCACTAAACCCTATATATACTAGGTTTTCTTCTTATACATACAAACCTATGATAAAGTTCAATTTATAAATTAGGCACAATATTCTTGTGGTTTGGGTACATTGTGAAGTACAATAAGAGCTACCTGAACATAAGGGCAGTGACACCATGACAGTTGATCTAACCCAGAGGGCTACTAAGTGACTAATGAGCAGGTAGGGAATGACTCACATTCTGGGTGGATGAAGTAGAATAGCCCAGGATTTCATCATGCTACTCAGAACGGTGCACAATTTAAAATTTATGAATTGTTTATTTCTGGAATTTTCTATTTCATATTTTCAGACTAGGGTTGACTGCAGGTAACTGAAACCGAGAATAAAGGGAGATAACTGCACTGGAAATTGTCTCATGTCAGTTAAGATCGTTTTGCCGCCAAAGGAGTTAGGATAAAATGTTTTGGTTTTTAGAACTTTTTGAATTTTGGAATTACGGATAAGGGACTATAGATCTGAATTATTAACTACATCCTCTTTATTTCAGTGACCCTCAAAAGTAACAAATTATGTTCAAGCTAAAATAGTTGATATTAAGGAATGAATACAATTAGTTTTGTATTGTAAAAAAAAAAAAGAACACTAATAGAAGAAAAGAATCTTGTACAAGTTCAGACTTTTGTGGTATATAATGGTAAGGAGTCAGGGGCTCCTTTGCACACATTCATGATCCTGGGGCTGCTGCTAGCAAAACTGCCCTTGCCCTTTGCATTCAGATGACTGCCAGACAAGTGTCAAACGTCTCTGCACAGCAAACTTTTCTAGAAACAACTGCAGAATAGTATTTTGCCAGTGGGTCATAAGGTAACTTGCCAACTTAGGCTCCCTCTCTCTTTCTTTCTTTTCTTCATTTATTTATTTTTGAGACAGTGTCTCATTCCGTAGCACAGGCTGGAGAGCACTGGCGCAATCTTGGCTCACTGCAACCTCCACCTCTGTGTCCTGGTTCAAGCAATCCTCCTGCCTCAGCCTACAGAGTAGCTGGCATTACAGGCACATGCCACCATGCCCAGCTAACTTTTGTATTTTTAGTAGAGACGGGGTTTCACCATGTTGGCCAGGCTGGTCTTGAACTCCTGACCTCGTGATCCTCCCACTTTGGGCTCCCAAAGTGCTTGGATTACAGGCATGAGCTACTGTGCCCAGCCAATTTAGGCTTTTTTTGCCGAAGATCTAAAAGATCAAGTTTCCCATTGTTGGAATGTACCATATGATTAACCAACCACATTAAATGAAACTTACCTGAAGACCGCAAGCCTGCTATTTCCCTTGGATTTGGCTCTTCTGCAGATTTGCAAGTTTCAGACTATCTTGCTCAGGAATGTCATCCTTATGAGGTATTTGGAAAATAGGGCTGCTTTTGATTTTGTACCATCCCAAATGTATGAGCCCAATTACAGGGATCATAACAACCAGAACTCTGTAGTTTCTCCAGAGTTTCTGAAAGATCATAGTACTTCAGGATCAGTGTACCTAAGAAAAGGTTACAGTTAAAGGAGGAAGAAAAAAAAAAAAACACTAAAAACCATAACCTCTCTTTAACTGCATTTCTAAATCACTCCAAGTAGCATGCTTTACTCCAAAAAATGCTGAATGTGAAACAGTTTTAGTTATAATACACTGCAATGTTAATAAACAAAAAGAGACATGTCATTGACCCAAAGGGCGCAGGCAGTCAGCCTTGGGAAACTTACAGGGCAATACTGACTTTTTGGCAACAATTGTAAAGGAGCAACATTACCTGCTGAAAAAGCTGCATGAACCTTTGAAAACACACATGCAAGGAGTGTTCTTTAGATACATTAATGTTCTCTGAGCCACAATAGAGTAAGAGCCTTTTTTAAAGTTATATATACATTTTATAAATTCTATATGTATTTTAACAGTTTATTTAAAAAGTTATATATGTTTTAAAAATTATATATATATATATATTTGAGAGATGGAGTCTCGCTTTGTCACCAGGCTGGAGTGTAGTGGCGCAATCTTGGCTCACTGCAACCTCTGCCTCCCAGGTTCAAGCGATTCTCCTGCCTCGGCCTTCCGAGTAGCTGGTACTACAGGCAGGTGCCACCACGCCCAGCTAATTTTTTTGTACTTTTAGTCGAGATGGGGTTTCACCATGTTGGCCAGGATGGTCTCAATGTATTGACCTCATGATCTGCCTGCCTTGGCCTCCCAAAGTCCTTAAAGTTATATATTTTTAAAAATTATAATTACAGGCTGGGAGTGGTGGCTCACGCCTGTAATCCCAGCACTTTGGGAGGCCAAGGCAGGCGGAACACCTCAGGTCATGAGTTTGAGACCAGCCTGGCCAACGTGGTAAAACTCCGTTTCTATTAAAAATACAAATATTAGGTTGGGCGCAGTGGCTCACACCTGTAATCCCAGCACTTTGGGAGGTCAAAGTGGGCAGATCATGAGGTCAGGAGTTCAAGACCAGCCTGACCAACATGATAAAACCCCGTTTCTACTAAAAATACAAAAATTAGCCAAGTGTGGAGGTGCGCACCTATAATCCCAGCTACTCAGGAGACTAAGGCAGGAGAATAGTTTGAACCCGGGAGGCCAAGGTTGCAGTGAGCCAAGATTGTACCACTGCAGTCTAGCCTGGGTGACAGAGTAAGACTCTGTCTCAAAACAAAACCAAACCCCAAAATTAGTCAGATGTCGTGGCACATGCCTATAATCCCAGCTACTCAGGAGGCTGAGTCAGGAGAAATGCTTGAACCTGGGAGGTGGAGGTTGCAGTGAGCCAAGATCATGCCACTGCACTGGGCAACAGGTAAAATGCCATCTCAAAAAAAATAAATAATTACATTTAGTCACAATTTTAACAGAAGAACCAAATGGTAATCCACAAATATGCAGTAGGAATTTAGGTTCTATATTCTCACAGGATATAGTGATAGTGTTTCAACTGAGATTAGAACAGCTGAGCATGGATTCCAATTGCAGCAAAAGACTTCTGGCTTGGACACCATGAATTAGAATGAATTTAATGTCATTTCTACATTTATGTGCAAAACTACTGGATTTTAAAGTGTTTGCCCTGAATCACTAGAAACCCTACCCAAGAGGATTGTTATCAACCTAGTTTAGATGAAGAAACTGGGGCTAGAAAGTTGCCTGGAGTTACAAAGCTGGTTAGCTTTTAAAATAGATTTAAAAAAAAAAATTTGGAAAGGATGGAAATAGGGCCCAGAAAGGCTGTGTCTGATGATCTGTTGGGTTTGGGAACTTGAGTCTGGACAACCTCTAGAGACTCCTTATACTCTTAATAAGGACTGCCCACCATCTATGAGATATGCTATGAACTTGGCTCAATTGCATCTTTGAGTTTTGGTACCATGAAATCTCCTAAATTACTTTATTTTTGTCTAAGTGCCATTAGAAAAAGATTTGAACCGAATTTCTACTTATTCCCCATTTTAAAACTAAAACACAATAGTAATGTTAGTCTGAACCATTTTTGTGTTTTGTATATACATTAAAAATAACAAAAGATGTTGTCTTATAGCTATGAACATGTTATTCTTAGCATTATAAATCATTTTTCCCCAAGGTCTAAATTCACATTTTGTAAAGATTTTGTTGCAAAATTTAAATTACTAGATGGAAAAAACATGACCTACTCTGTAAATGAAAGTATTTTAGGTCGGGCACAGTGATTCACGCCTGTAATCCCTGCACTTTGGGAGGCCCAGGCGGGCGGAGCACGAGGTCAGGAGTTCAAGACCAGCCTGGCCAACACGATGACACCCCATCTCTACTAAAAATACAAAAATTAGCCAGGTGCGGTGGCGGGCGCCTATAATCCCAGCTACTCGGGAAGCTGAGGCAGAGACCTGCTTGTGAGCTGCACTCCAGCCTGGGACAGAGTGAAACTCCATCTCAAAAAATATATTTATATATTTTATGGTCTTTTCCTTTTCTGAAGCACTCTGGTATACCATATACTTTTTGTAACCTTTAGAGAATATACCTTTTATTGACATGCTTATGTTCTATTTTTAGAGGAAATCAATTACAAATAACTGTATCATAATTAAATTTCTGTGTGACGTCCAAAGGCAAAAGCCTGTGGAGATTTGAGAGTACAATAAAATAACTGGAAAAGGAACTAGGTGATTTAGATTAACAAGGGAAGAATTCTAGTAAGGGCTACTTTTTATAGGAAGGACAAAGGCTGCACCAAAGTCAACTGGCCTGTGTTGATTGACACATGGCATTTTTGTTTACAAAACACCTTAAACAAAAGGTCTAGAAGGTATTGTTATTCATATCCAGTCTCCTCAATACTTAAGGTAACTTTGTCACCTCTGTTACTCTTAACATGAGGTTAACAAGTCACATTACTTTTAACAGCCATCTCTGCCATTCACCATTTACTTCTCCATGAGCAATAATATAACTCAACATTTGTCAGCTTTTTCCTGAACCATAAACTGAAGGAAGGAAAAAAAAAATCAAAAACAAAAAAAAAACCCAGCTTAGAAAAAAAGAGGCTAGGGCCAGGCACAGTGGCTTACACCTGTAATCCTAGCCCTTTGGGAACCTGAGGTGGGCAGATGGCTTAAGCCTATGCAGCATGGCAAAACCCATTTCTACAAAAAAATACAAAAATTAGCCAGGCATGGTGGCACCTGCCCGTAGTTCCAGCTACATGGGGGGACTGAGGTAGGAGGATTGCTTGAACCTTGGGAGGTTGAGGCTGCAGTGAGCCGAGATCACGCCACTGCACTCCAGCATGGGTGATGAAGTGAGACCCTGTTTCAAAAAAACAAAAAGCAAAAAAGAGACTGGATAGGACAAAAGGGTGTAATAATAAAACTGAGATTTGTAACTCAAGAAGAACTAAAATTAGGAACAAATTAAATGACGATCTGTAATACCAATGTTTGCGAAGTGTTGTACTCTTCTCTCAGCACAGTGATTAAAGCAAGCAAAGACACGGATGAACCTTTCTTGAGAAGAGTGAAAATAGCATTTCAGAAAAGGATCGGCTTAGCTCCCTATAATAATTAGTGAAATCTTTGGGTCATCTCCCAGTTAAAGACAAAAGAAATGCTCAATTTTATGCATATTGTGCTTACCAGTCTATTATTCTTTCCACTAGGATAACTTAAGGATCGATGAATCTTTTTCTAGATTTAGGTTTAGTTAAACCTGGAAATTAGTATCTATTTTAACTGAAAGCTCTTTGTTTGCTAAACATCACTGAGACTTGGTTCAGTATTTCCTGGTCAATAAATGATGTAGACTGATTTAATGATTAATTGCTTTAATGTTTACTGAACATCTACATGTCCCCATTTCCTCAAATTCTCCATATCTAATATATTGATTTGGCTAATGGGGGTGAGAGAGTCAAGTAACTATTTTCTGACAGATAATTCTGTTGTCCTTTGAAAGCACTGGGAAATAATTAGGATCAGCATGAAAGGGGTTTTTACTTTACAAACTATTTTTAGAGTTTTAATTTAATTCACATAAAACAGTAAGTATCACACTGTACATACAATAGTCCATTTTCACTGAGCAAGATGGAATTAGCACTTTAAAATGGCATTGGCATATAGTGAGACCTCGTTCCTTTCTCTCTCCCTCTCTCTCTATATATATGTGAAAAAAAAAGGCCAGGCACAGTGGCTCACACCTGTTACTCTGGCACTCTGGGAGGCTGAGGCAGGGGGATTGCTTGAGCCCCTGAGTTCAAGACTATCTGGGCAATACAGTGAGACTTCATCTTTAAAAGAAAAAAACATATATTTTTAAAAAGTGACATTGGTGTATAACTTTAATCTACTTCATTTCTTTCACTTAATAGCTTTCCAGTACATTGCATGTATTCTATTGTCTGCATAACCTCTTCTCAGGGCAACACACATTAGACTTTACTAGACCTTACTAGCAAGGTTCATTGTTAGTTTTACCAAAAAAAAATAAAAAATAAAAATAAAAAAATACAGTTTTCAAATTTCATATTTGGTATGGTTGTTAGTGAGGTAATGTGTTATTTATTTTGTTTACAAACTCTTGCAGAGTTTTTACTTACAATCAAACATATTCTGGGGATACAACTGTAATTTGGCACTTTTTTTCTTCTTAGTTCCTCAATGGTTTTTTACAAAATGAAAATTAGGCTAGGCGCGGTGGCTCATGCCTGTAAGCCCGGCACTTTGAGAGGCGGAGGCGGGTGGATCACGTGAGGTCAGGAATTCGAGACCAGCCTGGCCAACATGGTGAAACCCCGTCACTACCAAAAATATAAAAAATTAGGCTGGTGTGGGGTGGGTGCCTATAATCCCAGCTATTTGGGAGGTTGAGGCAGTAGAATCTCTTGAACCCCGGAGGTACAGAGGTTGCAGAGGGCTGAGATGGTGACCCAGCCTGGGCAACAAGAGTGAAACTCCGTCTCAAAAAAAAAAAAAAAAAAAAAAAAAGGAATTACTGTCCTTTTCTAATAAATATAGTATAACCTTACTTTATAAAGTTAGCAAATACAGAAACAAGGAAGAGAGCTTAAATCTTTTGGGTGTAACAAAAAATATGATCATGATATACATGCTGTTTTATAATCTTCTCTCTTCCAAAGAATATAAATCTCCATCATCATTTTTAAGAGCTATACAGCATTCATTATAATGGAGATATCCTAATTTGACCAATCTGTAATTGACAGAAATTTGAGATTTTTCAATGCTTTATTGCTAAATATGCTATGGCAATAAATATTTGTGTAAATACTCTAGAGTTCATGCTCAAAGCCTCTCCTACTTTTCAGAGTTAACAAATTTCTTAAAAATTAACTCATTTTTTAAATGAATTTGACAAAAAGTTTTTAAAACCTTGACTTTTACAAAGGTTCGTGCTACTGAGAAGCAGGGAGACTGGGAGATCCAATTTGTGAAACAAACTTAAGCTATTTACTGTTTGCCTTGAGATGGTTCTTCCCTCAAAACACTTGGCAAGTCATTCCAAGTGGCATGGAAGTATCTTGTGGACACCAGAGATTCTGAGTCTAAAACAAAGATTTCTCAAGAAACAAGCTCAAAATGATCAGATGTGATGAGGAGTAACTGGTTAATCCCTAAAATAAGTTAGTGTTTGATGTTCGTTCATTGAACTTTTCAAGTTTGGAGCAAAGCAACAAGAAATATGACAAAGGTTTTTTTCACTTCCTTACCCTTGAATGTGCTTGCCACTGCTCTTTCTTATCTTTCTTTCCTTAATCTTCTTTAAACATATTCTAGGGAGAGTCCTTTAGAAGGACAGAGAAATCAAGAGACATGAAATTAGATTAGTAAATTTTAGATCAAGTAAACAGACAGTTGATATTTGTAGTTTCATTCACTGAAATGTCTTTTGCTGAGTTTAGAAAAAGTTTAGAGGCAATCTTAACATGGATTATGCTTTTGCATATTCTCTCAAAAATACTACCTTAAATTATTCAGAAGTTTCATATTTTTCGTTTTGTTTTGCTTTCATAGCAACTTTATGAGATCATTTTATAAATGAAGAAATACTAAATGATTTATTCTAAGATTACCGTTAGTTAATTGTGGCAGTCAATTTAAATTGTGAAGTCTTTTTTTTTTTTTTGAGACAAGAGTATTGCACTGTCACCTGGGCTGGAGTGCAATGGCACAATCTCGGCTCACTGCAACTTCTGCCTCCAGGTTCAAGCAATTCTCTTGCCTCAGCCTCCCGAGCAGCTGGGATTATAGGCGCCCGCCACCACACCCAGCTAATGCTGGTCAGGCTGGTCTCTAACTCCTGACTTCGTGATCTGCCTGCCTTGGCCTGCCAATGTGCTGGGATTATAGGCGTGAGCCACTGTGCCTGGCTAGATTGTGAAGTCTTAAAAGTCTTGGCTGGTATTCTACTAAGCAATTTCTCAAGTG
Source organism: Sapajus apella (assembly GCF_009761245.1). Lineage (NCBI taxonomy): Eukaryota > Metazoa > Chordata > Mammalia > Primates > Cebidae > Sapajus > Sapajus apella. The sequence continues at coordinate 15,809,984 of NW_022436973.1, read as the reverse complement.
AAGAATTAGTGCCCCAGCTTGGGCAGTACTGTCAATCAGAATTTCCAGTGTGTGATCACAGATGAGGGGAACATTTAGAGGGCGTGATACACACTCTTGAGGATCACTGAGATCAACTAGCGTGGGGTATTATGCCTGGCATGTTCTTCTTCATTTTTTTTTCTTTTTTTGAGGCAGAGTCTGTTGTCTAAGCTGGAGTATAGTGGTGCCATCCCAGCTCACTGCAACCTTCGCGTGCCAGATTTAAATGATTCTCGTGCCTCAGCCTCCCAAGTAGCTGGTTATAAGTGCACACCACCATGCCTAATTTTTGTATTTTTAGTAGAGACGGGGTTTCACCATGTTGCCCAGGCTGGTCTCAAACTCCTGGCCTCAAATAATCTGCCTGCCTCAGCCTCCGAAAGTGCTGGGATTACAAGCATAAGCCATGCGTGGCCCCTGGTATGTCCTTCTGATTTTCATGTCAGGTGTATAAAAGGTTAACAGTTGTTGTTTCACTTGTCGAAAACTGGAGGGCATTTTACAGTTCTGGAAGTAAGAAAAAGAAAAAATCAGAGGGCAAAAAAGTCTATATCCTCCAAAACCACATCTGCGACCTACTTATGGTTGAGATTAGCTGGGCTAGTTCAGTTTTCTTTAATTTAGTTCCAAGTATAGAATGATAGCAAGAGATTAATGAACAGAAGAGGGAGAAGCTTGCTATACGTCTACCTCATTACAAATACTGTAATCTTTTTGAGTAGCTCTAAAGGCCAAGAAAAAACTGACACACACACACACACACACACACACACACGTACAAGATAGTAAAGGGCAAAAAGGCAAGTAAGCGTCTTAGAACTTCCCAAACAGCTGGATATAGCTATCTGATTATTCTATCTAGCACGGTATTGGTTAAAGCCATCAAGTTTTGTTATGTTCTCTTCAAAATTAGGCCTAAAACAACCTGGATGCAGGGAATGCTACATGGAAAGTCCTCACTCATTTTGCCTAGCGGGCTTGCTGGGCGCCATCTGCTGGTCTTTTGGACACAGTGTAAAATGGACTCTGGTCTTAACTGCTGTTCTGCTTTAAGTATACGAAAAAATAGTAATTAAAAAAAAAAACTTCCACTGAATGTAACTTAATTATGAGGAGAACATTAGATAGAATATTAAAAACCAATTAACTCAGCTCCTGTGATTATGAAACTTTATGAAGTTTACGGGAATTGTATTATGCCTTTTACAATGACAATATTGGTTTTAGGTATTTGTGTATTCTTCATTCCTGAATTCTAATCATCAACATTAAAAAGTTATTGTTCTCCTCAATTTTTAACACAGCAGTTTGAATTGTGGCATTTTTTGTGAAAGGACTGCACGTTGTCTTCAACTGTCCCTAGGCAATGAACTGACATGGTAAATAGAACAATAGTTTTCCTTTTTCTTTTCCAACTCTATCACCTAAAATAACACTCATTTTGCTGGACTTCTCTGGTCTCGTAAAAACACACAGCCCAAAAGCAATACTGTCAACTCTTGAAGAACCAACGGATAGTAACTGAGTTCTAAAGTTTTCCTTCTGCAAATCCTACCACCTTCCCCACCATGCCATTCAAAGTTATCTTGACCTATATCCAAGAGCTGGGCCGCTAACAGCACAGCCAAGTGAGGAGTGGATCTGTAGACAGAAGGCTGAACAGGTATGTGTAATTACCTTACGTTTTTTGCTATTCCCCCCTGCCCACTGCTGTGAATTTAATGTATTTGTAAATAAAAATATACCGAAAGCATTCTAAGTCTTAAATGGGGGTTTCACTAATTGTGGACAGTCTCAAATATTAAGCAAGTGATTAACAATTGAAAAGTGAAAACTAGCTTACCAGCAAGTTGTGGTTTATCAAATGGTTATAGTGGTTTATAGAGCTGAGAATCCTTTCATACCCTTTCACTGTTTTTACACCCTGGCTGCCATTTGATGCTGATGACTGACTGGTGGAGGAGGGGAAGTAGGTATCATGCAGATAGCCAGATTGTTCCAGTTCAAATACCTAGATGACTGGGCCCTTAGTGCTATAGCAAAAACTTTACTTATTCCTGGTTTGTTCTGAATCCCTAAAGAGCCCATGTTTTCTAACCTTCATTTTCAAGATTTTAACTGTATGCTCCACCTTCATTTCTGCAGATAATCTATTGGCCAGAGGACATTATGGCTATTTGGGTATGAACACCTCTAACTTGCTGTTCCCATATGTAAAATCCTATGCATCTTAACTCTCAACTAAATCTCCTTCCAGGAGGGCATGGTGGCTCATGCCTGTAATTCCAGCACTCTAGGAATGCTGGTGGATCTAGGTGGATCACTTGATGTCAGGATTTTGAGATCAGCCTGGCCAAAATGGTGAAACCCCATTTCTACTAAAAATACTAAAAAATTAGCTGGTCGTGTGGCATGCACCTGTAATCCTAGTTATTTGGAAGGCTGAGACAGGAGAATCGCCTGAACCCAGGAGGCAGAGGTTACAATGAGCTGAGATCATGCTACTGCACTTCAGCCTGTGCAACAGAGTGAGGCTCCGTCTCAATAAATAAATAGGCCTCCTTCCCTGCTGTCTCGGAAGAACTGGTACTCCTATTACCTATGTTCCAGTCCCACTTTCTACGGTGTCTTTGGGGTTCTAACTTCATTATCCCCTCTCATCTACCTCCAACCTTCTACTCTTAAGGACCTTTCTCCTTTGCATAACCATGACCATTTTTCTCCACTGAAAAGAGTCAAAAACAAATTTCCTAAGGCAACTGTCCTTTACCAGTCTTCCTTCCCAGTACTACACAATCTCTTTCCTTTCAAATAATGAATGCATTTTTTCCTAGAGTCACTTCCCATTCCATTTCTCAAACTCAAGCAATCTGCTTTTGGTCTGTTCTCCATGAAAAGTGTTCTGACCATAAAGATCACCAATCCTTCCCCTTACATAATCTCTCTGTAGCCTTTTGATGTGTTCTTGAAACTCCTAAGCACTCAGGAACTAAGTACTGTTCCTTCCTAGTCTCCTTGAATGGCCTGCTGGGTTCCATCGAGATTCATCCTTATCAGAGATCTGTCTTTGGTAGTGTTTGTTTCCTGGCTAGTCTCATTCAATCCCCAAACTTCTATGATCATGCATCCACTCTGGCTCTCACATGTTCATCTCCAGCTTAGACCCACATAATAAACTGCTACTGTTCATCTTTGAGCTAACCGTCCCCACAAATAGTCTCAATTCGTCTCATATAAAATCAAGTCCTCTCCCTCCTAAACTGCTGCTCCACCGGGATTTCCTGTTTTCGTTAACAAAAAGCATTATCTACTAAGCCATTCAATTCAGAAATCTGGATATATAGTGGACTCTGCCCTTTTTCTTATGCTCCTCGTCAACTCAGTCCCCACAACCTGCCATTTGACGAGAGTGCTTCTTTACATAACCTCTCCTCCCCAGGGTCACAGTCCAGACCCTTGTACCCTCTCACATGATCTCCTTGCTTTGAGTCCAGTGGTTCTCAAAGTGTGGTCCCCTCAACAGTACCATTAGCATCTCCTGGGAATTTATTAGAAAGGCAAATTATCAAGCTGCCCCTGACCTACTGAATCAGAAACTCTAGGGTGGGGTCCAGTAATCTGTGTTTTAAATAATTCTTCAGGTAATTCTGAAGCTAAAGTTTGAGACCCACTGTTCCAATCTACCTCCACTAATCCATTCTCTACAATTCTGATAAAGCCATCTTGCAAAAAAACCCAAATCTGATTGTATTCCTGCTTTGCTTAGAAGTCTTTAGTGACATTTTTGACTCGAGTGAAATCTAAATATCTTGGTACAGCAGAAAAAAAGTCCACTAGGATCTAGATGCTGCCTACCAGTTTTCAGAAAGTCAAGCACTTTAAATCATTTTTGTAAGAATGCAGTCATGTAGTGATTAAGGGATGAGCTGTAGAATCATACTACCTGGCTTTGAATCTTCACTTACCACTTTACAACTGGCTGTGTAGCCTTGGATGAGTCACTTAACCTCACTATGCTTCAGTTCCATCATGTGTACAATGTGAATAATAACGTCCACATGACGAGCTTCCTGTGCAGTTATCACAATACTTGGTGCTTAGTCTGGGCTCAGTAATTGTTAGCTATTATTATTTTGATTATGTCAAAAAGAAAAAAAGCATTACTGGAATTAACCTGTAGTATAGCAAGAACAGGAGAGGACTAGAATTAATGCCCCAACTAAGGGAAGTGGTCCCCATAAAGGAGGGCTTGCTTCTCCAGGCAGTTTCCGTTAGTTAGCTATGAATAAAAATACCCAGTCTCCAGAGAGAGGTTCTCAGGTGTCTGGGCTTTGACTAGTGTAGATAGAATCTGGTAATCAGATTCTAGGATATTACAGTACAGATAACAGTCAAGCCTCTAAAGTGAGAGCCAGGAAAGTGGTGAAGGAAGTCAGAAAACTAAAAGACACAGAGCAAAGCAACAAAGACGGGAATAATTTCATGTTTGTTTCTCTAATAACAGTTAATAGAGCAGCCAAGTGATTAAATGTGAGAAACCTACTATGACTGAAACATGGTCTACATTTTCGGAAATGCTGTCGGTCGCCTAAGAGCAAACGCACTGAGTTATGGTGAGAATCAAATTCTAGGCCGGGCGCGTGGCTCACACCTGTAATCCCAGCACTTTGGGAGGCTGAGGTGGGTGGATCACCTGAGGTCAGGAGTTTTGAGACCAGCCTGGCCAACATGGGGAAACCCCGTCTCTATTAAAAATACAAAATTAGCATGGCATGGTGGCACATGCCTGTAATCCCAGCTACTCAGGAGGCTGAGGCAGGAGAATCCCTTGAACCCGGGACACGGAGGTTGCGGTGAGCCGAGATACGCCATCGCACTCCAGACTGGGCAACAACAGCAAAACTCTGTCTCAAAAAAAAAAAAAAGAGAATCATATTCTAACCTCCAGCACAAATTAGTTATGGTCTTGGACAAATTACTTCTCTCCTGCCTTAAGAGCTCAATATCATGATCTGAAATAGGGGGCCATATTAAGAAGATAACTATATATATTCATAGCGTAGTACAGTGCCTAGCATGTGGGAAGTGCTCAATACTTGGCAGGTATTACTTTTATTGGGAATATATTATCTTACAAAGCATATATAAAAATAGGCACCTCTGGAGGTTCCTGCTTGATCAAAGTAGTTATATATATTACCATCGAATATTTTGACTAAAACTGAGTTCTAACTTATGAAAAGAGCAAATATTGTAAAGACAAATCCAAACACAGTTATGTATCCCATGTTTACATCATTTAGGGATTAGCAATTTTTACTTCAAATATGTATGAGACTAATTCTACCCAAATGCTCATGTAGTGTCTATTAGGTGCTAGCAAGACTATTAGGCTCAGGGGGACCTACCAAGAAGAGTAAGGCATGATTCTTATACTGAAGGAGAATACAGGTTTGAGAAGATCACAGGACAATCTTATTAAAACATAATTCAATGCTGTACAGGATCAAAAAACCAAACCAAACAAAAGAAAACCCCCACAAAAAACTGTATAGATTAAGTTTTCCCCAAGTTTACTCATTTTTCAAAATCATAGTTCTGATTTTTTCCTCTATCCTCCTCTGAATTAGACTCAATCCATTTTTACTTACTACATCTTTAGTTACAGCAGGGAGTCAAGATCTAGAAAAGCTAGTCACTGCCACCCACTATAACAGAAGGTAGCAGCCACTTGTCTTTTTTGCTGTATTCTTAGTGCACAGCAGAAAAGTAGAGAATCTTGTTCCCTTTGTTCCACACAGGGTGGCTTATTCTTGTGCTTCAGCTCTTAGCTCAGATGTCACCTCCTCAGAGAGCCTTTCTCTGAGTATTCAATCTAAAGTTTTTTTCCTCTCTCCCTCCCCATTATTCTCTCTCATGTGTTTCCTTCAATGCCTTACCTTTGCGGTAAATGCTGTGATGTGCCACCCTGACCACCCTAAGGAATGAAAGGCTTATTTCCCCAGTGCCTGGAAGTGCTGAGACAGACCTCAGCTGCCAGCCTCCATCCATGATTGATTTGGCTGAAGAGAATTGAAGTTAGGCCCTTTCCAAGGCAACAGCATCCAATGACAGATCAATGCAGGGCTATAAAGGCCTGGCCCTTCCCTTCAACTCTGAAGGGCCAACCCAGTGCTAGAGTTCCTGTGCGATTGGTGGAGAACATCCTTGGGACTTGGATAAGGCTTAACTTTTTCTGTCTGCCCAATTCTGCTTCCTTTCTTCCTTGGTAATTGTCCAAAAGGTCTTATTAAAGTCCTGCCTCCAAATCTCCTCAGAGTCTGATTCTCAGGAAACCCAACCCAAGACAATCTAGAAACATCTTGTTTATTATCAATGTATAATCACCCCTCAGTATCCCTGGGGGATTCCATCCAGGAACCATCATGGAGACCTAAATCCAGATGCTCACGTTCCTGATTAAAAAATCATGTAGCAGGCTGGACGCCATGGCTCACACCTGTAATCCCAGCACTTTGGGAGGCCGAGGCGGGTGGATCACCTGAGGTCAGGAGTTCAAGACCAGTCTGGCCAAAATGGCAAAAAAGCCATCTCTACTAAAAAATACAAAAATTAGAGCCGGGTTTGGTGGCGGGCACCTGTAATTCCAAACTACTTGGGAGGCTAAGGCAGGAAGAATTGCTTGAACCAGGGAGGCGAAGTTTGCAGTGGGCAGAGATGGCGCCACTGCACCCCAGCCTGGGCGACAGAGCGAGTCTCTTCATCTCAAAAAAAAAAAAAAAAAAAATCGTGTAGTATTTGCACAAAACTTACCACATCCTCCCATGTACCTTAAATCATCTCCTGACTGCTTATAATATCTTATATAACGTTAAACACTACGTAAGTAGTTGTTATACTGCAGTATTTAGGGAATGAGAAGAAAAAAGATCTGCACATGTTCAGTACAGATGCAACCATCTTTTTCTCCCCCCAGAATATTTTTTCTTTCCTGGCATGATCTTGGCTCACTGCAACCTCCGCCGCCAGGCCTCAAGCTATTTTCCTGTCTCAGACTCCCAAGTAGCTGGGACTACAGTAGCGCATCGCTGAGCCAGGCTCATTTTTTTTTTGTACTTTTAGTAAGATGGAGTTTCGCCATGTTGGCCCGGCAGACCTCAAACTCCTGACTCAAGTGATCCGCCCACCTCAGCCTCCCAAAGTTTTGGGATTACAGGTGTGAACCACAGAGCCCTGCTGCCCCAGAATATTTTCTTTCCGCACTTCGTTGAATCCACAGGTGCGGAACTCATGGATAGGGAGAGTATTGTTTCTCCCCCATCACTAGAACATGGAGTCAGGGTCAGGGTTGTGCATGTCCATCTTGATCACTGCTGTATCTACTAACTCGGCAGTGCTGAGACACGTGTATTATCTGTTCATAGGTAAACTGACTATGTTAACAAATGAATGAAACCGTCATATTGAGAGTCTCCAAAACGGCAAAAGGATTTGGGTACAGTCTCATCTGGGAGGAAGATGAGCATGACCTCAAGGTCATCCCTGCAAGGTCCACGGCCGCTTTCAAGCAGCTGGCAGGACCATGCTGTACAAGGGTTTTGACGCCGTCGGAAGGTGGCCCCCACCTCCTGACAGCCTGGGGTACACCATGCACCCTCCAGACATGAGAGAGTTACACGGGGCCCCTCCCAGCGAGGAAGGTGACGAGGGAGTCACAGGTCCGGCGCAGCGCAGGTGGGAGCGCGGGGAGGCGCCACTCCTCCAGCTTTTCCCACCGGCGGGAAGACCTCCTCGCCGCCCGCAAGCATTTAGCATCTGCAGCTATTCTTTTTTTCACCTCCTACCAAAAGCCAGATTCCTCCTTGTCCCCGCCCCCAAATATCCTTCAGTGAGGACAAGGGCGACCTTTGGGGGTGGAGAGAGGCACCTACAAGCCCCTTCCCCTCTCATCGGCCGGACACAAAGCGGTCTTTTCCACCTGAAGTTCCAGCGCTCTCACCTGCCCACCAAACGCCACGCCGCCCCAGGCCGCCGCCGCCCGCAGGGACTAGGGACCGACCTCAAGCCGCAGCTGCCGCGGATCCCGACAGCCTTCGCGTTGCGCTGGGGAACAGAGCACGCGCAGCTCTGCGGAACAGAGCACGCGCAGCTCTGCGGTCGAGGCCGGGCCGCTCCCCGCTCGCTGCTCCGGATTTTCCAGGAAGCTCCAGCCAATTGTACCGGTGGCCGTCACCGGAAAAAACGGGGAGCGAAGTTTATTCAGCGTATAGTCCAGCAAATTATTGAAACTGAAATTTTAAAAGAACGCATAAATTTTAAATAACATATAAAAATGGCACAGCTTCTGCCTTTTGGTGAGCTGTTAATGATTTGTTAAACTAATGAACGAAGTCCACTGCGCTCTGCTCTCTGGCCTCCCAGACATGACCAATCACAAAGCGCCCGGATTTGTCGTTCAGCCCAGTATCCCTCCTCTCTGTGCGGTTATCTCGAAAATCAGGAGAAACGGAGTTACCCTCCAGTCACTCCCGGGATCGGGTTTGGGGAGCGGACATGCGCAGTGAGAGCTAGTTGCCTTCTACTAAAGCATATGAGGGCTTACGGGGAAGTGCAGACCTTCTTCAGCAGGGTGCTTTTCACAGATTAGATAATTCATCCGTTATTCCCCATCCTGCTTTTGGGTTCCAGGACAAACCTTTTATTCTCTTTTAACATTAAAAAAACATAGCGTAAGTTATGTTTAAATTTCCATTGAAGTTTATCTGGCACGTTGAAAGCTACGTTTCCCATAATCTTCCGCACCGAATACAGTATACGTTCCATTCTTAAGCTAGTAAATTTCCGATGTTAAGAAAACATACCACAGAAAAGCGTTTTTTTCTCTCGGTCAGTTCGACAGCCTAGCACTGTGGGTTACCGTGATTCGTTACCTGCCAATCTTAGTCATTGGGTTCCCAGCCTGCGTCTGCCGCCATTTTTGTTTTGGGTCCTCTTTGAAAGCCGCGAGATTCTAGACAGAGGCCATTTTTCTTTTGGGCAGATTCCACAGAATACCAAAGGGTTTTGTCGCCATCTTAAAGCCTGGCTGTGGCCTCAATCCGACAGTGAAGCTGCTCAGATCATCTTGTGTTTGGGCGGCGGTTGAGTTCCCAAACGCGCGCGGAGACCCTGGGAAGGAGGAAGTAGGCGCGAACGTGATTCTTCTAAGGTTCAAAAGGTTGGCTGCAGTGCCGGCTACCTGTGTATTCCGAGTTTCCACAGCTAGGTGCTACTTCACCAGTGACCCTGGACAGTAACAAAACATATAAAAACCCGAGCCCAAACCCCGCCACCAGCATAGGTAAGCACATGGACCTCTGGCAACCTCATATGTTCCTTCACGTGAACTGAACTGTTTGTCCATCCATCTCCTTCCTCCTGGTTTTTTGCTTTGATTTTTTGAGACTTTAACGAATCGTTCTCCCTGTACTTCCACCTTTCTTCCTTGTTTTCAAAAAGCCAAAAAGTTGCTAAACATCAGGGTGCCGTGACCACGGGCTTTGACTTAACTTCGGACAAAGGGAATTCAGTAGATGGGCCCGGTATTTGTATCAAATCATGGCAACCTGCATCTAGAAGTACAAATACCGCCCCCTCCCCAGACATTTTTGGGGATGTGACGTAAATAGATTGCGTTTGTATATACTTACCATTCTTCATTTATTCAGTGCATTTATTGAGTACCTAATTTGTGCTAGATCGTAAGGATTCAGCAGTTAACTAAAAAATCCATTAACTCATGGAGCCTATATTTTATCACCTTGAGCTCTACTAGGTTGAGAGAAATAACAGTATTTTATGGTTCTTAGCACTGCTAGACTATATAAACAAGTATTTGCTTTCTCCTTCCCTTGAACCCTGTTTTTCACTTTTATTTTTAAATTATTTTTGGCCTGGAGTAGGAATTAATTGTATTGACGCTTATTTATTGGATCCTAGACATAATGATATTTGTAAGCCAGTTGGCTAATGTTACACGCAATGTTCCAGTTATACAGGGCTTTGTTGCTCAAAGTTTGGTCCACCTACCAGCAGCATCAGCATCTCCTAGGAGCTTGTTAGAATTGTACTTCATGGCCAGGTGCGGTGGCTCACACCTGTAATCCCAGTACTTTGGGAAGCAGAAGCAGGCCGATCACCTGAGGTCGGGAGTTTGAGAACAGCCTGACCAAAGAGAAGAAACACCGCCTCTACTAAAAACACAAAATTAGCCAGGAGTGGTGGCGCATTACTGTAATCCCAGCTACTTGGAAGGCTGAGGCAGGAGAATTGCTTAAACCTGGGAGGCGGAGGTTGCGGTGAGCCGAGATCGCACCATTGCACTCCAGCCTGGGCGACAAGAGCAGAAGTCCGTCTCAAAAAAAAAAAAAAAAAAAAAAAAAAATTGCACTTCATGCCTCACCCCAGAGCTGTTGAATCATGCTGAATCAGAATCTTCCTCAAGAAGTGCATCTTAAAGTTCAAGAAGCATTGATTCAGGTCATGGGCTAAATATATAGCCCTTTCTTTTTTTTGAGACGGAGTCTCGCTCTGTTGCCCAGGCTAGAGTGCAATGGCTCGACCTCGGCTCACTGCAACCTCCGCCTATTAGGCTCAAACTATTCTCCTGTCTCGGCGTCTCCAGTAGCTGGGATTACAGGTGTGCGCCACCATGCCCAGCTAATTTTTGTAGTTCTAGTAGAGACAAGGTTTCGCCATGTTGGCCAGGCTGGTCTCGAACCACTGACCTCAGGTGATCCACCCGCCTCGGCTTCCCAAAGTGCTGGGATTACAGACGTGAACCACCGACCCTGGCCTGGCCCATTCTTTCTTCAGCCCATGCTTCTGAACTAGAGTCACAGCGTATTATCAATTATTTCCATGTTCTAAATGCAGTGGATATTTGACAGGTTTTTCTGTGCTTTTAATTCATTGACTTGATGTTAAGATGTCAATTTAGCATTCCAAAAAGTTGAAAAGAGATTTTGTCATCCCAATATATTTTTATGTAACTTCTGTTATGACATAACATCGAAATGTAGGGTTTTCTCTAATAAGTCTTAACATCCAATTTGCCACTGGTTTGCATTTTTTTTTTAAGTTGTTTATTGTGCTTCTTGCTTTCTCTTGTCTTGAATGCATATTTGTACTTCTGATATATTAAAAGTTGAACTCAAAAGTTTGCATGTGGACAGCAGTTCAATACTGACTTGGAAAACCTTTGGCCGTGATTTACCAAAGCTTTTTGTGGCACCTTGCTTTCTTTTGTCTTCCCATTTTATTTCTTTTTAAATTTTTTTGAGACAAGGTATAACCCTGTTGCCCAGGCTGAAGTGCAGTGGCGGGACTATAGCTCACTGTAACCTCCAGCTCCTGGGCTCAAGCATCCTTCTGCCACCACCTGTCAAAGTGCTGGATGAGAGGAATGAGCGACTGCACCCAGCTGCCTTCTGTCTTTCTTTAATGAGAAATCTAAATCGAGAATTCTCAACCTTAGCTGCACATAACAATCACCTGGGGAGCTTTAAAAACAGACTCCAGACCTGTATCTGCCGAGATTGAGATTCTCTGGCTGAAATTAAGGAACCAGTAAGAAGTATGAGGAAAGAGAAAGAACTTTTACTTTTTATGTTTCTATGTTAGATTTTCTCTCCCTTATGGTGTTACTTAAAATAATCAGGATTTTGAAAACCATGAAAACAATTGGATTAAGAATGTGAGGAACCAGCTTTCCAGGAACTGGTCAACTTGCCAGTTATTTGCTCTTTCCTAAGAAAGTTGTCTAGCCTTTCTGCCTCTCCTTCCTTCATCTATTAATTGGGAAAAGAAGGCCACTGTTGTTTTTTATTTTGTTTCATGTGATGTTGCCGATTGTAGTGAATATTTATATTCTGTGAGTGTAAGAAAAAAAAGTATTTTACAAGTGCAATATTCATTGCTTCTAGTGTTCACATACCTTAGATTGTGTATGGCAGTAGAGGGTAATGGGTTAGGAAATTAACTCTGAAGCTAGATTCCCTGGGTTCAAATTCTAGCTCCTCTGCTTGTCAGCTGTGTGACTTTGATCAGATTACTTATCCCTTCAGTGCCTCAGTTTCCTCATCTGTAAAATGGGGTTAATGTGAGCATTAGATGAATTAATACAAGAAAAATGCTTGTAATAGTGCCTGGCACATAGTCATAGCCATGTAAATATTAACTGTTGTTAAATTTTATTATAATTAAATTTCTGAGTTTTAAGGTTTTGTTCATGCCTGCAAATTTCCAGAGGAAAGGTATTACAGTTCTGTTACTTTTCAGGATATGAATCAGTTTGGAAAAGAGGGTGATGTAAACAATATACCGGGCCAGGCTTTTTTTTTTCTTTAAGTATTTTTTAAACAGTTTTATTGAGGTAAAATTGTCATAACAGTTAACTGCACATATTAAAGTATACAATTTGATATGTTTTTATGCCAGTGAAACCATCACCATATCAAGATAATGAACCTATCAATCACCCCTAAAAGTTTCCTCTTGCTCCTTTGTCATCCCTCCAGCCACTCTTCCAGGAAACCTCTGATCTATGATCTATCACTGTAGATAAGTTTGCATTGCATTTCCTAGGTTTTTTTTTTTTTTTTTTTTTTTGAGATGAAGTCTCCCTCTGTCACCCAGGCTGGAGTGCAGTGGTGCAATCTTGGCTTACTGCAACCTCGATCTCCTGAGTCCAAGCGATTCTCCTGCCTCAGCCTCCTGAGTAGCTGAGTTACAGGTGTGCACCACCACACCCAGCTAATTTTTGTTTGTATTTTCAGTAGAGATGGGGTTTCACCATGTTGGTCAGACTGGTCTCCCACTCCTAACCTCAAATGATCTGCCCAACTTGGCCTCCCAAAGTGCTGGCATTACAAGAGTGGGCCACTGCGCCCAGCTACATTTCCTAGGTTTATCTAACTGTAATCTTGGAGTATATGGTTTTTTGGGGGTGAGGGTTAGCCTGGCTTCTTTCATCATCATCATCTTTTTTTTTCTTAATTTTTTTTAGAGAGGATCTTGCTGCTCTTGAACTCCTGGTTTCAAGCTATCCTCCTGCCTCAGCCTCCCAAAGCACTGGTATTATGGGCATAAGCCACTGTGCCTGGCCATCATAATTATTTTGAAAACCATCTTTGCTGTTGGAAGTTTTGATAGTTTATTCCTTTTTAATTACTGAGTGGTATTCCATTGTGTAGATATGGAATAATCTGTTTATACATTCACCAATTGATGGACATTTGGGTTCTTATTTTCACAATACTCATTCTCACATTGCTTTGTTCTTCTCTAGCTAATTTTAATTAAACTTTTTTTTCTTTTCTCTTTTTTTTTCAGACTGGGTCCCACTCCAGTTGCCCAGGCTGGAGTGCAGTGGTGTGATCTTGGTTTGCTACATCCTCTATCTCCTGGGTTCAGGTGATAATCATGCCTTAGCCTCCTGAGTTGCTGGGACTACAGGTGTGCACCACTGTGCCTGGCTAATTTTTTGTATCTTTAGTGGAGATGAGTTTTTGCCATGTTGTCCATACCTGTCTCAAACTCCTAGACTCAGGCAGTCCTCCTGCCTCTGCCTCCCAAAGTGCTGGCATTACAAGTATGTGCCCCGGGGCCTGGCCTAAAATTTTTTTTTAGAAGTTTAATTATTTGATAATCAAGCCTTGTATATACAGTGAAACCAAGAGGTTACATACGTCTTCATCTTTGCTGTTGTATAGTTTTTTTTTTTTTTTTTTTTGAGACGGAGTTTCGCTCTTGTTACCCAGGCTGGAGTGCAATGGCGCGATCTCGGCTCACCGCAACCTCCGCCTCCTGGGTTCAGGCAATTCTCCTGCCTCAGCCTCCTGAGTAGCTGGGATTATAGGCACACGCCACCATGCCCAGCTGATTTTTTGTATTTTTAGTAGAGACGGGGTTTCACCATGTTGACCAGGATGGTCTCGATCTCTTGACCTCGTGATCCACCCGCCTCGGCCTCCCAAAGTGCTGGGATTACAGGCTTGAGCCACCGCGCCCGGCCTGTTGTATAGTTTATGAATTAATGTTTTGTGAATGAAACGTGGCTTTTTAAAAATGCAAAATGTGTGCATTGACTTTTAAGTGGATTGTTATTTCTTGATATCTATGTGTCTAATCATTTTAAGCTATATTAAATCTCAAGTCTACTTTTTAGAGGTTGAGGACAATAATTCATGCACATGAAGAAACCCACTTATTAGGTAGCAAAGCAGAGATCTATGACTAAAATGTTGTAAAACTCTCCTTTGTCAGGGAGATGGAGAATACCACTTGTATTTTGAGTTGATGTAAGTATATTTCTAAAGTCTTTTTGCTTCTATTATGTAAAAGCGGTTACTTGTGTTTATTTTAGTATTGACATTTTGTGCTTGAATAAATCAGAGGTGGTTTAAAATTGGATTTGAGTGATATTATAGATAATATATAGAATATGGCTATTATAGTATCTTGGACACAGAAGCTCATTTGTGTCACTTTTGATTTATCTTCTAGTTAGAAAAGATTGGATTTTTTTTTTTTTTTTTTTTTTTTTTTTTTTTTAATGCATTTAAAAATTATTCTGGATCCGGCGCGGTGGCGTATGTCAGTTATTCCAACACTTTGGGAGGCCGAGGTGGGTAGATCACTTGAGATCAGGAGTTTGAGATCAGCCTGGCCAACATGGGGAAACCCTGTCCCTACTAAAAATATAAAAATTAGCTGGGCATGGTGGTCCACACCTGTAATCCCAGCTATTTGGGAGGCTGAGGTAGGAGAATCGCTTGAATCCACAAGGCAGAGGTTGCAGGGAGCCACGATAGTGCCACTGCACCCCAGCCTGGGCAACAGAGACTCTGTCTCAATAAAACCTAAAAACTAAAAATAAATAAATTATTTTTAATTTATGTAAAATAAAATTATTCTTGGGTATATAGTTTTCAGAGTTTTTATCAGTGCAGTGAGATTTATAATCACTATTGAAATCAGTACATGGAACATTTCCATCAGCTCCTTCCTCCCCATTTCCCTTCTGCTACCCCTTCGTAGTACCCCTTACCCCTCCGTCTTTGGCAACCAGTAATCTATTCTCTATCATGACAGTTTTTGTGTTGAAATGATTAGATTTTAAAACTATTTAATTAATGATTATCAGAACTTTTTTTTCTATGGTAAAGGCAACTGGAAAACATTAGCTATCAGAGGAGGTCTTGGGTTACAAAGTGGATTGATCATGTGCTGTTTGCTTGTGCCCTTGGTGTTATAATGATTCTGTTTAACAGACTGAGCACTGTGTATCAGGCACTGGGCTCCCGTACTTACATATCTGATCTCATGTAATCCTTACAGGAGCCATGAAATAGAAACTGTTGTTATTATCCCATTTTAGAGGTAAGAAAAGTAGAGGCATAAAGGAGTTGAATAGCCTGCCTGAGGTCATATGAAGAATCAGTTTGAAGGGATGTGTTTTACAAGAACCTAAGGACATGCACCAGGTGTGGGTGCCTATCCCTGTTTCTGACTAGGTATTAAATAAAAACTAGATTCGGGCCAGACAGAGTGGAGTCATGCCTGCAGTCCCAGCGCTGTGAGAGTCTGAGGTGAGCGGACTGCTTGAGTTCAGGAGTTAGAGAACAGCTTGGGCAATACAGCAAAACCTCATCTCTACAAAAAATACAAAAATTAGCTGGGCATGGTGGCTTACACCTGTAGTCCCAGCTACTCGGGAGGCTGAGGCAGGAGGATCACTTGAACCTGGGGAGGTTGCGGTTGCAGTGAGCTGTGATTGCACCACTGCATTCCAGTCTGGGCGACAGACCAAGACAGAGTCTCAAAACAACAACGAAAACCTACTAGATTCTGCCTATTAATAAAGCACCC
This sequence comes from Sapajus apella, assembly GCF_009761245.1. Taxonomy (NCBI): domain Eukaryota; kingdom Metazoa; phylum Chordata; class Mammalia; order Primates; family Cebidae; genus Sapajus; species Sapajus apella. The sequence continues at coordinate 15,794,054 of NW_022436973.1, read as the reverse complement.
CATCTAGTGGTTGGTGGGAATTTTCTGTGGGCACAACAGGAAGGGGAGGCTCAGATCATGGGTCAACTGACTAGGTTGAGGGTATAGAGTAACTAAAAGGTAGGACTGTTCCATGGAATTAATCTTGGTAGAGTATTCAACGTTTGACGTACATTTAATGACAAAAGATTTTTTAAAGTTCTAATTTTTTTTGTTACTTGCATTATCCTCTTTCCCTTGTTGAAGCTGATGTGTTTGTTTTTGTTTTTGTTTTGTTTTTTATAAGTAAACTTTGGCATTCAGAATTACCATATGAATAATAGCAAAAGCTAATTCTTTTTTACACGGAAGTTACCTTTTCCAACTTTATCTGAGTGGTCACCAGTGAGGCCTTCGCTCATTTGTCATTTTTCCTTGGTCTTTTGTTAAGTTTATGATTCATTCCTTGATATTGGTTGTTTTGGTGATAAGGTCGGCGCACGTGTTAGGAGAGGACAGCAATGAAATAATTTCTCATTCTTATTATAGTTGTAACCTCGGACATTCTAGGGCCTTTGTTGTTTTCTGTTTCTGCTCCCATAGCTAATGAAAGTTTTTTAAGATGATAGAAAGGAGCATAATAATTTCCTAGATAAAATTTGAAATCTAGAGATTAGAAGCTTGAAGTTAATTTCTGGTCTATTTAATGAGAGCAGTTGCTTTTGCTTGTGACACAGGCCAGCAACCCTCGAAAGAAGACAAATGTGAATTCCAGAGTGCCTTAGATTTTCCCACAGTATAATCTAGAGGGTCATTGACTTTCTTTATTAGAGTTTATCTCTGCTTTGTATTTAAATGACAGGACAATCATGTGATATTGTTTAATCTACTTCCATTCCCTCCCCAAATTAATTTTTTAAAGCTCTTAGGATCTTTCCTGCCCCGCCAAAAACACACATGTACTCATATTTTTGGTTGGGTCATACCCAATGAAAGTCTCCTCTTTGTGAAAGAATGCCTGTTTTCAGGCCTCAGAGAGTGAACTGAAAAATGCAGAATAGAAGATGAGGCATCATTTGTAAGATTTATAATATACTCTAACTTCTCAGCATGTTTACGTAAATTATATGCTTTCACATATTTGGAAAATTGATCTTTTGGGGTTGTCCTACATGTCTTTAAAACAGGCAACAAAATAAAAATACCACTGAATTTAGACTTGAATTGCCAGCTCCGGTAGCAAAGGTTTCTTAACATTTATTCTGTAAACCTGGGCACTGAGCTTGCTACATTCTCCTGAAAGCAACTTTGAGGGCCTAGGAAAATAATCATTTAAGATGCATTGTTACTCTGTGTGTGTGTATGTGTGTGCGCGTGCATGTGCATGTGCAGGTTTGCTCTTTAGTGATCAGTAAAACACAAATTTAGAAAAGCCTGAGGATGTTCCCTGATTTAAAACTTAATTAATATAGAAGCTAATAATATATTTTCCATTCAAACGAGTGTTAGAATGCCAGTGTTTTAAAGACAAAGAAATGTATGCACCAAAAAATATCATCTTTGTGGCATAAACTTCAACCATACCTCTAATCTGTTGCCCATTATTTTCAATATGAAATACTAGGATCTTCTAGGTATGTGTTTATATGAATTACAACTCTCAACTTTGGCTGTATGATAGAAATAACTGAAGTGTTAATTATTTGGTGAAATAGGTCCAGAGTGCTTTGAACTCCTTTTCCAAAAGCTTACTGTGGAATATGGAATTTGGCGACAGTAAAGATATATTGGATAAATGGGTAAAAATCTGAAAAAAAAGAACACAGTCTGATTTAGTAACATCAGTGGACCCAAGTCAGTAAACTTTTAATGTATAACTGTGCCATACTCCAAGTATTAAAAAGGAGATGAATGGACCCTGTCCCTGGGAATCTTACAGTCAGGGAGAGAACCAGAGTTAGGTGTAGTTCAGTGGGCTGAGTGCGAGAGTAGAGGTGGTTCAGATGTGTCCCAGAGAAGGAGCAATTTACGGAGTTCATAGAAGGCTCCAAGGAACAGCTGGCATCTGAGTTGGGTCTCAGAGGATAACTCGCCTTAGGAGAGGACATTCCACAGTGCAGCATGCATGGGTGAAAGCAGGGAGAACTGGAGCTGCATGGTCAAGGACACGTGCCAGGAGCTGATTATGTAGGACATTACAGATCTGAAGTTGCCTGTGCCATAAGATGAAGATTTGGGCAGGGGCACTGATATGGTTTGGATTTATATTCCTAACCAAATCTCATATTGAATTGTAACCCCCAGTGTTGGAGGAGGGACCTGGTTGGAGGTTGTATCATGGGGGCAGATTTCCCACTTGTTCTCAGGATAGTGAGTTCTCAGGAACTTTGGCCGTTTAAAAGTGTGTAGCACCTCTCTCTTTGCTCTCTTCCTCCTGCTCCAGTCATATAGTGCTTGCCTGCCACCTTTTGCCTTCCAGCTAAGTTTCCTGAGGCCTCCCCAGCCATGCTTCCTATAGAGTCTGCAGAACTGTGAGCCAATTAAACCTCTTTTCTTTATAAATTACCAGTCTCAGATAGTTCTTTATAACATTTTAAGAACAGGCCAATACAAGCACCAAAAAAAAGGGCTTGTGATGCCATAGAAAATCCCAGTGAAGAGTTTTGAATAGGGCACTCATGCTCAGACACCTCTGATGACAGGTTTGGGGTTGGAGAAGTACAAGGATATAGATTAGAGGTACTTTAAGAGGCTGCAGTTGTTGAGGGGGGTGCTCAGGATAACCGTTTTTTTGGGGTCTGGATCTCCTGGCATCACCATGTGTTTTAGTCTACCTGTGCTGCTATAACAAAATACCTTAGACCGAGTAACTTATAAACAATATGAATTTATTGCTCAATACTGGAGAATGGGAAGTTCAAGATCAAGGCACCAGTAGATGCACTGTCTGGTGAGGGCTTGTTTTCTGCTTCAAAAATAATACCTTCTTGCTGTACCGTTACGTAAGGTAGGGAGACTGGGGAGCTTGTTTAAGCCTTTTTTAAATTAAAGGCACTGGTCCCATTTGTGAGGATTGAGCCCTCATTACTTACCACTTTCCAAAGTCCCCACCATTAATACTATTACATTGGGCATTAAGTTCCAACATGTGAATTTGGGGAGATACCAACATTTAGACCATAGCACCATGTTGTGATTTTTTCCTTCTCATGGGAGGCAGATGGGACCATCCATGACTGTCATCTGGATTGCCTTGAATCTGAGATGAATTTGCGAATATTGCTATATTAACAGCATTGTCTTATAATCTATGAACATGGGATATCTTTCCACTTAAGTCTTTAATTTCCTTCAATTATATTTTATGACTTTTGGTGTATAATTCTTGTACTTTTGTTTCATTTATTCCTAAGTATTCTTTTTCATGTTGTTTTGAATGGAATTTTAAAAAAATTTTATTTTAGGACTATTCATTGCTGGCATGTAGAGATACAGTAGATTTTAAAATATCATATATCCTACAACCTTGCTGAACTTATTAATTCTAGTAGTTTTTGATGATTTGTTAGGGTTTTCTATATATGAGAACATGTTGTTTATGAATAGACTTATCTCTTTCTTCCTGATATGGATGCTTTTTATTTTTCTTGCCTAATTGCCATAATTAGAACCTTTAGTACAATGGTGAATAAAAGTGACAAGAGCAGACATTCTTGTAAAGACATTGTCTCTCATCTTAAGGGAGAAAACATTTAGTCTTTATCAGTAAGTATGATTTTAGCACTTGGTTTTTCCTAGATGCCTTTTATCCGGTTGAGATAGTCCCTTCTATTCCTATTGTGTTGGCTTTTTTTTTTTTTTTTTTAAATTAAGAAAGCATTTTGGGTTTTTTTTGGGTTTTTTTTTTTTTTTTTTTTTTTTGGGTGGTTTTTTTTTTTTTTTTTTTTTTTTTTTTGGTGT
>NW_022436973.1:15754252-15790036 GCF_009761245.1 Sapajus apella | reverse complement strand
GTTTTTTTTTTTTTTTTTGTATTTGGGATGATTATGTGTATTTTTTCTTTTATTAGTAGGGTGTATTATATTGATTAATTTTCATATCTTAAACGACCCTTGCATTCTTGGGATAAATCCAACTTGGTCATGGTGTATAATCATTTTTACGTGTTGCTATATTTGGTTTTCTAATATTTTGTTAAGAAATTTTGTGTCTTCATAAAGGACATTGATGTATAGTTTTCTTGTGATGTCTCTGTCTGGTATTGGTCAGGATAATACTGGCTTCAGAATTATTTGAGAAATTTTCCTTATGTTTCTGTTTTTTTTTAAAGAGTTTGTGAGGGATTTGTTTAAATTATTCTTTACACATTTGGTAGAATACAGCAGGGAAGCCATCGGAGCTTGTGCTTTTCTCTCTCTCTCTCTCTTTTTTTTTTTTTTTTTTGTAGAGATGAGGTCTTGCTGTGTTGTCCAAGCTGGTCTCAAACTCCTGAGCTCAAGTGATCCTCCCACTTTGGCCTCCCAAAGTGCTGGGATTATAGGTGTAAGCCACCATGCCTGGCAGGACCTGTCTTTTTCTTTGCAAGCAGTGCTTAAGTTACTAATATAGTAGTTTGGTTAAGGGTAATTGTAGGTGAACATTCATCTCATAAATACCTATTGATATTTTATTATTCAGCTAGTCTTTCTTCTGTATAATATCCAAATAAAAAGATTTTAATATACCTAATTATAACTTTTTTTTTTTTTCTTAAAGGCCTGTAGTTACTGTGGAACCAGTAAGCCATGGTATCTAAGAAATTTGCTGTTAAAGTAAGTAATGCTTAATAGATTTTTAAAAAGTGGTTAATCATTTTCTAATACAACTGAGTTCTCTGTTAATTGAAAATTGAAGTTCTGAAATTTCTACTTTACACTTGGGATGCTGCAAAAAATATATATTTTTTTCAGTTGTTAAGTTCTGGGGTACATGTGCAGGCTATGCAGGTTTGTTACATAGGTAAACATGTGCTACAGTGGTTTGTTGCACAGATCATCTCATCACTTAGGTATTAAGCCCAGTGTCCACTAGCTATTCTTCCTGATGTTCTCCCTTCCCCTACCCCCAGAACAGGCCCCATTGTGTGCCATTTCCCCCCATGTGTCTATGTGTTCTCATCATGTGGCTCCCACTTATAAGTAAGAATATGCAGTATTTGGTTTTCTGTTCTTGTGTTAGTTTGCTGAGGATAATACCTTCCAGCTTTACCCATGTCCCTGCAAAGATCATGATCTTGTTCCTTTTTTATGGCTGCATAGTATTCCATGGTGTATATGTACCACATTTTCTTTATCCGTTCTATCATTGATGGGCATTTAGGTTGATTCCATGCCTTTGCTATTGTGAACAGCACTGCAATGAACATATGCATGCATGCTTTTTTTAAATAATAGAATGATTTATATTTGGGGGGCTATATACCCAATAATGGGATTGCTGGGTTAAATGGCATTTTTTTCAAATGGCGATTATTTGGGGAATCACCACACTGTTTTCCACAATAGTTGAACCAATTTGCACTCCCCTCAACAGTGTAAAAACACTCCTTTTTCTCTACAACCTCACCAGCATCTGTTGTTTCCTGACTTTTTAATAATCACCATTCTGACTGGCATGAGATGGTATTGTGTTGTTTTTGATTTGCAGTTCTTTAATGATAAGTGATGTTGAGCTTTTTTCCATATATTTGCTGGGTACATGAATGTCCTCTTCTCAGAAGTGTCTGTTTATGTCCTTTGCCCACTTTTTAATGGGGTCATTTGCTTTTTTCTTGTAAATTTGTTTAAGCTCCTTGTAGACTCTGGATATTAGACCTTTGTCAAACGGATAGCTTGCAAATATTTTCTCCCATTCTGTAGGTTGTTTGTTCACTCTGATGATAGTTTCTTTTGCTGTGCAGAAGCTCTTTAGTTTAATTTGATCCAATTTGTCAATTTTTGCTTTTGTTGCAATTGCTTTTGGTGTTTTGGGGGCTCTGAAAATTTTAAGTAGTGATATTGAAAATCTGTATTTTGAGAATGAGATGGGGGAGAAAATGTTCAATATGGTTATGGGGAGTTCCTTGCTTTGTCTTTTAAAGATGTTTTTGGTCATCACATGGTCTTTACTATTAAAAATTATCATTCACATTCCATGTCCATGGTATGATTTCTGATTATGTCAAAGCAGATAAAAAGTCAAAGTAAAAGAAGCAAGCAGCAAATTCTCTACCTGGGTGAATACCGGGAGAGTTATCTTGCCTGGTTGCCTTCTTTCATTTTCCTCTTATAAATGTCCCTTCTTCATTCCTTGAAAGCTGGGGTTGAGACCTTCTCAGGTGTGGTTAGATAGAAGCCTCCCGTGTGAGGGTTAGTGGGGAAGGAGAAGAGAAGAACTGATAGTGAGTACAAGATCTTGGAGATGATTTCATATATGTTGGTGTTTCTTTAGGACAGTTTCTATATACTAGTGTTACCGTAAGTGGAAGTTCAAAACATCAAAATATAAATTATAATAGCTAGTTTGCCAGATTAGATACTATTTAATATTATAGTTCTGTCTTATTTTTAATCAAGTCAGTGCTTAACAGGTATTTAGATTTGCTAACGTATTTATAAATTTCATTGCTTTCTGTTGTTTCTTGTATTCACATGTTCTTTGGTATTTCTTTCTGTGAAGGCATATAAGTGATGAACTTTCACAATTTATATGTCTAAAAATATATTTTGCTGTTACCCTAGAAAGATATTTAGTTGGTTTTAGAATTCTAGGTTGAGCATTATTTTCCATCAACACTTTAAAGATACTTTTTTATTGTCTTCCGGTATCCGTTATTACTACTGAGAAATGTTTTCATTAGCTATTGATGCTTAAAATCCACCTTGAAACTTAGTGGCTTGAAACACCAATCATTTTATAATCTCTCCTGATTCTGTAGGTTGTCTTGCATCAGTTGAGTAGTTTTTCCTTTTGACGTTGCCTGGGGCTGCAGTTCTACTTAGGGACTCAACTTAGGTGGAACATGAAAGATGGCATACTCAGCGGCAGTTGATGCTGGCTTTGGTTGGAATCTCCCTTGGATCTATTAATTGTTGTCCTTCAGTTCTTATCCAGGTGCCTGTTCTGTGTGGTTTGGGAGTCTAGCCTGGTGGCTGAGTTTTGAGGGGTGGCATCTTAGGACAAGACTTGCACAATAAAAAAAGTATAATTTTTCAGTCTCCTGAAGGCCTAGATGCACACATCTCAGATGCCACTTCTGTGGCCTTCTATTGATCAGAGCATTCACAGGGTTGGCCTAGACTCAGTGGAACTGCACTCTTGAATTAAGAAGCAGCGTCTTCTCATAGGGATTGGGAGAATTGTTAGGGTGCATCTATGGAGACTGCTCATCTCAGAAGTTCACTGTTAGCCTGATCTGAATCCTTTCTTGGTTATCTTTCTTTGGTTGCTCATGAGATTTATTTTTGTCTTTGCTATTCTATAGTTTCACTATGAAATCTCTAGTTACAGTCTTGTTTTTATTAACCTGCCTTGGGATGCAATGTATGCCTTCAATTTGAAGACTCAAGTCATCAGTTTTGGAAAATTCTTGACCATTTTCTCTGCCTCTCCTAATCTCTCTGTTCTCTTCTTATACATAACTTTTATTTGAGGTTTGTTGGATAGTCTCATATGACTGTTTACTACATGTTGGAAGAGTGAGGTTAATTTGTCCAAGTCTGAGCCCCTCTCGGCTGTCTGCTCAGAAAAGGGCTAAGCCTCTTGGAAAGCTCTGTTGAAACTGGCTGTGGCCAAGTAGGGCAGTCCAACCTGGTCAACCATGAAGCTTGGACCTGAGACCCCTAATTATACCACAGATGAGTCTGTGGATATCCAAGCCATACACATGGAAGTGGCATATTCTGCTACCATATTATCCCATCTTATGGTGATATCTGCAAGGCTTAGAACAAAGCTTCCAGATCATGGCTGGCAGGGGAGTTGCCTCAACCATGAGTATCAGGCTAGCAGAATAGGGACAGGGTTCTGACACATCATTGAAGGTTCTGCACATCACTTGGTGATTGTATTTCTGCCTCTGACAGGCGAGGGGCCAGTGCTTCTCTAATCATGCACCTTACTTAAAAGCTTCATGACTCAAGCCTGAGGATCCCTTTTTAAATATCTGACATCAAGTTTTGCCAGATTTCTGTGCTCCGCCCCAGGGTATCGTGGGCGGCAGGAGACCTGCACACCAGCTACTGATGTTGTCAGATATGCTTTCTCTAGTTAACACTGCTCCTGAAGTCTTGTGTGAGTGCCACATGGCCAGTGGCCAATTGCCCTTCCCTGTTTTTCTTTTCCTTATTGGATTCAGAGTGCTTTTTTTTTTCCTCACTCTGAAACAGGATCTCAGTTACCCAGACTGGAGTGCAGTGGTGTGAATATGGCTCACTTAAGCCTTGTCCTCCTGGGCTTAAGCAGTCCTCCTACCTCAGCCTCCTGAGTAGCTGGGACTATAGGCATGCACCACCACTCCCAGCTAATTTTTTTTATTTTTATTTTTTATTTTTTGTAGAGATGGAGTCTCGCCATGTTGCCCAGCCTGGTCTGAAACTCCTGGGTTCAAGTGATCCTCCTGCCTTGACCTCCTAAAATGTTGGGATTATAGGCATGAGCTGCCGTGCCTGGTCCAAAGTGCTTTTTAATGAGACCTCTTTCACTTCACTAAAATCAACCTGTCTATATTTAATCTTCTCTCTACCCTGTTTACTTTAAGTGACTGTATTTTTTATTTAAGAATTTATATTTGCTTATATTTTAAAAATGCAAATTCTACTGGCACTTTTTCTATAGACTTTCTTTTCCCAGTTTTAAAAATTTATTTCAATTTTCTCCTTTTAACAATTTTAAAATGATTTATTTTATAGTGTCTTAGATTGTTCTTCTGTTTTCACTGTTATTTATTAAGTGTGGAATAAGTTGGTCATTGAAATTGCTGGATTGTTAATGTATTTATAAGTTTTAATTGTGCATTCATTTTTAGTGACATCTTACACTCACACACACACACACACACACACACACATACACACGCACACACATATATACGTGGAAAGACTTATGAGTCCTGCAGAGTACTTGAACAGTTTTAAGTTTACTTCTGCTAGAGCGATTAACATTTTAGTCATTTTGGATCAGATTTTATATTAATTTCATGGCTTGGGATTCTGCTACCTTGTGGGTAGTATAACTTTAGAACTCACAACAGAGTCTGGCACAAGCATGGTGTTTTTTTGTAATTTGCAAACACTCTCTCACTTCCTTGCTGTTCTCCATTCCCCTCCTGGCCTCCCAAGGTCCTGGGTGAATAGCAAGTTTCCATGTTGCTTTCCTTGGTCAATAATCAGAGATTTTTTTAGTTGTAGTTTCATGAAGGTTGGAATTTCTTGAGGGAATTAAGTGAAAAGCTCAATTGAATAGCTTCTTCTCCAATAAATTTATAGTTTTAATAATGGACAAACTAGCCCATATAAACCAGAAAGTATTAAAAGAAGGTATATATAAATTGCATATGTGTGTGTCAAATATTGTATTATATGCTAAAGGGATACACAACTATAAGTTGAAGTTCTTCATAACTACTGGCTTAACCCACTGTAATGAGTTCATTCTCAACTCTCCTTTTTCTTTCATACCTCTAGGGCATTATTTATACCTCTAGAGCCTTCCAGGCTCTTATATCCTGCTTCCAGATATTCTGACAGCCAGGCTTGAACCTTGCAAAGGGATGATTATTGATGAGTACTGTTAGGGGCTTATTAATTTTATTAGTCTTTTCAGAGAACCTAGTTTTGGCTTTGGATTATTTTGTCCTGTAGTATGATGATATTTCATTTTCTTTTTTATTTCCTTCTTTCTGTATTATTTCCTTACTTCTAATTTCTTTGGGTAAATTTACTCTTTTCTAGCTTCTTAAGGTGAAAGCTTAAATTTTTGGTTTAGAGCCTTCTTTTCTGATACATGTACTTTTAAAGTTATAAATTTCCTTTAAACATTTCCTACTTTAATTGTATCCTTCATGTTTTGATAGGGATGCAGTTAAAGTAGGGATTTTGTTATCACTCAAGTCAAACTAATTTCTAGTGTTCATTGTGATTTTGTTTTTGATCCAATGGCTATTTAAATATGTATTGCTTAGTTTCTAAGTATTTGCTGATTATTAGAAAATAATCATTGTGTTATTGATGTTTAGCACAGTACCTCTGTCCTTTTTGGTAAATGTTCCATAAGCACTTGAAAATGTGATGGTTGTCCAGGTGCAGTGAACTAAATATAGTAACTTGGGTCTGGTTTGTTAATTGTATATATTTACTAATGTTTTTGTTAATTTGTTTTATCTGTTAAGAGAGGTACATTAAAACCTTCACTATGATTTCAAATTTATATATTTCTCCTTTTACTTTTGATTCTTGCTTTGTATATTTTGAGACTGTGTTAGTAGGTGTGTGCAGATTTATAATTGTTGCATCTGTTGAAATAAGTCCTTAATCACGGCGAAGTGTCTCTTTTTATCTCTAGTCATTTGATGATAGCATAGCCTTTATTTGGGATCTCCCAACCAAATAGATGGATTCCTACTGGATTTCCAACGCCCATCAGTCAATAAGGAAAATAAAAATTTCCAATCACCATTCTTTTTTTTTAAATTATGAATACGCAGAAGAGTATCTATGCAGATTTAAGGAGAACTTAGAATATGAGAATTAGAAAGTACAGTGTATCAACAAACTCTAAAGATCAGGGAGATGTTAGGGAGCCAGAGAAGACTTGAACTACACTATATTTTGCTTCCTCAGAGTGAGAAAAGAAGCTATTACATATATACAAAACAAGATTAGGATGTTATGAACTAGAGAAATTCCCAAGAACAGGAAAGAACTATTATAAATTAAAAACATAATATAAATAAAAATTCAATAAATTATGGGACAAACACCAAGGAACATTGCCCAGAAAGTAGAACATAATCAATAAAAAAATTTGGGAGAAAACCACAAGAAAATTAGAGTTTTAGTCTTGATATGAAAAATTGGAATACTAGAAAGAAAAACAAAAAAATTGGTTGAGAAAAAATGATGAAAAAAATAATACAATCAAATTTACTAGAAGCGGAGATACGAAGTTCCTGTTTGAAAGAGCTGTGAGTTAATACACAATAAAGTCAATGAAAAACAGTAGTGCTAAGGCATATCATTCTAAAATTTCAGAACACTAGGAATTTAGAGAAGAACTTAAAAAGCAAACATCACATACAGAGGATCAAGAATCAGAACAGCCTTCTCAACAGCAATAACTAGGAGACAGTGGAACAATATCTTTAATATTTTAGGAAAAATGGTTTCCAACCAAGAATTCCCTTTACAGCCCAACTTTCAGTCACATGGTGGAATAGAAAAATTTTTAGGATGCAAAGTGTAGAAAAGTTCCCTTCCGATACACACTGTTTTTGAAAGGGTGTGGTCTTCCAAAAAGAATCAGATATGGGATCCAGGAAATAGGGAGCCAGACAGGTGAGGGCCTAACCAAATGCCTTGATGATTACTGTGTATTTTGCCTAGAAAGTGTAAGACTGAAAAGGGGGTGATCCTTTCCTCCCCATCTTAAAGGATCACAGCCGGCAACCCTGTAACAAAAGACTAAGTTAACTAAGGAAAGCGAAACAAATTTATTATGCACACACAAGTGCAGTGGAGTCATACAAAACATGAACACTCAAAAGCTGGACGTGATGGCATATGCCTGTAGTCCCAGCCACTTGGGGAGGCTGAGGTAGAAGATTTGCCTGAGCCAAGGAGTTTGAGTTCAGCCTGGGCAACATAGAGAGACCCTGCCTCTAAAAACAACAACAAACGAAAACCCAAAGGGCTAGGTGGTTGACCCTTAAAACCCTCTTCAATGGGGAGAGAGAACTGGGAGATATAGGGGTAAATGATTTTTAGGGAAAATGAATGGACCTGAGTGACAGAAATTAACTTGTAAATGATTCTCTTTAGAATCTGAATGTGCCGAGAAGCAGATATTATCTAGTGAAAATGCCCGTCCACTGTGTGGTTGTGTTCTTCAGTCTTCTCTTCTGCTGTAGATAATTTCAGGGAAGGTATGGAAGGCAATTGTGTTTGTCTTTGGGTGTCCAGTTTCTAGGTAGATAATGGAGCTTTAACTAACAGCCTCATCTTGTGCTTTGGGAGAGACCATGGATTGAGGGGAGGAGGAGAAGAAGTCAGAGAGACCTTGCTTCTGCTTTTTTAGTTTAGTACGTCAAAGTGTAATATTTCTGGGTATTGCTGTCTGAGCCACAACCAAAGTAACCAGTCCTATTGGAAGAAGACAGAGGGTTGCATGAAAGATTTCTCCAACAAAAAATTGAAAGGAATGAAATACCTCATGTATTTAAATGCATTGAGAAGAAGGTTTTTTTTTTTGGGAGCATGGGAATGATTTAGTCATGGAATATAGAAAATAAAAGAAAAAATGATGCAGCCCTCAACTCTCAGTAAACAAAAAATTGTGCAAGATAAGAAATTAAGCATAGTAAGCTGAGCATAGTGCTCAGCCTTTTGCTGTTGTTGTCATAGAGATGGGGTCTCGCCCTGTTGCTCAGTCTGGAATTCAATGGCACCATCATAACTCACCGCAGCCCTGAACTCCAGGCTTAAGTGATCCTCCTGTATGGTTCAGCTTTGAACAGAGGGTACATTTCATAATATTGTGAACTCCAAGTTTTGGAAGGCCAGGGAAGGAGACATGTGGGAGGCAGGTGTAAGGATTAAGTCCTCGTTTTCCACATATAGTATGTAAAACTGAAGTAATAAGACATTATTTGTAGGATAAACATAGTGTTTAGAAATATGTTGGCAAATTACCAGATTATAAAGCTAAGTTTCAGTGTGGATTCCCTTGGTGAGAGAGAACTGGAGTGAGAGAGGTGGCTGGATGGAGCAGAAGAGGCCATTTTGTTTGTTTGTTTGAAAGATGGGGTCTCCTTATGCTGCCCAGTCTGGTCTTGAACTACTGGGCTCAAACAAATTTCCTGAGTAGCTGGGACTACAGATGTGTAACACCACACCCAGCTTGAGACTTCATTTTGATATATCATTTTAATATGTGTCTATGCGTTAATGTAAAAATTAAGTGTATAAATAAAATGTAGGCTGGGTGCAGTGGTTCACATCTTCAGTCCCTGCACTTTGGAAGACCCAGGTGGGAGGATCACTTGAGGCCAGGAGTTAGAAGCCAGCCTGGGCAACATAGTGAGACCTCATCTCTAAATTAAAAAAAAATAATAAATAAAATGTAAAAGGAATTAGTTAACTTATGAAAATTTTTCATAGAGATGCAGCCACTTTTGACTGGGTTGAAAAGTACTTGGATACAGCAGAATTTCAAAGTAACGGAAAAACGGATAAACACCAAGTAGTTTGCCGCTTGATCTGGGTTGTTTATTCTAAGACTGCTCTTGGAATGGCATTAATCATTCAGCAAACGACTTATCCTTCTTCAAGCAAAGAAAGATTTTCTGACCTTCCTGCATATGAATACTTCTTTTTTCCTTTTAACTGCTGTGGTCTGGCCTTGAATTCTTTTTTTTAATCACTATTAGAGATAGGATCTCCTTATGTTGCCCAGGCTGAACATGAACTCCTGAGCTCAAACTATCCTGCCGACTCAGCCTAAATAGGTGGGACTACAGGCAGCATTACCGAAGCTGGCTCTTGAGCTCTTTCTTATAATTGCATCCTAGGCCAGACTTCCAGGAAATGGCAGTAGTGCATGAGGTGGGAATCCTTGGAATTATAGCTTTCAGGATCTGCAGACTTCTGGGCTACTGCAGCTTGTAGCAGGGAGGTATGTCTTGTATTTCAATGAGTGACTCTTATTTTAAGTGAAAGAAGTGGTAGCAGCAGGCAAGTCTCCCCAAGGCTTCATAGCAATCTTAAATCCAAGCTTTGCACACACCCCAGTGTTTTAAAATTTTCAAAATAATAAACTCTTTAGGGTAGAGAAAAGATCTAGACCAGAGATCTGCAAATTACAGCTCATATACCAGCTGCTTGCTTTTGTAAATAATGTTTTACTGGAATCCAGCCACTCCCACTTGTTTATATATTGTCTCTGGCCGCTTTTATGCTATAATGGAGTGGAGGGTTGAGTAGTTGCAACAAAGACCTTACTGCCTGCAGAGTCTAAAATAAACACACTCACAAACACTGATTTATGTGTAGAATATGTATACAAAAATATCTTTTTGTTTTGTTTTGTTTTGTTTTGAGATGGAGTCTCACTCTGTTGCCAGGCTGGAGTGCAGTGGCACGATCCTGGCTCACTGCAACCTCCACCTCCCAGGTTCAAGTGATTCCTGCCTCAGCTTCCCGAGTAGCTGGGACTACAGGCACACGCCACCACGCCCAGCTAATTTTTGTATTTTTTAGTAGAGACAGGGGTTTCACCATGTTGGCCAGGATGGTCTTGATCTCTTGACCTTGTGATCCGCCTGCCGCGGCCTCCCAAAGTGCTGGAACTAGAGGCGAGAGCCACCACACCTAGCCACAAATATATCTTTTATTTATTTATTTATTTATTTATTGAGATGGAGTCTCGTTCCGTTACTCTGTCACACAGGTTGGAATGCAGTGGCACGATCTTGGCTCACGGCAACCTCTGCCTCCTGGGTTCAAGTGGCTGTCTTGTCTCAGCCTCCCAAGGAGCTGGGATTATAGGCACACACCACTTTGCCCAACTAATTTGTGTATTTTTAGTAGAGACTGGGTTTTGCAATGTTGGCCAGGCTGCTCTTGAACTTCTGACCTTAAGTGATCCACTTGCCTCTGCCTCCCGAAATGCTGGGATTAGAGGCGTGAGCCACTGCACCCAGTTTACAAATATATCTTTTACAGCGCATCTCAATTTCCTGTTAGCTGCATTTCAAATGCTCAGTATGCACAGGTGGCTAGTATCAGCTATATTGGCCAGCACAGATCTAAATCACTATATCCTTGGTACTCCTACCTCCTTGTACCTTACCAGAATAAGCATTCAATGAATTTACCTTAGGTTAAACTGGCTGCAAGTGTGGGCTAAATTAGCAAGGCCAAGGGAAAGCCATTTCCTTTGCAAGAAATAGACCTGGACACATAATGTAATAATCATCAATGTTTATCCATTAAAACAAGACTTTGGTTAAAAAAAGAAGAAATTTAAATATCAAGTTATTGTTAAAAGTGTCAAGTGATACATATGGTGTCTACCTCAGGAAAGTTTATGTGTCCACCTCCTGCCTTAGAGGCATTTGAAAAAGTATAGAATGCTGCCAAACTCATTCTCAATAATAATTATATCTTATGAGTTTGAATTTAAATTTTGGGTCCCAGCAGAGCAGTGCTGTGAAAGTTTCCTACCTCATTGTGTGTCTCTGTAGATCATTTCCTCTGCTTCCTACATCTGTTTTCTTGGATTAGTTAGGTATTACACTAAAGTCTAGAATTCTTTTGGCTACAGAGCTTTCTCTGCTGCTTCCCTTCCCCCCAACCTACTTTATTGTGGGTGGGAAAATTTTTGTTGGGAGGGCTTGATTAATTAGAAGGGATTCCTGGCTTCCCTAGCAGTGGCAGCCTGGGAAGATTACAGAGCCTGGCTTAGTGACAGGCCAGTCTGTATTTAAGGAAAAACTCGGACCCACCAGATTTCTCTGGAATGTGCATCTGGCTTTGTCTTCTACAGGGAATGTGTAATGATCCCCTCCTCTTTCTTCCCACCCATTCCAGGAGGCTAAAAGCTTTTACTTTTGCTGTTGATGGGGCTGTCTACTTTTTATTCTGGGAGAGGGGAGGGCTGGAATTTAGGGGTAGAAACCTTGAGTCATTTTCTAAATCTAAAGTAAAAGATTTAAGGTTTTATTAATATTTAGGAGATATTTTATTAAAAAAAAAAAAAAAACCTCCCTGCATCTTTACTATCAGTGTTTTTCTTTCCACTCTTTTGGACCAATTATAGTTTTATGTTCTGCTCTGAATTTCAGTTAACCTTAGTCTTCGAATTCCTTAGAACACCACAAAAAGAGAAATATGCCTAAGAATTGATGATGATTTTCCCTTTATAGTAAAAGTGTAGAGAAGCTATTTAAACTTTCAGAGAAAGAGATAGTTGAATCGTAAATGGGAATCACTAGGCTTTTGTCTTGCTAGTGTGCCTCAAGGAATCACTTAAATCCTGTGTCCTAGGTTTTTTAGTCTGCTTAAATGGGAACGTGGTACTGACTTCTTTATCAGTGCTCATTTGAAAATGGCTGCATTGATTTTGTATATCACATTGAAAAGATTTATGCAATTATTTTAATATCAGTTGAGTCCCAGGTACTGATATTTCTATACATTTTAAGAAAGAATAAAACTGAAGAATACATCACAAACATTTTAAATGGTTATATGCCTTACTGGAAGAAACCTTGGAGCATGCAACCTTTGTCTCTAAGAATGTTTTTACAGAGATTTGTCTCTTGAAACTTTTAAAGTGAAAAAAGTACCTCAATAGTTCTTCTCCTGATACTTAACGTCTGCATCTTCCAGTTTCTACTTAATTTCATGTATTCCTTGTAAAGGCTTTATGTTTTAAAGACAGGGTCAATGAGAGTTTGCAGAGTGGTTGGTGATCTGCCCAAACTAAAAAAAGATGCTTTTTAACATTCAGTGTCATCTGTTCTATTACGTTGCCCGTGCTATTCAAGTAAATACGTGCTGATTTCGTGAATGAATTGAAATAAAATTAATAAAAGTTCACCAGCAGTCACCCAATGAGTTTTACCTCAGGCTTTAAGCATGTAGGTACTTTCTCACACTGTCGGGCATCTCTTCTGAGAGTTGATGACTTTGAAACAAAATTCTTGGACTTGAAATGAAATTTCTTTTTCTAAGTGTTCTCTCTGCCTTTCTGGCCAGACACCCAGTTTTTTCTAGGCTTCATTTTCCCAGTCCTTGCCTCATGTGATAACTGATAAACTAGTCTGTTGTTTTTTTGGATGACTAAAAAATGTGTAAATACAGCTTTGGCTTCATCCTCCTTTTTAGTCTCAAATTTCCACCTGCTCCAAGAAGTTTCTGCCTACATTGATCACTAAAACCTCAACAAAGAACTGAGTTTATCATAGCTTTCCTCTAAGCTGATTTTTGCTTTGAAAGTGTCTGATGCTACTTTCACACCCCCTGGGCTTGCCAAATGATGTCTACTTGTCCTTCATTCTTTAGTCACTTACTAAATGCATTTTTGCTCTGCAGAGCATCTTGAATTTACTCCTCTTTCAAATCCAAGCCTTTATTGTCCTTGTTGTTTATATGTCCACGTTAATCTCTAAGGACCTCTGTGCCTCTCTTCTCTTACCATTCTAATTCATCTAGACAAGTGCCAGGGTAATGTTTTCTTAACATCATATTCGTCATGTTACTTCCTTGCTTAGGTGATCAGGGTAATTCTTTTTGTTTAATTGGATCTAATCTACAGTCTCCAGCTAGACTTAAGGCATTCTGATAATTACTCTCTCCTTCCTTTTTAACTTGGACCCATGTTTTTTGATCTTGGAACTGGGGAACATGGCCCACCTATTCCTGTGAAACTGACGTATTTGTGTTTCCCGCAATCATCTGGCCTTTCTGTGGTTTTCTCTCTACTTGCTATCTCACCTTTTCTTCTTTGGTCCACACCCATCAGCTTTTCCCAGGCTTGGCCAGTGAATGACTCGCTTTTTCTTTTTTACACATCTAAACTTTTCCCATGTTGATTTCTCTCTTGCTATGGGTTTCTGTCAATGTTATGTGCAGTTTAAGTTATATTTTTTATATATTTCCAATTTCTTTTCTTTCCTAAGAACCTCATCTTGAGATGATATACATATGCTTTTATATACATCATGCCTAGCCACATTCCCTGGGAAGGAGGACCTGTCTTTTGCTTCTTTTGTATCTGCATAGGCCTTGAATAGTCTATATAAGGGGTGTCCCATATTTGGGCTTCCCTGGGCCACACTGAAAGAATGATTGTCTTGGGCCACACATAAAATCCACTTACACTAACAATAGCTGACGAGCTTTTAAAAAAAACACACACAAAAAACCTCTTAATTTTTTAAGAAAGTGTACAAATTTGTGTTGGGCTGCGTTCAAAGCTGTCCTAGGCAGTGCGTTGGTCAGGTGTGATCTAAAGCATTTTTGAGGTACCCAGTACCCTCCACTTTCCTTGTTCCAAAGATGAGAAGTTTCTTTCATCATGGATCATAGAAAACAGGGAAGTCACTCCAGCTTTGAATTATTTCTTACTGGTCTTTTTTTCAGTTCCAGTCAGGGAATGTAATCTCCAATTTGTGGTATATTTCTTGTTTTGAAAAAAATTCATCTCAACCTATTTTTCCTTTTAGGAGTCCACAGTTCCACTTTGAATTTTTTTTTTTTTTTTTTTTAAATGGGGTTTGTTCCCTTTTCCCCAGCTGGGATGCAATGACACAATCTCAGCTCACTGCAACCTCCGCCTCCCGGTTCGAGTGCTTCTCTTGCCTCAGCCTCCCAAGTAGCTGAGATTACAGGTGCCTCCCACCACACCCAGCTAATTTTCGTATTTTTAGTAGAGATGAAGTTTCACTAGGTTGTCCAGGCCGGACTTGAACCCCTGACCTCAGGTGATCGGCCGCCTCAGCCTCCCAAAGTGCTGAGATTACAGATGTGAGCCACTGCTCGCAGCCTGAAAATATTTTTTAATAATTCTTTTGAAAATAGCTCTGCTGGCCAGGTGCGGTGGCTCACACCTGTAATCCCAGCACTTTGGGAGGCTGAGGCGGGCGGATCACGAGGTCAAGAGATGGAGACCATCCTGGCCAACATGGTGAAACCCTGTCTCTACTAAAAATACAAAAATTAGTGGGGCATGGTGGTGCACACCTGCAGTCCCAGCTACACGGGAGGCTGAGGCAGGAGAATTGCTTGAACCTGGGAGGCAGAGGTTGCAGTGAGCCGAGATCACGCCACTGCATTCCAGCCTGGCTCCTGGAAATGGAGAGAGACTCTGTCTCAAAAAGAAAAGAAAATAGCTCTACTGATAATCTTTGTGACAGTTCATAGAATTTGCTTCTGTATCCCTCAGAAAAGTAAAATGTTTCAGTATAATGGTTTTTATTGTCTGGACATTATTATATTTTATTTTAACTAATTTCTTAGTGTTTGACCTTGACTTCTTGTTTTACTTTTTTTCCAACATATGTACAAAGCATGTGCTTTTATTACTTATTCTAGTGTAAAAATTAATTCTCACCGAAAAGTAAAAGTAATTAATTCTTATCAGAAAAGTAAACTCAGGATCTCTTATCAAATAGATGAACTCAGTAAGCACCTTGGATTCTCTCTGAAGGCTGTAGGGGGCATCATTGTTCCATGTTTTCCTAAATATCTTCCCACTGTGATATAAAGAATCACAGCAACTAAAATGCTTTTACAGTCATTGGCTCTGGCTCGTGCCTAAGTTACTATGACATCCTAAATATCTGTTTGTTTGCCTGATGGTTATGTCTGCACACTTGCATCCCTAGCCTGTAATGCATGTGTATTTTTAGATTGCTTCTGCCGTAGAGTTCTCCACACTAGGCTGTACCATCACCAGACAGAGAGGGAAAACAGTCCCAACAACGAAAACCAAAGTGGCCCCAGAGAAAGCATTCCCAGAGTGACACAAGACTGCCTCTTGAGTGCCTCCTTTCCAGATTTAGGAACCTGGAAATGATGGTCAGAAAATAAGGATCTTCTTTGCCCTTTGAAAGCTTTGGGACCCCAGCTCAGCCCTGGTCCCAGCAGTAAAGGCTCGGTGGTGGGGCCAATCGGGTCTGGGAATAAATCCTTGAAGTCATAGTATTACCATTGCTGCTCATCTGACTCACCTTCCTTTTTGCTCTCATTACTGTCAGTTTGGGGGATGCTTAGTTGAGAAAGTGAGGGATGGGGTAGGGATTGAGAGTGTCCTTGGAGTTTATAGTCCCAGAGAATTCCATGGAAATGACATTCCACTGAAATGGCCTAAGTATGCAGTAGTGTAGTTGTCATTAGCCAGATAATGTAAAGATACACAGTGTTTGCTTATTGTCCTTTGAGATACTTTTCTAGTAGCAGACTCTTGGAATATCCATGATTAAGTAATCCAGGAAGCTAGGCCTCTATATGTGTCACTTTGTCTCATGTGAGTGTCATGTGACAAACTGATTTTAAGACAGCTGGAAATACCATATTATTGATAGTTACCCTACACACACATATACACACATGCACACACTTGTGCTATATTTTGCAAGTGTAATATGAGGTGAAAAAAGAATGTTATGCTGTTTGTTCCACAGTGGAAGAGCATTATATAGATTCTGGTAACGTATGTACCAGCTCCAGCATCCAGATCCTTATTACCTGAAAAATTCACCATATGTTACAGATTAGTATTGAGATCATGTCTGGTTCTAAATTTTTATGGTTCTCTGTAATCTATTCATTTTACTTTAGGTTCTTTGATAGTACTTCTTGAGATTTAGATCATCAAGTTTTTGAGGTAAGGATTCTAGAAGATTAAAATGTCAGACTTTTAATCAGGATTCCTGAATTCATGTTGTGGTTTCACTTATGAAAACTGGATGACTTTGGGTGAATTTTATTACCCTTCTGAGCATCTATTTCTTTAGCTATAAGATAGGGGTAACAGCAGTACCTGTTTTACAGGGTTTCTTTTGGATATCAAATTAATTATAAAAGATAATGCTGTGAAAGTGGGAAAATAACATTTTATGCATGTCTTGGGCTGTCAGTAATTATTTTATTATTTTACAGTGACATGCTGTATAGTATTTGAGGGACTTGGCCTTGACTTCTTATTTGTTCATGCACTCATAATTTTTGGGAGTGAGGAGTAGTCTAATTCTTTTCATATGTGAGGGCTCAATTAGCAAATCTTTATCCTCATCATGCAAGGCCCTGGGTTAGGCACTATAGACACAGATGAGGCTGATGATTGCCCATCTCTAACCTCAGGAAGTTTACAATGAGAAATTAATGTGTCAAACCTACATCACTAAAGGTTAGTGAAACAGAGATACCAGAGCACCCAGCATAGCTGGGTTATCATCAAATGAGCCCAGTAATTTTTTTCAGCTATGTTTCTGAATGGGATGTTGTGGCAAAGCTATAGGTCAGCCAGTCTGTTGGGTGCCCTATTTATTAATCAGTTTATACTTTGGGCTACAGTGGCAGGTGGTCAGGATTAGAAGTTAGGGGTGTTAGATTGTACTCCTTGCTATTGATTCCTATCTAGGGACAAGTCAGCTAAGCTCTTGTTTTCATTATCTGTAACTGTGTGACAAAGAAGCCCACTATTCTCACATTTCAGTGGGTCAGAAAATCCAGCTAGGCAGTTTTTCTGCTTTATTTGTCTTTGGCTGGGGTCAATCACTCAGTTGCATTTGGTTAATGACTGGGCTACAAAGCTCTTGAAGACTTCACTCACGTGTTTATTTCTTCTCAGTGATACCCTGTCTCTTCACAAGGTGTCTCATCACTCAGTAATCTGGCTTGAGCTCCCTTACAACATGGCGTCTGGCTTTCCCAGAGCACATGGAAGTGGAAGCTGCTAGGCTTCCTAAGGACTACCTCTGGAACTGGCACACTGTTATTTCCACTGTATTCTATTGGTCAGCAAGTCACAAGGTCAAGAGGAGAGGAAATAGCGCTACCCTTTGATGGAAGGAGCAGTGTACCTCCGGAGGAGGGAAGGAATTGTTGGTGGCCATGTTTGGAAATTATTTATTACAGTTTTCCTATCTATCAAATGAGATGTTGAATTAGGGAGTTGCAAAGGGCCCGTGAAGCTCTACATTTCCATAATACTGTACATTTTTATTTAAGGAATTTTTGTGTGCATGGTATAATGGAAATAATTTGGCTGTTGGAGGCAGAAAGGCCTGGGTTTGAATCAAGGCCTTAAGATTGACCAGCATCTTGGAAAGTGACTTGAGTCTTTCTGAGCTTGTGTACACATCTGTTAAATATAGTTAATTAAATGGGATTAATGTTAACTCACTTCAATGATAATTGTCCATGTTAGCCCAGAGTCACAACCCAGAGGTTGTTAGCACCCATCCCTTTTCCCTTCTTTGTTACCTGATACCAGCCATTTTAAAGCCAACAATAGAGACATTAATTGAGGCTTTTGTTTGTTTGTTTCATTCAAATATAAAAATGTTTAGGTGTTTAATTGTGTTTTGCAGATGCTGGCATATTTTTCTAAGACCAGGAGTTCAAACAAAACTGTTGTTTGTTTACCTGTTTTGGTTTTATTAATTATCCTTAGAACATTGTTCCTATTAAGAAAGCAGGCTTAAAAATAACTTAATTTGAAAAATGCATTTTGGTCTGTGAACAGCTGAGTTATTTGGCATTGCTAGTGACTTTTGTCTGGAAGAAGGAAATAGCTGTGGGGGATGGCCAGCATTTGGTCTCGCTGTTTTACACTGTGGTGGTACTTAGCTTGTGAACCAGGCCCGATAGATGAGACTGGGCAGGCACTTCTCACAGCCTAAATGGTTGAAACCATTCGGGTCAAAAAACTCAGCAACCAAGGGCAGTAGGAGAAACGAAAGGCTCTGTTGTGTCTAAAGCACTGGTTTTCAAATTGTGTTCCATGGACCAGCAGCATTAGTATCTCCCACACTGATTGCAGTAATTTTATCATACTGGCTATTGAGAGGGTTAAATGAAATAATGCATATAAAGTATTTAGAACAGCACCAGATAATCAATTTACTAGGTATTAGACATTATCAATAATATTTATCTTCATTGCTATAAATATTGATAATCATTGTGATTAATATTTTTCTGCCAGAGTGTGTCTTAAAACAGCTTATTTTGCAATTCTTCTTAAAGCTTCCAGAGTTCTGTGCCTTGTTTGTTTGTTTGTTTTTTAAAGCAGAGTCTTACTCTGTCACCCAGGCTGGAATGCAGTGGTGTAATCTTGGCTCACTTCAACTTTCATCTCCCAGGTTCAAGTGATTCTCCTGCCTCACCTTCCAGAGTAGCTGGGATTACATGTGCCTACCACCATGCCTGGCTAATTTTTAAGAAATGTTTAGTAGAAATGGGGTTTCCCCATGTTGGCCAGGCTGGTCTTTTTTTCTTGTTTTTTTTTTTTATACAGTCGTGCTCTGTCGCCAGGCTGGTGTGCAGTGATGTGATATTCTATTCTTAACCCAGAGTCTAACCCTAACCCTAACCCTAACCCTAACCCTAACCCTAACCCTTGGCTTACTGCAACCTCCGCCTCACAGATTGAGGCGATTCTCCTGCCTCAGCCTCCCAAGTGGCTGGGATTACAGACACACACCACCATGCCCAGGTAATTTTTGTATTTTTAGTAGAGATGGGGTTTCACCATGTTGGCCAGGCTGGTCTCAAACTCCTGTCCTCAGGTCACCCACCTACCTCAGCCTCCCAAAGTGCTGGGATTACAGGTGTGAGCCACTGCGCCTGGCCTCAGGCTGGTCTTGAACTCCGGACCTCAGGTGATCCACCGGCCTTGGCCTCCCAAAGTGCTGGGTTTATAGCCATGAACCACCATGCCTGGCCAAAGCTGCCAGAATTCTGATTAGTCCTTTTTAAAATCTTATGAATGGTATGCTGGTCTAACAATATTTCAAGTTGTCAAGTAAGAAGGAACTCCTTACAAAAGCTCATAGTTCTGAACAAGATACTCTTCAGTCTAAAATAATATTGAGAGATCACATAACATAGCTATGCAGATATATACAAAGCCCTAACTTTGTGGGAGCCATTAATGCCATTTAATGAGTCCGCATACAGTGTCAGAGCTCTGGGGTTTGCTTTTAAGAGCCATTCTCTTTCTAGACCACCCCCCTTCTTTATTTTAGGTATTGATGGCCTCTGTTTAAGTCTCTGTGGAATTTTTTCCATTTGTGGTCAAATAAGGATCATGATTAACCCCAAAAGGAAGGCCAGCTGGGCCTTGGGGGCCTGGGCTGGGGCTGGAGCCTCTCCACCTCCGCCAGCCGCCTTGTTCACTTCCTTTTTTTCCCCTCCCTTACCACTAAGTTGAAGCCAGACTTCCAAAGTTAAAAGCAGTTTATTCCATCTAATCAGAGGGCTGCTGATTCAGTGGTGGTGGGGATGTTCCCAGGGATGACGCCGCCCTTTGGCCACTGATCTCTCTGTCATAGCTTACCTCCTTGGCCTCCCTCTGGCGCCTCTATCCAGGGCTGGAAGCATTTGCTTTTCCCCAGGGAGCTGTGGGTTCAGGCCATGGGCAGTGACAGAGTCTCGTCTTCCCCAGCTTCCTGGTCCCTGGACTTGAGTAAGACTCCATATACCTGTCTGTTGCCTTTGGGCAAGCACATGGAGCTGCTCAAGGAAAGTGGCTCTTCACTGGGAAGATTGTTTGCCCAGGGTAAGCCAGGATCCCTAGAGAGCATCCAAGTCAGGGCTTTTCAGCAGAGTTCCCTGGAAGCACTGCATTTTCTGGAGGGCCAGTGCCAGATTCCTGTCTCTGCTCCAGCCTCTAGCTCGGCCACCATCAGTTTAGTGTATTGATGTCATGCATAGAATTTTAACACTGAAAAGCCCTTGTTAGTCCAGCTCCTTCAGTGATAAGATAAGAATCCTTGGGGAGCAGAAAGTGAGGATCTCAAAAGTTGCCTGAAGGTACTTAGTGTCTTATTTAGAGGCCTGATAACTAGCTTAGACTATTGTAACTGCTAGTCAAGGCTCTTTGGAAGGAAGTAACACCCACACAAACTACCAGAACTTGAAATGGGCAGTTTGTGATAAGGGAGTGTGAGTGTCTCAGCATACTGGCATCATTGTGCTGATGAGGTGGTGAAGGCCTGGAGGCAGCTTCACGTTGCCCATGGTCCTGAGGCAGCTCCACCGTGGGCCTGTCTTTGAGAAGTGGGATTCTGGTTTTGGCGTCTTCCTTGTTTTTCTCCACTCTGCTGGCCTTCCTTTGCTCCTCTGTGCATGTCACAGAAGACAGTGACTCCTTACCTCCCAAGATATCCTACAAAACTGCTGCACTTTCTGCACCAATAGCAAACTTCTGGAGGTGAATTTGGGCAGATTCCACTTTTGCTTCATTGACTGTGGCACAGGGGCAGTGTCACATAGTAAATACATGACTCCCTATGCCCACCCTCGGGCATGACAACTGTCAGAAAAGGGGGCATAGATTCCCTTAGAAGTTACGTGATAATACTTTACAATTTAGAGACTTTGCTGGAAAGTTTCTTTTTGGCAATCTCATAGGAGACCTTTTAATAGAACATAATAATGAGCACTTACAGTTTGTACAGAGTCCTGGGGGCATCCAAGAGGTAGCTAGAATAATCTGACCTTTGAGAGGCTTCTCTTGCTTCCTGGGGATGACGATGATCATAGTTACTGCTTTACTTACAATTTGCAATGTGTTGTATCATTGGTGTGCATTTTGAGGTGTTTTAAGGTTGTTCACATCCCTCAGTGTTTGTGTATACATATATGTTTTGATAATTAAACTGAAATATTGTAAAAGTTTAGAAAAGTATCAGAGAGGATGTCATTCTACTGAAATTTTTGAATGGCTACTCTTTGATGATCTTGTGAGTCAGGAGAGCAGGAGAGAACCCAACCTTCAGTAGCATAAATCTGGTCTTAAATTTTAAATTTTGAAGCACTGAATGCATTCCAAAGAGTCCTATAGTCAGCTGTGAGTGTGCATATTTGCTTTTGACTCAGCATTCCACTTGTACTTCCTCCACAACAAAAAATACATTGTAGCTTTAGTATTTTTAAATAGTCACCAGTAGTACTGCTAGCGATTGTGCAAAGTCTCCCAACAGCTTATGAAATGCTTACTTTTTTAAAGGTTGCTGGATGGAATCAGATGTTGCTGTATCAGTTCCTATGCCGCTTACGTCTGTTTCACTTCCCATAATGACTGATTCTCCACCTGCCATGACAGTGCATTCTTGATCTGCTGCGCCCTCCTTGGGTTGGTGACTGGAATGTTTATTTTTAGGAAAAGTTAAAATTATCCAGAGAAGGGTGCTTTCTGTAAAATTTACATGAATCAGCCACTTATTGCAGAGATCATGGGAGATTGTGTGTGTGTGTGTGTGTGTGTGTCTTAAAAAACCTCAATGGAAAAATGTATAGCTATTAAAGGGAAGGAATATAATGAACAATTGTTTTACCTGTCACTCATCTTTAACATTGTGGGCAATTTTAAATTAATTAGCATTCAAACTAAATATGGGTTTAATAAAAGCAAATGGTACCACATAACACTAATGCTTATACAGTTAAGCTAGATTTTCCAAATTTTAGCATTGTTAATAATTCTCTGCAAAACCCAGAGAGTCTTAGCTCCTTCCTTCAGCCTTCAGTTTAAATTCTTAGAAATTTTGTTTGAAGCTTAAGAGGTCTTATTAAGGTGTTAAGGTAGGTTTTCCCATGTGAAGAGCAGATACTGATTTGGGGTATCTTAGGTTCTAAAGATACCAGTGTTCCTTAGATTTCTGAGCTGATTGTGAAGGTAATTCTTTTTTGTTTGTTTGCTTATTTTTGAGACAGAGTTTTGCTCTTGTTGCCCAAGCTGGAGTGCAATGGCACGATCTCGGTTGACTGCAATCTCTGCTTCCCAGGTTCAAGAGATTCTTCTGCCTCAGCCTCTTGAGTGGCTGGGATTATAGACGCATACCACCATACCAGGCTAATTTTTTGTATTTTCAGTAGACACAGGGTTGTACCATGTTAGCCAGGCTGGTGTCGAAGTCCTGACCTCAGGTGGTCTGTCCACCTCAGCCCCCCAAAATGCTGGCATTATAGGCATGAGTCACTGCTCCCTGCTGATGGGAATTCCTGTTAGGCTATTGCACAGTCCTCAGATGGACCTGAGGGCTTCTCATCTCTAGGATCTCAGTTCCTTCTCTCCAAAATGGGGATAATAAGTGTCCATCTTCATGGGGTTGTTACATAAAAGGTTTCTAACACAATGCCTGGCAATTAGTAAGCGTTTACTAAATAAATAAGCCTTTGCTTAATTAGTAATCAAAGATACCAGCTGGGAAACATATCTATTTTAAGATTATAAGAGCTCATTCTCATCCTCTTTGGGTATTTCATTTCAGCTGCTTAAGATGTAAAGTCTGTGTGTTGTGGTGTTCTTATTACAAGCGCTCTTTTAAAAGCTTTTTTTTGTGACAGCAAAAGAAAAAGCTAACATTGACTACCCAATAAAGTAGGTGTTTTCACATTTTAGTGTTTTTCCTATTTAGTTCAGTAGGTGTTTTTCTTATTTAGTTCTCACAACACTGTGAAGTACACCTTACTGTTGACACGTCACAGATAATGAGGTTGAGTAATTTGCTCAGTTGGGAGACAGAGAATGTGAAAAGCGGTTTTCAAGCCTGGAGTCTCTGATTCAAAGGCACGTGCTTTGATGAAGATTGAAACTCTACCTACAACCTTGTGAAGATATTAATTTAGAATTGTTGTCCAGTAATAACACAACTACTTATAAATAATGGTTTGTAATTTTAAACATTTCATTAATATTAACTATATTATATTTAGTAACCATATTAAAACATGTTCTCTTGGGAAGTAGGCAGAACAGGTATCATTGTTAAAGAAAGGACCCTGAAGCCCTTGATTCTTGTTCTTTATTGTCCTTGTCTCTCAGTAAAAAGTACTTTAGGAAAATAGATGCATTGATGACTGTGCTGGTCAAAGGTCAGTTTTGGACCCCAGACTCCTTTGTAAAAGTAGATGGAGATTCTCTCTTGTTGCCCAGGCTGGAGTGCAGTGGCGTGATCTTGGCTCACTATAAGCTCTGCCTCCCAGGTTCAAGCAATTCTCCTTTCCCAGCCTCTCAATTAGCTGGGATTACAAGCACCCAGCACCATGCCCAGGTAATTTTTGTATTTTTAGTAGAGATGGGATTTCACCATGTTGGCCAGGCTGATCTCGAACTCCTGACCTCAGGTGATCCACTTGCCTCGGGCTCCCAAGGTGCTGAGGTTATAGGCATGGAGCCACTGCCCCTGGCCTGTAAAAGCTTAACGAATCCAACCACCTCTTCCAAGCTCTTCTAGAGGTAGGTGCCACTCCCAAGGGAGAGATTCTTGGGGTCCTTTGGCTTATCAAGTGGGATGGGGTGAGATGGTGTACAAAGAGGGAAGGTGAAAGAAAGAAGGGGATCACTCCTGGAGAAAAAGGTGTATTACCTCTAGGCAGGTAAAAGCAAGGGAAAACTGCCTAAAAGCTGAGATAGCAGGGATGAGCTTGCCAATCCTTCTCCTACTCAGGCCTCTGCCCAGATTCTGGACTGGCATTGGAGGAGAAGTTAGGGAGATCTTGAGAAGTGGGTAGGACACTGGGCTCTACCTAGAGGCAAGTAGTGGCTCTGATTTCTTCCCAAATGACAAACCAGCCTTCCAGGCGAGGACAGGCTGGGTAAGTCACCGGCAGATGCAAAATGAAAATCCATATTGTGTAACTTCTAGAGTCTTTGTATACTTCTTTTCTTGTTTGGTTAATTAAAAACTGAAATGCATAAAGAAGAAAAATTTCCATATTCACATCACTCGAATTCCGTATTTCTGTTAATGTGTTGCAGAATTATCATCCAGGCTCTTATTTAAAAACAGGCAAACAGAAGAACAAAACCTCTTTTATAAAAAACGACTCATTTATTTTTAGTATGAAGAATTCAGAGGAGAAAAAAACAGTTACTCTGAATCAGGTGCGGTGGCTCACACCTGTGATCCCAGCATTTGGGAGGCTGAGGTGGGCAGAATGCTTGAACCCAGGAGTTTGAGACCAGCTTGGGAAATGCGGTGAAACCCCATCTCTACAAAAAAATACAAAAAATTAGCCAGCGATTTTCAGCTCCCAACCCCCCAGTAGTTGGGACCACAGGTGCACTGTGGTGGGAGAATCACCTGAGCCTGGGAGGTCCAGGCTGCAGTGGGTTGTAATCAAGCCACCACACTCTAGACTAGATGACAGAGTAGGACCCTGTCTCAAAAAAAAAAAAAAAAAAAAAAAAAAAGGAAAATCAGTCCAAATAACTTCTTATTGTTAAGTGAATATCATTCCAGATGTATACTGTAGATTATATCATATGTACAGATAGAATGATTACAATGAAAGATAGAAATACTTTTGTTGAATATGGCATATTATAGCTGTTGTTTTAGTTAAAAACATAAAATGTGATTTTACTTTAATAATAGAAAAAAGATCAATTGAAATATAAGGAATTGCTAAACCTCAAATTTCTTTTTCTCATGTAGATTTTATTTCCTATAAGATTTCTTTGCAATTAAAATAGCTTATGAAATAAGGTTGAACTATTTAAAAATTAAATTTCAGTTTTAGATACTAGTGATTGACTCCTACATTGTAAGTATTGCATTTTCTGAATTGTTTCATGCTTGAGAACATGTCCTCTTTGCCTTTATATTTGAATGGCACTTTAGCTGTGTGTAATAGTCTTGGCTCTTACTTTCTTTCCCTCAGAGCTTTGTAACAAACTTTCACCACTATTTTCTGATATTGAATATTGCTCTGGGGAAATGCAAAGCCAGCCTAATATCTCCCTATTATATAGATGACTTGTTTTTTGTTTTGGATATCTAAAAGACTTTGTATTTGTCCTCGAAGTATAAAAGCTTAATTATAACATCTCTCAGTGTGAAATATTCTTACAACTTTTTTTTTTTTAATTTTGATATTTGTACTTGTTTTGGTCTGTTCATTCTTAACTCCAGAGAGATTCTTTTTTAAAAAAGTTTGCATAAATTTAGAGGGTTCAAGTGCAGTTTTGATACCTGGATATATTGTGTAGTGGTGATGTCAAAGTTTTAGCATATAGGAAAAGAAATCATTGTATCAAAAAAATACCTGCACTTATATGTTTATAGCATCAGTATTCATGGTGGGAAAGATGTGGAGTTATCCTAAGTGTCCAGAGAGATTCTTAACATTGTCTCGTGTCTTGGGATCCATTGTCTGTTCCATTTCTTGTTTTTCTGTGTTTTTTTTTTTGAGACAGAATTTCGATCTATCGCCCAGACAGGAGTGCAATGGGGCGATCCTGCTTCACTGCAACTTCTGCCTCCTGGGTTCAAGTGATTGTCCTGCCTCAACCTCCCTATTAGCTGGGATTACAGGCGCCAACCACCACAACCGGCTAATTTTTGTATTTTTACTAGAAACTGGGATTCACCATGTTTCCCACGCTAGTCTTGAACTCCTGATCTCAGGTGATACATCTGCCTCAGCCTCCCAAAGTACTGGGATTACAGGCGTGAGCCATTGCGCCTGGCCTGTTCCATTTCTTAAGTTGTCTTCTTTAGGGATCTGTTCTCTTATTAGATTATTTTTATCTGCCTCTCATTTTTATTAGCTTTTCTCTAATTGCTTCAATTTCCTTGTTTCTTTTATTATTTTAAAATTTGAATTCACCACGATTTTGCAAACTTTTTCACTGTCAGTAAATTAATTTTTAGGGATATCAGCGTCTTGTTTGTCTTGTTTTCCCTTTTTATTTATTTTATACTAATGGTGACTTCGAGTCTCAGTTTGTTTCCTTATTTTCCCTGTGTTAGTAACCTATTTCTGGTCACCAAACTACCCCAAAATTTAGCAGCTTAAAGCCATAAACATTTATAGGCTCACAATTTTTATGGCTTAGGAATACAGGCATAGCTTAGCTGAGAGCCCCTTGCTCAGCGTCTCTCACAAGACTTCAACCAGAGTATCAGCCAGGGTAGCATTGTTCTCTAGGCTCAGTTGTGGAGAGGATCTGTTTCTAAGTTCAGTCAGGTGGTGTTGACAGGAGGTCTTGGGTGCTCCCTAGCTGTTGGCTGAAGACATCGGTTTCTCAACAAGTGATTCTCTCTATAAGACAACTTACAACATGAGGCTGGCTTTCCTCAGAGCGAGCAAGAGAGGGTGCCCAAGATGGAAGCCACAGTCTTTTTGAAATCTAATCCCAAAGTGATAGCCCATAATCATCTCGTCATGTTCTATTTGCTAGAAGCAAAGCGCAAAGAGCGGATTATATAAAGGTGTGAAAACCAGGAGGCAGGGATCAGTGGGGGCCATCTTAGAAGCTGCCTTCCACACTCCCTTTTTCACTTTACTTTGTTTGGACATCAGTCTTTGGGCTCCTGATTGATTGATTTTTCCCTAAGCTGCTCTGGTGCCTGAAGCAATTGGTTTCTCATATCATGTTTCCTTTTGGGTTGGACATGTGTCTGTTTTTACATTGTACTTTTGATAGAAGCACAATGAAAGCCATACCATTTAATTTAATCATGGTCTTATGTGACTCTTTCATACATTCTATTTGTTTTGATATCAAGTGAATGACTTTAACTCTTCTCTGTTTATGTGAGGCCAGTTTGATTTTCCTTCAAGTTAAGTTTCAGGACTGGGTATTTTTGGCTAATTCACTTTCCTGAGCCCATAAAGAATGGTCTCTGGAGGAAGCAAGTGCAGTTGAGGTGAAGTGGTTATACACTAGTTGCCTGGATCCTACTCTCTTCTGAGAGGTCCTTTGTCAGGGTTTACTCCTGGTTGGGGACAGTGGGGCAGGGTGAGATCCTCTGCCATGAGAACATCCTCCCTGTTGTTAACTCTGCCTCCCAAATAGCCATTTTCTATACATCATAGAAGGAAAGGATATTTGCAGGAATGGGCAAATCGGCTGAGGGACCTTTTGGAAGTATTCTAAAACTAAATTATGGTGACAGTTGCACAACTGTACAAATTTACTAAAACTCATTAGATTGGACACTTAAAAACAGGTGAATTTTATGACATAGAAATTATACCTTAATAAAGCTGTTTTTAGAAGCCAAATCTGTTTAGTGTGCATTTTTCCAGACTTAGAGGTATTAATAAGAATTTTCAGAATGGCGATGATGTACCAGTCCCAGCCATTCATCGTTCATGTTTACTTTTTAGACATGTATCACTATAGATAAAATTAACACCAGAAGGATAAGTTTTTTGTTTGTTTGATTGTTTTGAGACAGTCTGACTTTGTTGCCTAGGCTGGAGGAAAGTGGTGTGATGTCAGCTGACTGCAGCCCCAGCCTCCTAGGTTCAAACGATTCTGGTGCTTCAGCCTCATGAGGACATGGTATTTACAGGAGAGTGCCACCATGTCTGGCTAGTTCTTTAGTATTTTTTGTAGACATGAGGTTTCACTAT
This sequence comes from Sapajus apella, assembly GCF_009761245.1. Taxonomy (NCBI): domain Eukaryota; kingdom Metazoa; phylum Chordata; class Mammalia; order Primates; family Cebidae; genus Sapajus; species Sapajus apella. Next base: position 15,761,713 of record NW_022436973.1, on the reverse strand, counting down.
TTTGGCCATGCTGGTTTTGAACTCCTGGCCTCAAGTAATCCACCCACCTAGACCTCCCAAAATGCTGGGATTACATGCATGAGCCACCATGCCTATCCACCTTGGCCTCCTAAAGTGCTGGGATTACATGTGTGGGCCACTGCACCTGTCCAAGAAAGATACTTTTGTAATTAGTATGGAATAAGTTAGTTTGTTCTCTTTAGTTTTACTAGCAAACAAAATGATTGTGAAGAAAGTTCTGTAGTATTGATCCATACATAAATGAGGAATTCCTCATCAGTGTTGCAAAAATGCAAATTAATTTTAATTACATAATAAAATTTAATTTTAAATTTTTAAATGTTTAATTGTATGTTAAAATCCTGACTATGAAGAAACTAGTAGCAAAAAGGAAACCATTTTAAAATAATGCTTTCCCAAAAGGAATCTATGATAATGATGGAGTTCTACCCCAATGATGGCCGTCTACCCCAAAGTATGGCATTTGTGAAAACAGCAGAAGCGTTAGTTCATTTTCCCCTCCCCCTGCCTTTCTCTTCTGTAGCAGGTCATAAAACCTAGGAAGGCGTTTTTGACCTTCCTCTAAAGCAAATCATAAGACCTTAATTGAGAGGTACCCTCTCTATACCCAGAGGAAAGGAACATCCTTATCTCCGAATACAAAGGGTCACAGAAAAGTCTGAACAAACATACTTTGCTATGTTTCCTCCAGTTTATTACCGTTAGGTCATACTTTTTAATCTAATCTTACTTATCCACAATGATCCACTTATTCATCAAACCTAGCATAAAAATATACAGATTTACTCATATGTTTAGGTCTTCATTTCCTTAGGAAGGCTCCCATGTCACACTTATATTAAGTAAATTTATGTATTTTTTCTCCCATTAATTTGTTTTTTGTTATAGGGGCCTCCGTCATGAACCTAGGATAAGTGAGGGAAAGATATTTTTCCTTCCCTGCAATGAGATAGGCTTTCATTTATTCATTCCAATAGCAAAATATAGCATCTAGTAGAATGAAATCTTGATGGTCTTTAGGTTATAGATAGATACAGTGTCACTGAAGGAATTAGTGTATAGTGTCACTGAAGAAATAGCCTTCACTTCTTCTTTTAACTAGGAGTTTCAGTCACTTATCTAAGAAGTATCTTGTGGAGAGGTCATTGCTCTGGTGATCAGTTAGTAGTATGCAAAAAAGAAATGTGGCCAACTTCTCATTGGTCAGTTTTTCGGTAAATAGATGGGTGAAGACTTCCGTCTGCTTGTCACTGTGTGAGGCACTGCGGGAGATACAAAATTGTGATGTCATTGAGGGAAAGACTGTGTCTGACGAATTCATTTCACATCTCCAGTTTTTAATATAGGTACTCCATAAATATCTAATGCCTAAGTGAATGAAAGAGTAAGTAAGACATAGTCCTTACCTTTAAGAAAAGATAGAGTATATTTTTATTATCCTCAAGAAAAGTATATGCTAGTTAGACAACTAAGTCATACACATATGAAAAAATAGCTAGTAACACAGGGCCTCATATAATCTCAAGTAATCAAATTGTCCATATAGTGCCTGAAAAGGATGACAGTGGCTTGGACTACTCAGAAAAGCCTGTGGAGTTGGTGGTACCCATGCGGGTACACCTGAATTCGTAACCAAGAATGGAGAATGCACCCAGGGAAATTGCACTCAGAAATGAAGGTAGAAATGAAGATGGCTTGAATGAGAGACCTCAATGAGACAGGGCTCACTGAAGCCAAGGGGAGAACTGGGAAACAGTTGGATGGAAAGAATGGCTGAAGATTGTAGAGAGGCTTTAAAACCCAGCATACAAGATTGGCCTTATAATTTTAGGCATTAGAGAATCAATGGGTTCTTGAGCCAAGAAAGGATTAGATTAAAATTTACAAACTTATTGAAGTTATTGTTTGACCACGTGGGTAATTGGGCTGTTTTTTCTCTCTTATGTACAAGATGCTTATACAGTTGACCTTTGAATAACACAGGGGTTAGAGCCACTGACTCTCTCTGTGTAGTTGAAAATCCACGTACAACTTTTGGCTGGACATGGTGGCTCATGCCTGTAAACCCAGCACTTTGGGAGGTGAAGGCCAGCAGATCATTTGAGGCCAGGAGTTCAACACCAGCCTGACCAACATGATGAAACCCTTTCTCTTGCTACCTTGTCTTTACTAAAAATACAAAAAATTAGCCAGGCATGGTGGCACACACCTGTAATCCCAGCTACTTGGAAGGCTGAGGCAAGAGAATCACTTGAACCCAGGCGGCGGAGCTTGCATTGAACCCGAGGTGGCACCGCTACACTCCATTCAGCCTGGGTGAGAGAAGAAGACTCTGTCAAAAAAAAAAAAAAAAAAAAATCACATATAACTTTCTACTCCCCCAAACCTTAACTACTAATAGCCTAGTGTTGACCAGAAGCGTTACTGCTTGTTAAGTGGAAGTAGATTGTCATAAAGGTCTTCATCCTTGTTATCTTTGTGTTGAGTCAGTGGAGGAAGAAGAGGGGTTGATCTACCTGTCTTAGGGGTGGTGGGGGCAGAAGAAGTGGAGGAGGTAGAAAGGTAGGCAGGAGAGGCATGTGTCCTCAGCGTAACATGTACTGAAAAAATCCAGGTACAATTGGACCCATACGGTCCAAACTCATGTTGTTCAGGGGCTAACTGTATATTCAAGAGGGTTTATATATTTAGTTCTTAGTTTCCTTTTTGTTTGGCTTTTTTTTTTTTTTTTTTCCCTGAGATTCTGTCTTGCTCTGTCACCAGGCTGGAGTGCAGTGGCACAATGTTGGCTCACTGCAGCCTCCGCCTCCCAGGTTCAAACGATTCTCCTGCTTTAGCCTCCTGAGTTGCTAGGAGTGCAGGCACACGCCACCATGCCTAGCTAATTTTTGTATTTTTAGTAGAGACTGGGTTTCACCATGTTGGCCAGGATGGTCTCAACCTCTTGACCTCAGGATCCCCTCGCCTCAGCCTTCTAAAGTGCTGCGATTACAGGCGTGAGCCACCACGCCTAGCTCATTGTTTGGCATCTTAACTAAGATAATTATCAACTCCTCACTTAAAAACTTTTTTCTACTAGATAGGAATTCTAACACAGTCTTGCAAATAAAAACAAAATTGTTTTATTTGAAACATTCAGGCTGAAATTAATTGAGGGCATGTTATATGCAGGGTACAACATAACATGCTGTGAAGGAGTTCAGAGATGAAGACCTTACCATATACAGAGTGGTTAGACTATTAGAAAGGTAGTGATGAAATGCTGCTGGAGTTGAGAGGAAGAGAAGGAGCTCTTTCTACCTGAAGAATCAAGAACTGAAAGAGATGGAACTGGTGTGCCAGGCTCTTTCCTATATATTTTCCTTAAATCCTCACAACACCCTGGTAAAATTTTTAATTCCTACATATATACAGAGGGGAAATGAAGTTTAGGGGGCCGATCTCTGTGGACATATGTTTTTAAATTATAGGTTTGGACAAATTTGCAAATAGAGGAAATATAGATAGGAAAGGTCATCAGTTCATATAAAATAGCTTGTTATTGTTTATATCTTCCCTAGGATAAATGATCACACAGATTATATAGCCAGGACAGCTGTATGTCCCTGTTCACAAAATTTTAAATTGTAAGATAGTTAATAGTTCTTCAAATATTACTTGAAATCAACTTAGTTGTACTAAACATTCAACCCTAGCAAAGATTTCTTAGAACATTTAAAAATTGCTCTTTTGAAAGGATTCTAGTCTGAAAGAAAATTCTGTTAGAACAAAGTAATGCCTGAATCTCTACATTCAAACTTGCTCTGCTTTTTTGATTAGTCACAGAGGGTGCAGTTAAGCGTTGATTGTTCATTTTGATCAGTTGATTCTGATGCACTTCAGTTTTTTGGGCCTTCACATCCCACTCAGTAAACAGAGGTTTGAATTAGAGCAGGCTGCACGCTTTTCTAAGTCTGGGTGCCTCCGTTCTCTGTAGAAAGCTATCCCTTAAAGCAGTAGCTCTTTAAGAGTTAAAAACAAAAACAATAACAAAATCAACATCCAGTCTAATCCTGCTCAGCCTTTATTTATTCACTTCTGGAACTGTGATACTTGTTAGATCTTGTATAGTAAAACATAACTCCGAATTTTCCAAGGCTTGCTATAGATCTGGATTCTAAAGGTCTTAATGGAAAGGGGTGGATAATGTATTTGTCAAGAGGCCACTTAAGGAAATCAGTTCCGTGTAATTTTTAATACAGTTCTTTGGATAGACTCTTTATGACTCAGTATTACAGATGTCATTAATTTATAATGGAAAATAGTGAAACAGTATGACAATTGTCTTCAGACTCAGGTATACTTAGGCAGCAGGGTGAGTGATGATTGAACTGTTCTAACAGGCTGCTGCAAAGTGCCACTGCTGGGATAAAGCACTAAGCCGAAGTACTGATGTCACAGCTGAGCCGTGGGCCTGGGTGCCTCGATTAGTCAGCCACTTGATGTGTAACTTGGGCAGCAGAAGGAAACTGAGACCTGTTAGGAATTTGAGGCCCTCGAGGTTTCTTCTCGCACACATGTGTTTCCTTTTCCAGACATGCTGAGATGGTCGAGAGGGAGGTCTTGGGCAAAATGGAGGAGTAGATTTAATTTGTTTTTCTTCCAGTCTTATATCTGCATGTTTGCTGAACAGTAAGTATTTTAGACATGAAGGCAAGCATATTGCAGAAATATTTCAGGCATTTTTGTGAGGGAGGAAGTTAGGATACATTGGTGAACATTAGTGATCAAATGGGATGATGAGTTCCCTTTTCTGGCATTTGAATATTTCATTGTCCTTTGTGAAATATCAGTTTTTTGTGGGCGAAAGTCATGTCTGACTTTGTAAGTAGGACCTGTCAGCTGTCTTTGTAAGTAGGACCTGTCAGCTGTGCACCCCACAAGAGGTGCCAGTAGCAGAGAAATCGTATGAATAAGAAGGGCCACTGTCATGCATTGGGAGACCTGGGTTCTGCCCAGGTCACAAGCAGAATTCTGCTCATAGTTCTTGTTATGGGTTGGAATATGTCTTCCCAGAAAGGTCTGTTGACATTCTAACCCTCAGGACCTCAGAATGTGACCTTATTTGGAAACAGAGTCTGTAAAGAGCTTAATTAGGTCACTAGGGTGAGCCCTAAACCAATACGACTGGTGTTCCTATAGTAAGGGGACATTTGGACACAGAGACAGCACACACAGAGGAAAGATGATGTGAAGACACAAGGACTATGCCATCAACAAGCCAAGGAACACCTGAGGTTACCAGGAGCCCGGAGAAGAGGCATGGAGCAGATTCTCCCTCATATCCATACTCAGAAGGAACCAACCCTGCCGACACCTTAACTTCAGACTTCTGGCCTCCAGAACTGTGAGAGAGTAAATTTCTCTTGGTTTAAGCCATCCAGTCTTTGGTACTTCATATGGTAGCCTCAAGAAGCAAGTACAGCCCTGATTCCTTCAAAGCTGCAAAACGTTGAGCAGGCCTCTCAGTCTCCTGGTCTTCTGCTTCCTTATTTGTAAAATAACAGTATTGGGGTAGATGATGTCAGGACCTTCCTTCTCTGACATCTGATGATTAACACTTTAAAAAGTGCATTTCATTTACAGAAAAGTAATTGCTATATTTCTTAATATAGCTAAAATAAGCAAAGAATATGTTTTTTTCAGTTCCCAGTTTTTTTATTTTCATTCAAGAGTCATTGGTGATAGATACTTCCCTTAAGCTGAAATATTGGGCAAGGCTGTCCTTTTCAAGTTGACACACTAGACAAATGACAGCATGTCTAGTCTGTATATGAGTATAATATATAACCAAAGAACATACCACTTAAAAGCATGTAGCTGTTTTCTACTGGTTTGGAGTTAGCATAGTTTGGATGTCATTTCATGAACTTTCCTTCCTTGGATTTGTAGAATGGTTCTTTTAGACGTCCACAGGCTTGTTCTAGTTTTCCCAAGGGACCCTGCCCATAGAAACAAGCCACTCAGGTATTTGCAATGCCTTGCCGCCATAAACAGTAGTACAGCAGCAGCCTGGAACTGTGCAGTGTAGTTCATGGCAGACTTTCACGTAAGTCAGGTTCTGCATGGGGTCACTCTTCTTACTTGACTTGTCAGTAGGTTATAGTTGAGTCCACTAATGCAGCCAAATCAAGACATTGTGCTTGGTGTTGTCCCAGAGGAATGCAATCAGGAAACAACCACCCCTCTCTTCACCACTCGCTTTCCCTACAAAATGGGCAACTGAAACCCACAAAATATGTTTTGAATAAAACCACCTAAGGCCTTCTCTTTAGATTTTCTTTTTCTCTTGCTTTTCCTTTAGTTCCTAAGTTAGAGTGGATAAGCTTTTTTTTTTTTTTTGAGACGGAGTTTCGCTCTTATTACCCAAGCTGGAGTGCAATGGCGCGATCTCGGCTCACCACAACCTCCGCCTCCCGGGTTCAGGCAATTCTCCTGCCTCAGCCTCCTGAGTCGCTGGGATTACAGGCACACGCCACCATGCCCAGCTAATTTTTTGTATTTTTAGTAGAGACGGGGTTTCACCATGTTGACCAGGATGGTCTTGATCTCTTGACCTCGTGATCCACCCGCCTCGTCCTCCCACAGTGCTGGGATTACAGGCATGAGCCACCGCACCCGGCCTAGATAAACTTTTTTTTAAAGAGCCTTAAACCTGCAGTGACTCAAAGTACAGAGAGGAAATCTTTAAAATGAGATATATGAAATGTTTGATACCATTTGCCCTTCTGTCTGAAGCTTTCTTCCTAATTTCCCCAGAACCCTTTTATACCTTCTTGCTCTATGAGAATATTCCCTCTCCTCAACCTGCTAGGACAAGACTAAGTGGTCAGGTTAGGCTTAGAGATAGAATTTAAAAGGGAAGTGGGATTACCCATGGTAATGTGTGTCTGGATGGGCCTCAATGGCTCCTATTTCCTTTGTACTCCTTAGTGAGAGGGAAAGGGTGGTTAACGTGAGGACAGTTTCACTGTATTTAGCTAAGTTAAAGATGGTCGTATTATTCATGTTTAATGAAGCTTACTTGGTTCTTTAAGAATTACTGTGTTATTTTCTATAGGTGTTTTAACACATGCAAGTATTTAAATCTGGTCTCTGATTTAAATTTTCTTCTGTGCTTAACTCTACCCCACCCATACATCTTTCATAGGTTAAAACAGGGAAAGGCATAAAAATGTCCTTAGTGTTCATATCAAATTCTAAGGAGGCTACAATGAATCACCTGTATGGATTATGAATGACACACCTTGGAAAAACACTTATCACTGTGAAAGGCCTTTAAAAAGAATCCCTGTCATGCAAACCTAAAGAACATTTTTTTTTTTTTTTTTTTTTTTTTTTTTTTGGGGGGTTTTTCATATTTTTACCCAGGATGGGGGGGATTGGTGCGCCCCCCGCCCC
>NW_022436973.1:15737494-15754152 GCF_009761245.1 Sapajus apella | reverse complement strand
CACCACCATGCCCAGCTAATTTTTGTATTTTTAGTAGAGATGGGGTTTCACCATGTTGACCAGGATGGTCTCGATCTCTTGACCTCGTGATCCACCCGCCTCGGCCTCCCAAAGTGCTGGGATTACAGGCTTGAGCCACTGCGCCCGGCCAAGAACATGTTTTGAAAGGAGATATTTTTAGTATTTAAAGTAGTGGAAATTTCTTTTTTTTTTTTTTTACTAAAAAACTTTTAAGTCCATGTATGCAATTCTTTGACTATTTATAATATTTTGTTCCTGAATGAAATATAACAAAATATTCTACTTCTGGATCTGTGCCAGAATCCTTCTTCATGCAGGTTCTGTCTCCTCGGTGGCTTAGAGCAGTGGTAACAAAGATATTCAGCTTAATTTGGGTCCGAGTGTCTTCCTGTAACATCTTTTCATAGTGTGAAATGTGGATTAAAAATAAGTCAACCACTCCCACCCCGTGCTTTAGATTAAGATTCACAGTCTCATAGAATCTTCTGACCTCACGTTGGGACTGGTCACTCAGTTTGTGAAATTTCCCGACTCTACTGCCAGGTCCTTTTTTTGGGGGTAACCTATTGTTTTGGCATTTTATTTTTTCCTTTGTGCCTTTTCCAGAGGATCCAGAAAGAATGGAGAAACTTGAAACTCAACCCATCTGTGTTGCTGTTAGTTAACATAGGTTGAAAAGATTTGGTACGTCTGCAGTTTGAAATTGTTGGCCATATAGTGACTTAGAATGTTTTTTTCATCATTGTTTGGTGGTTTATTTGAGAGTCTCTGTCCGTTCTCCTTCTCCCTGTGAACATGGCTTCTCGTGGTGAGAGCCAGTTTGCATTCATTCTTTGATGTGAATGCTCTGATTCAGTGGCTCTCAACTTGTTTTCTTCCACAACACAGATGGCTTTCACATGCCTCACACACTCTCAGGGGGGTATCCAGGGTTATGCAAAATTGAAGCAAGCTACTTGTAATTCCACCCCTGTCTTCCGCATTCAGGATAGTCCAGTGGAAAGCAAATAAGAGAGTGTTTTTGTCACGTTGCTGTCAGTAGGCTCTACTTTAAAAAAAAAAAAAAAATATTGTTACACACTTTGATACTTGCCTCTTGTCTTATTTTGTCACTTGTAGATTTAATTCTTTAAAATAATTTGTGTTTTAAATATTTAATAAAATGGCTAATCACATAAGGAATACCCTTGTACTTATTTCACAGTTTACACATTTCATCACATTTTGCCAAACATAATATCCATCAACTCTTCTTACAGAAAATGAAGAAATTAATGCCTTTATATTTTATCCTATTTCTCCCTCAGCTTCTGTTTTTTTCCTTATATTCTTATTTTGTACAGCCAAGTCATTCTATTCATGAATCTCAGGTCTAAGTTCATTTACCTCAGAGCTTTCAGACCTTGCTCCTTTGTCTTCTCCATGAAGCAGTGTGGAGAAGCATTAACGTCATCTCAGGTTTTCCTCATTTCAATTCAATTTTTCTGTTTGCAAAACTAGAGAATGTTCGAGTTCTAGAACCTAACCATCTTTTTAGCAATTATGTTGTATCACTTTTTCCCAAAATATGGTGCATCTTTTACATCTGAAGATTTCTTTCTTTCTTAATTTCAAAAGTGATTCTTTTATTAAGTCTTTAAACTTTTGTGTTATATAGTAATTTGATACTTGCTAAATAATACATATCATGTTTACGGAAACTATGAGGCATAATTATTTCAAAAGAATTCAAGAACTAATTGTTCAACATAATAGTATGTACTGGTATCATTGGGTAAAAAAATTATAAATATATTTTAATCGTTATGTATGTCTCTTCAACCTATAAAGTCTTCACTTAACCCAGAAATAACAGTTTTCCTAAATTTGGTATGTATTATTTCTATATAAGTTTTCATGCCTTTTCTACAAGCAAATGTGCCCATAAACAACATTTGGTATTGATTTGGGCATTTTCAAATTTAGCATAAATGGTACATGCTGTGTATAGTATTAGGCAGTTTGCTTTTACTACGTATTATGTTGTCAGTGGATATATGTAGCTTTAGTGAAGGATCAGCTACGTAGTTTTCCTTTTTGCAACTATTTGCCGTTTATTTACCTGTTTCTGCTGAACGTTTAAGTTTTTCATAATTTTGTGCTATTCCCAACAGTTTATGATGAACGTTCTTGTGTGTGTGTACAGGGGGAATGTGTACTGAAGCACTGGCTGCTTTAGGGGATGTGCCCTGGAGTGGGATTGCAGAACTGCAGAACATGTCTCAGCCTCAGCCTCACTAGACATTACAAATTACTCTCCACAGTGGTTACATCAGTTTCCTCTCCCACCAGCCATTTGTGAGAATTACCTTTTCTTCATATCCTAGGGAATTATTTGTATTGCCAGAATTTTTACTTTTTCCAATCTTACGGGTATGAAGTGATATCTTACTGTTTGTTTTTATTTCTTTTGTTGATAGCTGGTTCATATTCTTTACTCATTTTTCTGCAGGACTGTTTGTTGTTATCTTTTAACATAACTGCTATCCTATATAGTGATCTTTGGTCATTTATATGTGTTATAAATACTAATCTGTGACTTGTCTTTTTGTCTCTGGACTTTGTTGAAAAGAAGTTTTAAATTCTAATATATACTGATTTAGCAGTCCTTTATGGTTTGTACTTTTTAGGTCTGCTTGAAAGTATCTTTCTAACCCAAATGTATTTTAGGTTTTCGATTTCAAAAACCTAAAAATTTTGAAGAATATTTAGTTCTTTAATTCATCTGGTATAGTTTTTTAATTCCCAACGAATATTTAGTTGTCTCAAAACAGCTTATTCTTTCCTTATTGAAGTGTAATGTTCCTCTGTCATATGTTAGGATTCTAGATAGACATTATCTATTTTTTATGTATACATTATCTTTATCATTTGTCTCTTTCTATGCCAATACCAACTGTTTTGATTACTGTAACATTATCATAAGTTTTTTTTTTTTTTTTTTTTAAGGAGATGGGGTCTTGCTGTGTTGGCCAGGTTGGCCTCAAACTCCTGGCCTCAAGCAGTCCTCTTGCCTTGGCCTCCCACAGTGCTAAAATTACAAATGTGAGCCACTGCACCTGGGTAAGTCTTTCATCTAGCAGAACAAGTCCTTCTACTTTTTTCTTTTTCAATATTGTCTTGATTGCTCTGTACTTTTGATCTTCCTTAAACATTTGGGATTTTGATTTAAGTAACAGTGAGTTTGTAGATCAGTTGGGGAGCATTGCAGTCTTATGATTCTGAGTTTATCTTTGAACAAGATCCAATAGAGGCCTTAAATAAGATTTTTCATTAGGTCTATTCCTAGGAATTTTATGTTGTTGTTGCTATTATAAATTGGGTATTTTATTCTATTACATTTTATAATAGATTATCACAGGATATAGGACAATTATTCATTTTTTAGATTGATGTTGAAACCACTAACCTTATTGAACTCCCTTATTTTAATAGTTTCTCTAAGATTCTTTTGAATATTTTATGTATACAGTCAACATCTACAGATAAGGTCATTTTTGTCTCTTTCATTAAGTTCTTTTTTTGCAGCCCTTTTAAATGCATGAACATTCAGTTCTTATATATCCATTTTCTATTTCTTGAATTGGCTAGGACCAATGAAATGTGAAGAGAAGATGTAGTGGTTATGCCTGTCTTGTGCCAGACTTTAATGGAAAGAATTTTAAAGCCTTACTATTTCCAGCAGTGTTTGTGTTAGGCTTTGATACATAACACATTTTAGATAAAAAATGTTTTCTACTGGTCTACTTTGCAACTATGTTGTCTTATAAATAAGTATTAAACTTTACTGAAGTGTTTTTTTTGTAGTTCTTTTTTTTTTTTTTTTTTTGAGACAGTGTGTCACTGGGTTTCCCAGGCTGGTCTCAAACCTCTGGCCTCAAGTGATCCTCCTGATTTGGCCTCCCAAAGCTCTGCAATTACAGGAATGAGGCACCATACCTGGCCCTGAAGATTTTTAAGGGCATTTATTGAGATGATCATATTTTATTCTTTAATATCTTAATACAGTATTTGGTAGATGTTCTGACTGTGTTGATTTGATCTTACTATTCCTGGGATAAACTCTGCTTTGCTTTGCCAGTATAATTTAGCATTATTGAAACTTTTTATGAATGAGCTTTTTTTTTTTTTTTTTAATTTGTGGTTGAGTCTCTCTCAGTCACCCAGGCTGGAGTGCAGTGGCACAATCTCAGCTCACTGCAACCTCCACCTCCCACGTTCAAGTGATTCTCCTGCCTTAGCTCCCTGAGTAGCTGGAACTACAGGTGCCTGCCACCACGCCGGGGTAATTTTTTGTATTTTTAGCAGAGATGGGGTTTCACCATATTGGCCAAGCTGGTCTCAAACTTCTGACCTCGTGATGTGCCCACCTGAGCCTCCCAAAGTGCTGGGATTATAGGCATGAGCCACAGAGCCTGGCCCTTTCTCTTTTTTCTTTTTCTTTTTTACTTTGCTACTAATCTTGTTAAATGGTGGATCACCCCTTTAAAAGTATTCTGTAATAGTTTGTAATCATCCATTTTTTGAAGACTTGGTAAAACTCTGTCGTGAAACTGCCTGGGCCTGGGGTTCTGGGGTGGAGGATGGAAATAAAGCCTTTTGATTATTTATTTATTATTTATATTATTATTATTATATTTTAATTATATTAATATTATATATTTCTTTAATACTGGTTTGTATATAATATTTCTTTTGAGTATTAATATTTTTGAGTATTAATATGTTACTTTTTTCTAGAAAAAGTTTTCATCCATGTTTTAAAATGTATTGACATAGAATTGAGTTGTTTTCTCTTTTAATTTTTTTTAAAAAAAACCCTGTATTTAAGATTATCCTCCTTTTTATCCGCTATTATTTATTTATGCTAGACGTTTGCCTGCTTAGTTTTTCTGGTGAGCCAGAATTTGGTTTTGTTAATATTTGCTGTTTTTCTCATTTCCTGCTTTATTTCTACTTTCTTCTTTTTGTCCTCTTGCTTCTTCCCTTCTCCCTTCTTTCTCCCCCTGGCCCCACTCTCTCTTTGTCTTTCTGTCTCCTCCTCTTTCTTTAGTTTACTCTGTGGTAAATTGAATTGATTTTGGTTCCTTCTTTTATCTTAGAAAGTACATATAACAGAGGTTGGGGGTGAAATGGAGAGATAGTGGTCAAAGGGTACAAAGTTTCAGTTAGACAGGAGGAGTAAGTTCTTGATCTGTTGCACAGTGACTATAGTTATTAATAATGTATATTTCAAAATTGTTGACTAAATTTTAAATGTCTCACCACAAAAAAGACAAGTGAGATGATAGATATGTTAATTAGCTTGTTTAATCATTCCACATTTTTTCCCAGTTATCAAAACATCACATTGTACTTCATAAATATATACAATTTTTATTCAATTAAAAATAATAAAAATACATATATGATTGTAAAATACATCTAAGTGTCACTTTAACTGCATGTTACGAGTTTTGAGATACACTCTCAACATTATTAATTTCTAAGTATTTTGTGATTTTGTCATTTTCTTCTTAATTTCTGATTTTTTAAGATTGCATCTTAAATTTCTCAAGTACTTTTTGAGAATACTTTCTATTGTCAGTTCCTAATTTAACTGCCCACATTATGGCTAGAGGATGCGGTCTGTGTGATAATTGTTGGATATTAGTTGAGACTTCCTTTCTGATCTGGTGCATCACTGGGTTTTATAAATGTTTAAAGGATAGTTGAAAAGAATTGGTCGTCTGCATTTATTAAATGTAAGATTATATTAAATAATCAGATAAGTTAATTTCACTATTTATTAATGTTTTTGTTTAAATATTTTGCCTGGTTCAGCTTCTCACTATGGCAATATTCGCCACATTTTCCTTATATTTTGTCAGTTTTTGCTTTATGTATGTTGAGGCTGTGCTGCTAAGTATAAACAAGTTTATGATTATTGTATCATCCTCATAGATTTTTCTCTGTATATTCTTAGGTATCTATCTTTAGAAATATTGACGGTATTCCTTAAGATTCTATTTTGTCTGCTATTAATATTTTAGTATTAATATTTCTTCACCTGTTTTTCTTTTGGTTAAAATTTAGTAAACATTTGCTTTTCCAGCCCTTTTTGTGCATCTTCTCTGGTAAGTGGCAAATAGCTGGGTTGTTTTATGTTGCTGTTTAGTTGATTTTTTATTTCATTTTTGTTTTTGTTTGTTTTTTGCCTGGTGTAATAATCTGTACCTATTTATGGGTTCCATTTGTTGCAAATGTTAATGTATTTGGACTTATTTCTACTACATTATTTTTTTTGCTTGCCATTTCTTTTCTTTTAAAATTATTTTATCTTATTTTTGTAATTGATACATAGTGCTTGTACCTATGCCTGGGGTACATGTGATATTTGTTTTGTGCATAGACTGTGTAATGGATGATCAAGTCAGGGTATCCATCACCTCAAGCATTGATCATTTCTACATGTTGGGAACGTTTCAGATCTTCTAGCTAGCCATTTATTTTGTGTTTTCTTTTTCCTATTCCTGCCTTTTGCTTAATTCATCATACGTGGCAATTCTCTCCTTTTAGAGTTTGCTGTTAATTCTTTTTGCCACATAGTTAAGGTTATACTCAACTGCAAGTAGCAGAAAACCCAATTAGAGAGGCACAAACAAATAGGTGTTATTTTTCTTGCAGGAAACAAAACCTGGAGGTGGACCTACCATCAGGGACCCAGGTTTCTTTATCTTTTGCTTTATCGTCGCATAACTCGGGGGCTTTTCCTCATTCTTACAGCTTTATGGCTGCAGGCTGGCAGCTGCACTTCCTCACATCCATGTACTACTAGGCAGGAAGGAATTGGGAAATGGGAAATGACCAAAAAGAAAAAAAAGGCATGCTCACTGAGGAGTTTTCTTTTTGTCAGAAAAGCAAAGACTTCTGGGGAGTAGTACCCAAGGGGCCTTTGTTGTTGGTTAGAACTGTACCAGGTAGCCTTCTGTAGCTAGAAGCTAGGGATAAATTAAGAATGGGGCTTGGGGTTGTATCATCTACAGTATCCCTCACATGTATTTCATTCTAAAAATTTCCAGCAAACTCTGAAGTCATTCAGTATTTCTATCCTTTTTGCATCTATGACCCAGACTTGGCACATTTTATTTAAACATTGAACAATTTTCACAGTTTTCTTAATATAAAATGAATTGGTTATTAATATTTATTTTTTCAATCAGAAGTTAAGTGTGTGTGTGTATGTATGTATGTATGTATGCATGCATGCATGTGTGTTTCTTTCTTTTTTTTTTTTTTTAATGAGTTCTGGGCTCACTATTGTTTCAGTATCCCAGGCCTTTTCTCCCAGTGATAAACATCCTTTAATAGTTCTTTTAATGAGAGACTGTGGGAGTCTGTGAGTGATACTTAGTTTTTTGATGTCAGAAATTACTTTGCATTGAATCTTGGATGGTAGTTTATTTTACATGAGTATGAAATTTTAGGTCAACAGGGATTTTCTGTGAATATTTTGAAGGCACTGTTCCATTTTCTAAAGATGAGACATAAATAAGTTATTAGATTTTGTGATAACTTTTAAATTTTACAACTCTAAAAAATCCCTGATATTTTGTGTTTTCACTATAGTGTCTAGATATGGATTTATCTTTTGCTTTGTACTCAAAGGTGTTTTCATCTGAGGAATCATTTCCTCAATTTTGGGATTCTCTAGTATGATACCCTCTTCAAATATAGTTTTCTACCATTCTCTTCACTTTCTTATTTTGGAAACTTTATTTCATCCCTATTACTTGTGCTTTTGATGTTTTTCATATCAGTTTCTTATCAGCATTATCTCTTTCTGTATTATAATTTCTTATTTTAATGAAATGATGCTTTTATTGATTTCTTTAAACTTCTTAAACGTACTTATTTCTAAGTCAAATAGACTGTTGTAGAAATTATTTTTCTGGTTATTGATTTTGTAGCTCACTTTTCTTAATGTGAGAATTCTTCATATATTTTAGAATTTGGTTTGGAGGCTCATTTTGAGTAGGCTGCTACTTCTTCCTTTTAAATAAACTTTTTTGGTCATTAATTTTGGCTCTGTTGCCCTTTGTATGCAATCCATCCACAAATCTTGCTTTTTCTAAAGAATGGCCTCTTTTCACCGAGAACCAACTCTTTCTTCTCCCTGCTCCTTCACCATGAAGTCTAGAGCCAAGTCATAGAGCATATTTTATCAGTTCCATGACTCACATTTTTTTCGTGTTTTAAAACTTTCAGATTGGGGTATAATTCATGGATATATCATGTTTTAATTGGCATTTTGTCTTAGTGGTACATAGCAATAATATTCTTCCTTAACAATTATTGACATTCTAGATTTGATGACATAGGTAATGTAATTTCAGATCATCTGTCTTGCAGTGAATTAGATATTATTAATCTGATAGCTGAGCCAGTGGGCATCTCTGTTCAGTTCCTAAGGCTGTGTTTGTGTTCTTCTGCCTCCCTGTGTTTACAGCTTCCTATCACGCCAGTGCCCTAGGTCAATCTGTTAGCACAAGTTTTCCTCTGGAGAGTCCTTCTCCATCCCACCCAGTGTGGCCTCAGGGGTTATCTCTCTCATTACTCTCCAGAATGAAACTTCCCACTGCTCCTGCCAGGTCTGTGGTGTCTACACTTCCTCTTGCTAATTTCAGGTCCGTTTCTGGCTCATGTAATGGTTATCTCAGTTTTGAAGAGTCTATCACTGTAATATTTTGTGGATGGTTTTAAGGAAATTGATCATTGCCATAGGGATGCTTCCAAAATAAGCCCTTACTGTACCATCATGATAGGAGGTTCTTTGATACTTTTTTTTTTGGTGACAGAGTTCAAAACTAGTGATTATACCTGGTACTCTATTGTAATTGAGTCTATTTTCCTCTATGGTCAAGATTCAGATTTTTACTATCCATATTAAAATTTTTTTTTGAAAGTCACCTAATTTTAAAAATTTCTTGCTTTAGACAAATTAATTTTGTTATATCATTCTATCCTTTATAAATTAGACAATAGCAATTTTTATTGGTCTATTCTAGGTAGGAAAAAGAACATAAAGCCTTTGGACAATAAATTCTCACTGAGGATAGTTACAGCTAAAATATGTATATATACATATGCTTTGGATGTTAAGCTATCTCTACTCCCTACTTTGTATCTTTACAGCAATCATTATTATCTTAACTATATGTATGAATACTTTTAAAAAATATTTAGTGATCTTATTCTTTAATGACAAAAAATGTGGGTCTAATAAAAATTCTCAACTTTGATTCTTTACATCATATGTGGCTTGGACTTTTATGGGTTACTCTCTTTAATCAAATGACAGACACTTGTCTGTCTTTGAACTTTACTTACAATAAGAAATACATTTTACATTTTAAGAACCCCAACATGCATACACAATATGCATATGCACACAACATGCACACACACATGCATTTATACAAATAATTGAAACCAAAGTATCACAAAAGAATATGTAGCTTTGTAACATGTAATATACCTTGTTGTATTCAATTCTACACAATTCATTGTATTCACTTAAACATATTAGTTGTTAATCAGTAAGCTGATTTCAGGATCCAGTAATGGGTTATTGCTTGAAAAACAGTGTCTGTTATGTATAAGATAATTTTCATGAAAGTCAATGTGCCTCAACTTCCCATTTATATTCCTGGCACAGGAAATATTTAAATATATTAATAGTATTACCTACAGACAAGACGAATTTTCTGATTTCCCTGAAAATGCTAAAAGATGTTACTGTACATGAGAATAAGGTCATTATTTAACCTCCTTTCACAGAGAATAGCATAATATCTGTTTGGAGATAAAAGATATTTCAAAAATTCAGTCCTTTAAAAGTCAGAATGATAGAAGACAGGTAAATATTCTAGGTCTGTTATAATTTATAAACCTGGGTTTAACTGGATCGAGAAGAGTAAATCTATATATAGCTAATCATGGTAATGACTGCTGTCAAAGATACAAATAAACCCAATAACTGAATTTAAGGAAATGGTACATGTTAAAGTTGAAAAAGAAAAGCTGTGGTTAAAACATGGTTATTGTACAATTACTAGATGACTTATTTAACAAACACCTCTTTTGTCAGGAGACCAGAAGATTATGTAAAACCCTGCCTCTTTATTAGACATTGTGGTCTGAACTGTGGGTAAGATGGAGAAGACTTTGCATTTATGATATGTTATGTGTTAAAATTATTTGTTTTTTTTTTTTTTTCGAGACCGAGTCTTGCTCGGTCACCCAGGCTGGAGTGCAATGGCGTGATCTCAGCTCATTGTAATCTCCGCCTCCTGGGTTCAAGCAATTCTGCCTCACCCTCCCTAGTAGCTGGAATTACAGGTGCCTGCCACCACGCCTGGCTAATTTTTTGTATTTTTAGTAGAAATGGGTTTCACAATGTTCACCAGGCTAGTCTTGAACTCCTGACCTCGAGTGATCCGCCCACGTTGGCCTCCCAAAGTATTGAGATTACAGGCGTGAGCCACCGATGTGTCAAAATTCTATGTAGGGTTCTCTTCATGCGTGGAAAAAGATGGGGGCCAGGCATGGTGGCTCACACCTATAATCCTAGCACTTTCGGAGGCTGAGGCAGGTGGATCCTTTGAGTCCAGGAATTTAAGACCAGCCTGGGCAGTACAGCAAAACCTTATCTCTACAAAAAAGTTAAAAAATTAGCCCAGCATGGTGGTACACGCCTGTAGTCCCAGCTACTGGAAAAGTTGTGGGAGGATTCCTCGAGCCCAGGAGGTCAAGGCTACATGCGCTGATTTCACCTCTGCACTCCAGCCTGGGTGACAGAGTGAGACCCTGTCTCAAACAAACAAACAAATAAATAAATAAAAAGATGAACGTTTGTAAAGGTCTACCATCACATCCCTTGCCCCTCCTCATGCCTCAGGTACTCATTTCAGGATTCTAATTTGCAACCAGTTTTGTTTTATGGATAACTTTCTTGGTGGAAATGCTTCCAAACTCAGATTGAATGCAGTGTGTTACATAAGCACAGATTAAGGCCATGTCTGCAGGGGGATAATGCATTAGAGTCCTGTAGAACCAGTCTTTTCATGTGTTCATTTGTTGTAGCTTCCTTCCCCACTGACCTGGTAATATTTGATGAAACTAGTTGGTGCCTTAGTTACATGAATTACATATGAAAATAAATCGTGAAAGTTTTCATATGAAGTACAAGTTTAGCCATATGTACTTACAGTGATGATGGCAAAAATAGGTGAAAAATATTGTAGTTATATAATATTACCATATAGTAGAAATGTTAGTGGATGGTGGAGGGAGTAATAATGATATTATGGAATAATATGTGTAATTAGCGTGGAAAAATTTCCACTATACTCAAAAAGAAACTAATGCTTTAATTTACATTTGGTTCTTATTTGTTCTCCACTCCCCCGACAGTCTAGCCTTTCAAAAAAGATGCTAATAAGTAGTAAAGGAACCAGAGCTAAAAAGAGAGCTGTCTTCATCTGTAAATTCACCTTCCCCAAAGAGCTGCAAGTTGAGTGTTTGCAGTTGCCAAAAAGCTGGGGCCCAGCAATAAAGTGCTTAGCCCCCACAGCAATCTCCTTCCTTCAGAGGCGGAACTGCTCATGATAAATACTGCCTCCACAGAAGCCTCCTTGTTTTACCTCCTCTCCACTGTTGCCATCCCACTTGGTTCTCGAGGGCAGCAGGCAGGGTCGGCCAAGACTTATTGTGTGGCCACAAAGAGATGGCAGTCATGCCAGATGGCAGGTTTTCCTTGCTTCTACTTACCCAGACAAACAGACTTAAAGCAGTCTGGTGGTGAAACAAGAATTGTTGTGGCCATGAAGAAAACCTTGTGTCAAATTGTATTCATTTCTTTTCATTTTCTTCTGAGATGCAGACAGCTTATTTTAAAAAATCTAATGTTTTGTTATAAGACTTTTAAGAAAACATACTTCTACTTTTATAAGCAGGTTTTGAATGCCGATGTAAAAATGTAATGGGCACAGTACTTACAGAACTCTGATGAGAGCACACCATTTCTCTTTAAATAAACCTAGATGTGGTCTTTGGTTTACATGTAGTTTCACCAAGCCAAGAATTGGGAGATTTTTCATTGGGTGGAGCTGAAATGGTAGTTTATTCATTTTTTCTTAAGCATAGATACTCACAAGGGGGTTAACTAACTACATACCACTGGCAAAGATTTGTAATCCTCAGTGCTAGTAAAGATGAGGCATTTACCCCTTGAAGTGAGGAGAGATGGCTTCCATTTAATTATTGCTGTGTGGCATTTCTGTGTTGGAAGTGAGAGGCACTGCAGATGCTCAGAGAAGCTGGGAGGCCCATGTGTTTCTGCACTACCTGGTCTCTGTGCCTTCACCTCCCTTCAGTCTGCCCTCCACATAGCAGCAAAGGATCCTGCAAAACACCAGTCACATCATATCGCTGCTCTGCTCCAGTGCTGGGGTATTGATCTAGGCCATCTTATGTAGAGGCAAAGCCCATGCCCTTGAAGCCCTCCAATCTGACTGTGTTCTGTGCATGTGCATGCACGCTCACACACCCCCACACCCACTCACTTTCAACCTCACAGGACTTCTTCAAAGACACCCGCCTCCATTTCACGGCCTTTGTGTTTGCTGTTCCTGCTGCCTTTGTGTTTGCTATTCCTGCTGCCTACAATGTTCTTCCCCCTGATATTTGCAGCGTGTACTCCTTCTCTTTGGACATAATTTTATCTTTGAGGCTTTTCTTGATCACTCCATTTACTCTGTTAACTGCCCCCTCCCCAAAATTTTCTGTCTTGTTCTCTGCCTTACTCTTTTTCATTGTACTCAAGTCATCATCTAATAGGCCAAATAGTTTACTTTTTTTTTTTTTTTTTTTGGTCTGTCTCTATTCTAATGCAAGCTTCATGAAGACATGGATTTTTATCTGGTTTATTCACTGCTGTCCTTCATGCCTAAAATAATGTCTGGCACATCATAGGTGCTCAGTAAATATTTAGTGAATTTGCCAGTATGTACTAGTCGTCTTCAAAATGGGCATCTGATTCCTTAGATTTGATGGCTCGTGTTATCTTTCTTGCTGTTTGACCTTGGTATTGGTGACTGTGAGTCTGGTTCTTCTTCTAGTTACAGTGCCTTGTGCTGCCTTAGACACACCTCCAGCAATGATACAACTGTTGGCCACCTCACTCTTGCCTACCCTGCTATCTGTCCTCCCAGATCCCCTTATATCAACAAGGTTCACTCTGGGTATGAATGGGACTCTTCTGCATGCAAAGGTTAAGGTAGGACCCAAGGACGTATATGATACAGCCCCTCTGAGTCTCCAGGCCTGCTGTCCTCCAGAGGTTAAATTAGCCACTGAGTCTCCCTAAGAGCTGCCAGGTGACTGAATAGCAGAGTTTAGTATAGGTGGCCTAGAGGTGTGGCCAGGTTGGATGCACCATTCAAGCAACCCAGAAAGTGTGAGCCATACATTGCCAGGCACTTTTGAGAAGTAGTCACACATGCTGTTTTCTATGGACCTGCTCTTTGGCCAGCCTGCTGCCACCTTGCCATGGGAGGATTTGATGTGTGTGCTCTGTGCTTTTGCAAGCAGCTTTGCTTCCCTCTGAAAGGCATCATCTCTGTTCACAGACATCATGACTTTGTTTTTTAGCACAAGACAACATTTGCTCTTTGCGTTTGTTTCCTAGGGCTGTTGTAACAAAGTACCACAAACTGGGTGGCTTTAAACAACAGATATTTATGGCCTCATGGGTCTGGATGCCAGAAGTCTGATGTCAAGGTGTTGACAGGGCCATGCTTTCCCTCTGAGGGGTCTAGGGGACATCCTTCCTTGCTTCCTCTAGTTTTGGTGTTTGGTGGCAATCCTAGGACTTCTTAGGTTTGTAAATGCATTGCTACAATCTTTGCCTCTGTCATTACACAGCCATCTTCTCTCTGTGTCTCTGTCTTCTTCTCTTAGAAGAACAGCAGTCGTATTGGATTAAAGTTCCACCCTAATGACCTCATCTTAACTTGGTTACAACTACAAAGACTCTATTTCCAAATAAAGTCACATTCACAGTATTGGGAGTTAGGAATTATCCTAATATCTTTTGGATATTATAATATCCAATTCAACCCATAATTCAACTCACAATGTGCTTCGTGAGAAAGAAGCAGCAGCCATGAAGAAAGCCTAGATATTTTTAAGAGTGGAGAGCACACTTGAGCTTCTGTAAATACTGTTGTCCTCACTGACTTGTCCTAGGAGTAGGGTTTTTGATCTTCAAACCTTGGAATGTAGTTCAGTAAAGTAAGACAAGTATGACTTCTGTCTCTGAGGCCCAGGAGCACTGGAAGAATGGATAGATTAATTGTGAATAGAGAATGCCCTGAAAATACAGGAAGAACCACTCTGCTGCAGGTGTAGCTCTATTTTATTGTGGGAGCCCCTGGACCTTCGGTGAGGCAGATCTGGAAGGCTACAGCAGGAGATGTAAAGAGCGCCATCTCAGACCCCCTTCTTGGCCTGTTATTCTGCCTTTCCAAGCTATTCTGAGGTCTCCTCATTTTGATCATTGCTCAGTGGCATTGTTGTAGAGGAAGTGGGAGGGTGCTTGGTGGAATTTGGGAGGCCTATGCATGTCTGCACTTGGAGAAATGTTAATGTTGAACTTGTCTTCCTCTCCTTGCAGCACAGGAGACCATTACTAGATCTGTGTGTAGAAGCCCAAGCAGTTAGAGGGGCCTCTGCGAGGCTTGTGGGATTTTTCTGGCCAGAAGATGGGCCATGATGGAGGGAGGCCATGTTAAATGGCTATGATCCACTGCCTGTAGGGAAGAGTACACGACACACACCCAGCAGGGCTTAGGTAGCCGGAACTGTGGCGGCTCCATACCCCCAAAGCGAATTTTAAACTTGTCTTATTTATGCTGTTCTCATAGCAACAGGAAAACTATTCTGACCTATAGCCACGGAAGACTCTGTAAAAGAAGCTGTAGGAGGAAAAAAAAAATGCCAGGAAAAAAAAATTTAATGAAGTACCATTCTTTCACTTATTCAGTCAACTGAGAATAACAGTTTGTGCATTTGGCAATCAAATGGGAAATGGCATTTCATGTTGCAACATGAACCTGCTTACATTAAGTGATTTATTTTTTTGTTTAGACACACTGTACTGAGAACTTTCTTCAAATAGAAAGATATTAAAAATGTGAGAACCAGCAGTCCTCACTAACCTGAAGCATTTGGGGACTTAGAGGAATGATAAATGCAAACAGCCCAGAATCCAGAAACTGTCTTGAGCATTTAAACTCTAGACTCTGGGAATGTGTGCACATCTTCAGTTAGTCAGATATAGATAATTTTTCTTTCTGTGAGGTCTCTCTTCACTTATATCTTGTCTGGATAGGGTGGAGCCCCTGCTTAAATTCTATTTCTAGCTTGAAGAAAGACTAAATTACTGTAGACCAAAGCCAGTGCTACTCAGAAAATGGAGAAGACATAGGAGACAGGGCACATCTTCTTTGGCTCGGCCGTGAACTTGGGGCCCCTCCTCTGGTGAATGCTCCTGGGAGGTTGCACAAGGCTTATGTTAAACTACTGGGCCACGCTGAAGGAACGCCTCTCATCTCTCTCTTGTTTGTACTGAAGATCTGTGTTTGGTAACCATTTCATAGACCTTTTCCACCACTTGACTCTGGGCTTGTAGTTAATGCTGTGCTCAGCATATTTCTGTATGATCTTGTTAGAAATCTGTAGGCCAAAGACCTTGCGAGCTATTTCTGTCCTCTGTTTCTCTCATTTTCTATTTGCTATGTTTGTCTGTATTATATATGTATAAATATGACACAATTGTATGACATTAGTTTTTTTTTTTTTTTTTTTTCAAAAATATATTAAAATTAGATTTTATTCCCCTTTTCTAACCTGCCCATTTATGAGCTCTTGCACAGTAACATCTTGATTCCCGTTTTGGCTGAGGAATTACATAAACTAGTTTGTTGCATGCTGCTCTATTTTGTATTCATGATTATGATATTGAAACTTCAGGACCACACACAGATAGCAAAGTCTCTGGCCACTTAAGCATGTAAACAGTCTGGCTTTTTATAAAGTGGAAAAATATTTCTTGTGCACTATTTTAACATGATCAGCATGTTGAAACTTGGTGTGCAACTGTGTCAACATTTCTTTGGCTCTGAAGAGCAAACCTGGAGAACCTCATGGTAACATATAAAATGCAAAGCTGGTTTGTTTACTACTGGGATTTAGGCAGCAATTAGAGTCTGAAGTTGACTTACAAACTCGGGATACAGAATTAATGAAATAATTATTTTTACATCACGATTATGGTAGCTAAAATAATTATTCCTTTTCAGATGGCTAAGATTCTTTCAGTGACTCAAAGGAAAATGGGTGGTTGAATTACCATGCAGTTTCTTTTTTTTGAGATGGAGTCTTGCTCTGTCGCCAGGCTGGAGTGCAATGGCACAGTCTTGGCTCACTGCAACCTCCGCCTCTCAGGTTCAAGCGATTCTCCTGCCTCAGCCTCCCAAGCAGCTGGGACTACAGGC
>NW_022436973.1:15647657-15737394 GCF_009761245.1 Sapajus apella | reverse complement strand
TTTTTTTTTTTTTTTTTTTTTTTGTATTTTTAGTAAAGAGGAGGCTTCACCATGTTGGCCAGGATGGTCATGATCTCTTGACCTCATGAGCTGCCTGCCTTGGCCTTTCAAAGTGCTGGGATTATAGGTGTGAGCCACTGTGCCTGGCCCATACAGTTTCTTTATTGAAAAACCCACATTGGACCCAGTTTGACAGTGTTTTATTTTGTTTCATAAATTTACTGAACACCTCAAATGTGTCAGATTCTTTTCTACATGCTGGGCCTGTGAATTTAACAAGACAGGCCTCATGTTGTTTGCTCAAACTCTCTGGCTGTCTTGAAGAGAAACAAACCGTAAATAAGTAATCAGGTAAGCAAGAAGATGTTTGTGATTGCTGTGAAATTCAACATGAGATATTTACTGAGGGCACTGTTGAGACCGTTAGGATGCGTCAGTGAACAAAACAAACGCACATTTTCTTCTCTTAGGGGTCTCATATTCTAGTACAGGAAACAGACCATAAGCAGTAACTGGAATAAAGACATAAATTGTGGAGCATGTTGGTAAGCAGTCAGTACCATCCAACAGGAAAAAGCAGAACCAGGTGAAAGGTGTCAGGAGGAATGAGGCAGCAGGGGGTGTGGGAACAGACAGGCTGCAATTTTATTTTTATTTATTTTCCCAACTTTATTGGGGTATAATTGACAAATAAAAATTGCATATATTTAAGGTATATAATGTGATGATTTGATGAACGTATACATTGTGAAATGTTTACAGCAATCTGGCTAATTAAATTAACATGTTCATCACCTCACATTTTGTATGTGGTGGGGCAGTGAGAACACTTAAATTCTAATCTCTGGGGAAATTTCAAGTGAAGCTACAATTTTAAATCAGATGGCTGGGGAAAGCCTGCTTAAGAAGACTTGAAGAGGTGAGGGAGTTAGCTCAGATGTGTCTCGAGGACAGTGTTCCAGGCCTGTGGGACGCCAGTGCCTTTGAGAAGCATGGAGGCAAGTGCTTTTTGCGGAGGTTATGCAGTTTGAACCGAAACCCTGATGATGTGAAGAACCTGTCGTGTGTAGAGTTAGCTGGGAGTGCCCCAGGCAGAGGAACAGCAGGGCTAAACATGAAGACAGAAGAGGAAGAGGCCACTATGACTACCCCTTTAAAGTGGGTGATGAGGTAGGAGAGGAGGGAAGAGGTTGCTCAGGTAAGGTTGTATAGTCCAGGCCAGGGGTTTGGGTTTTACTTTGTGTGAAATGGGTTGTGGAAGGAGGTGAGACACTCTCTTCCTCTTGCCTGTCTCTTAAGAGTTGAGAGAGGAGAGGAAGAATGAACCTAGTATAAACTTACCCTCAGGACCAAAAATCTCTTGAGGGCTGGGATTTGATCTGCTGGTTCACTACTGCATCCTAGCAGCCCAGCAAACACCAGGCCCAGGAAAACAATCAGTTTTTGAGGGGATGAACACATGGAGGAATGATTGAGTGACATATCTCCTGGGACAGAAGCCCATTATCTTTTATTTTTTGAGATATTTGGGAAATGCAAAGGAAAAAGAAGTCTCAAGAATAATATAGCAGCACTTTATGCCAACCACCCAGAATTTACAGCAGTTAACATTTTGGCATGTTTGCTTCCAGCCTTTTTTTATTATTTCTTTGTGAATACTTAAAAAGCATACAAGGAGCAGAGGGATACATTTTCCTTTATATTGTGTGTGTGTATGTATATATATATATATATATATATATATATATATATACACACATACACACGTGTGTGTGTACGTAAATATTAAACTTCTTTTTAATTACCATTCTTAGTTGCTTTTCCCATGCTAGAGGCAACCATGCCTAATAATTTGTTAGCATATCCTGTTTCTGGTTTGCATCTGGGGGAAGGGGAGGTAGAGAAAAAGCTAGCTTTGTATGAGAGGCCACTTGGCAGGCCTTGTGGCCCAGTGCTTACCTGGCCAGAGTGAGCCAGTGTCTGTGCATACAGCCCTGCCCTTGGAGCATCAGCCTACTTGACGAGCATCTAGTTTGGGTCTAACACAGTGCTACGCACAATGCCAACGCGGGCAGAGCCTAAGAGAGCCCAGGCCTGAAAAATCCTTCTCTTTATGGCATTCCTGTAGCATGATTTGTCCTGGGTCAGTTTGCCTTTGCCCCTGTGAGCTCGTCAGCAAATGAGATGCTCAACAGGGACGACTATTCCAGGTAACTCAAGCTTATTCCTTTATTATATGAAATGCTTTTGATGGAAATTATCCTAAAATATCTCACAGATTTAGATTTCCCTGTCTTATTCAGTGAGGTCTGTTAGCCTTTGGTGTGGGTTGATCAGGATTATTCTTTTCAACAGCAATTGCTATATCCGTTAATGCTCCCAAGGGCTGTTGGCAACTTGCTCCTACAGTACATGGCCCCAGACTGCTTTGCAGACTGTCTTGCTTTAGAAACTTTTCTGCCTGCTTTGGCTAACTTTCCTGGTCCTCCCTCTCCATGGGCTGGCAGCTCTCCCTTCTTGCTGTTGTCAGTGAGCCTGCTTCTAACTCTCCTTCAGTTGTACTTCTCACTCCTTATTTATGAGTTCCATCCGCCGGGGCCTGGGAAGTGAGATAGTCAAATTAAGCAAATTCTGGGTATGACCCAGAAGAAGAAGACACCCAGTGAGTGGCTCTCCACTGAGGGTTCCCTGCAGGCCCTGGGGCCTAACTTGGGGTGTCTGTTAGACTTCTCAGCCTAACATTTTGATACTGGCTGGTAGACACATTTTGATTTGTGGCCTTCCCAAGAGAACCATGCTGAGGTCAGTGCTGCTGTGTGAGGCTCTGTAGCATGCCTAAGTAGCTCTGTGATAGGTTAATCTCCCTACTCCTACTCTGAGTTGGTTTCACTCTCCTTCCTCTGTGATTCTACCCACAATGTCTGACCTAGTGCCAGGGGCACAGGGTCTCTTTTAACTGCCATGATAGTTGGCATCAGGTTGTAAGTCAGCATTAGGGAAATCTGACTGTGAAATTGTTGTTTCCGGGTCTGTAAAGCTTTCAATTATTTCAGTCATTTGATTATAAAGATAGTGGGGAACATGGAGATAATCTCATTCCAGCTCATAGTTTTGCAGTTGGAGAAACCAAAGCCCTGAATGGAAAATGACTGAGATCACCAAGTTGATAGTTACCAACAGAGGACTGTCCCCACTGTGGAACAGTGGCCATCATGGATGAAACTGCTCTGATT
The DNA here is from genome assembly GCF_009761245.1 of Sapajus apella. NCBI lineage: Eukaryota > Metazoa > Chordata > Mammalia > Primates > Cebidae > Sapajus > Sapajus apella. The sequence goes on along the minus strand of NW_022436973.1, from coordinate 15,734,161 downwards.
TTGGACTGTAATTTATCTGAACCAGTAAATTGGACAGCCTTGGCCACACTATAAAGTAGAGGGTCTCTCTCCTGTACCTCATTTCCCAAGTATGGTAGGATATCACCTTGATACAGACCAGATTTTCTTGTTAAAAAAAAAAAAAGTGGTTTGCACCTCATTCACTATGTGGAAAAAAGTCCATCCAGAAGGATGTTCATTGCAGCTTTGTTTGTAGTGGTGGTGAAAAATTGGAGACAGTTGGTCCAGCATTGGAATGATAAATACATATTTGTTTTTAAGCAACAGAGTCTCACTCTCTTGCCCAGGCTGGAATGCAGTGGTACGATCATAGCTCACTACCAACTCCTGGCTCAAGTGGTCCTCCCCCTCAGCTTCCCCAGTATCCAGGACTATAGGTATGTACCACCACGCCTAGCTATTTTTTCATTTAAAAATTTTTTTTAGAGACAGGGTCTTGCACTGCTGCCCAGGCCGGTCTTGAACTCCTGGCATCAAGTGATCCTGCTGCCTCAGCCTCCCAAGTTGCTGGGATTACAGGTGTGAGCCACTGAACCAGCCTGATGAATAAATTTTGACACAGCAGTGTAATAGAATATTAGGTAGCAGTATAATAGAATATTAGAATAGCTACCTAAAATTCTATACATTGAATTTTAAATAACAAGGCCATTGACTAAGTCGCTGGTTATTTTTGAGCCTAATGTTATAATATTAAGTCAAACAGGCAGAATTAAAAAGTAAGAACAATATAATTTAAAATTTTTTTTAATTTTAATGAAGAAGATGGTCAGAGCATTTACTAGTCACTCTTTCTGATTGGTAAAGAGGCTGTGTGCATCCATGCACTGGATACTATATCTATCATGCCTGTGACACTGCCGTGTGGTTTTTACCCTTGATTTGTATTTAGACTGAACAAATGATCCCCAAGCCCTTAGGGCGCTAAAGAGACATGAGCCATATTCCTTGTGACCACACACACCTTTCATCCTGGATAACGGGCAGCTGGGGCCGCAGACCCGTTGTGCAGTCGGGTGTCTTGCTTCCTGCCAGGATCAGCAGGGAGCATGGAGCCCTCCTGCCCTCCTAGTGGAGCCTGTCCACCTCTACTAAAGATAGAGCAGGCTGCAGTGAAAGAGAGCCTGGCCATAGCCTTAGGTGCCTGGCAAATTATTAATGGGCCCAGCATGAGTTGGGCACAGTGTACCTTTAAAGGACCCTGCCGGCCAAAACCACTGGGTCTGTTGTTGGAGACAAGGCCACTTCCTGGGTGACTTTATCAGAGCACCTGGGTTTGGTGCCGTGTTCTTGTCCCAGCAAAATGGAACCAGCTTGTGTCTTTATTCTGTTCTGAGTTGCTGGTGGGCCTTTAAAACATAAAAAGTAGGCCGGGTGCGGTGGCTCACGCCTGTAATCCCAGCACTTTGGGAGGCCGAGGCGGGTGGATCACAAGGTCAAGAGATCGAGACCATCCTGGTCAACATGGTGAAACCCCGTCTCTACTAAAAATACAAAAAATTAGCTGGGCATGGTGGCGCGTGCTTGTAATCCCAGCTACTCGGGAGGCTGAGGCAGGAGAATTGCCTGAACCCAGGAGGCGGAGGTTGCGGTGAGCCGAGATCGCGCCATTGCACTCCAGCCTGGGTAACAAGAGCGAAACTCCGTCTCAAAAAAAAAAAACAAAAAACAGTTTGTAATATGTTCTCATAATCTGCTAGTGTATCCTACATATTTCCCCGTTCATAAGATGGGGCTGATGGTGTGTGTTCCTAAAGCTTTCTTCATCATAGTCTCAGATAAAAACACACTGCACTGGCAGTCACTTAGTCAGATCCTTACTCTTCTGCAATCCCTTCTGCGTCCTCCCTGCCATGGGTTTACACTGTCCTGGGGATACTGTTAACGGATGTAGAACTCCTTGAGACCATCTGTTCACCTGACTCCCAAGCAGGCAGTAAGGCGATCAGGCTTTTCCTTAAGTTCAGCCGAACGCCGAAATCTGCCTCTTTGAAACCTACCTCCAGCTGTTTTAATTCTGCCAACAGAATGTGTCCACCAGCTCTTCAACAGTAACAGCAACAGCATAAATGACTAATTTAATAAAGCAGCTAGACGTGTTCCATCTTCTTTGATGCTCACCACCTCCCCTTACTACCCCAGCTTCGCAGATGAGGCTTGGAGAAGGACCCATAGTCAGGTGGCCAGACTGAGAGCAAAGTGCTGAGTCACCACATGGTGCTGACTCACCCTCTTCACGTGATAGCCCTTCCTGTGTATGGAGACTATAGTGCTTTTCCTCTTCTGTAGTAAATAGTTGAGTTCCTTTGACCATTCCATGTATAATAATGTTCATTAAGTATGAAACTAACATTTATCAAAATGAAATATGAAATTGTCACATAGTAAAAACCCATACCTATCATAAGAGAAGTAGTTTGGTATTTTTTTCTTGTCAGAGAATAGCATACAAATTATTTTGCTGAGATTATGGGATTAGAAGGCAGTGTCTCTGACTTATTTGAGTCTAGAACAGGTATTGGCAAAATTTTTCTGTAAATAGCCAGATAATATATCCCTTAGGCTTCTGGATGATAGAGTCTCTGTTGCGTTAACTCAACTCTGCCGTGGTTGCACAAAAGCAGACATAGACAATATGTAAACAAGTGAGCATGGCTGTGTTCTAGTAAAATGTTATGGGCAAAAACAGTTAACAGCTGGATTTTCACCTTGGCTTATAATTTTCACTTAATGGGGTTTTTCTTGATAATGAGAAAGAATTTAAAGTGGGTGTTAAGTAGGATAATCCTAGATGTTTTGTTATAATTATCAATAACACCCCTTTCTAGTTTCAGAAGTGTCTTGGTCAATAAATTAACATATCATCATCTGGAATTATGTCACTTTAAGTATTTTTTTTTAAGAGTTGGTCTTGCTCTGTCAACCAGGCTGGAGTGCAGTGGTACAATCATACCTCTTGGCTCAAATGATCTCCTGCCTCAGCCTCCGAAGTAGCTAGGGCTACAGATGTGTAGTACCATCCCCAGCTAATTTAAGCATATATATATACATACATACATATATACACACATACACACACACACACGCACACACACACACGTGTGTGTGCGTGTGTGTGTGTGTGTGTGTGTATAGTTGTTGTTGTTACTGCCTAGGCTGGTCTTGAACTGCTGGCTTCAAGCAATCCTCCTTCCTGCCTCAGCTTCCCAAAGTGCTGGGATTTCAGTGTGAGTCACCCCACCCAGTCACTTTAAATTTCTTAATGAGACTAAGGTGAAATAAACCAAAGAAACTTTGGTTTATGTCCTTACCACAGTCAATCATTTTTTGTTACAACAGTCAGAACTTTTCTGCATCAGGTGACTTTTCCATAGATTCCTATTCTGTCCTAGTCCAAGAAGAAGTCCTAGTAGTGAAGGAAAACTCAAGGAGGGAAAACAAAGACCTCCTAGAGGAGCATCCCTAGCTCACTTTTTGGGAGTAGTGCCTGTGTGCTGGGCACTGTACCAAGGGCTTTATATATGGCCTATCTTAGGAAATATCTGCTAATCCCAGGAATTAAGTATGATTTTTATTTCCATTTTACTGATGAGGAAACTGAAGCACAGAAGGTTAGGAAATTTGTCTAGGGTCACAAAACTGGTAATTTGATTTGGATTCAGACCTAGACTGTCTGGCCCCTGAACCCAAGCTCTGAGGTTGAAAAAGTGAAATAATTAAATCTAATAAATCAGTCAAATTAAGGCAGGAGAAGACTGGGATGAGGTGTAAGAGCTGGCAGACACACTCTCATCTTAACCGTCTTAGGTACAAACATCATGGAGGTCAGGGGTATTCGCTGCACTCTTTCAGTGGTAGTAAAGTAATTACAAAATCCTTAGGCTTGCTGATTGAGAGAAATCTTAAGGGCACTGGAGAGACTTGAGGCCAGAAGATGCCAGGTGGGGAAGGGCATCCTTGGATTTAGGGGATACAGGGCTTGAGGAAGAGTAGGAGGCTCCCTTTTGCATTTGAGCAGCCTCTGGCATGCCCAGGGTTTTGTCTGGCTGGACCCGCTGGCTGGAAAGACCGGAGGAGTCCTGGCTATGCCTCTCACTGGCCATTGCCCCTCTGCAGCAGAGTAGTCAGTATTCAACACAGCATCTGCCTGGCAATTAAGATATGCATCTCCATGGGACACCTGTGGCTTCTAGTGAGGCCAGTGGAGGGAGAGTGGCCCAAACTACTTTTTGGATTCTTATGCTTTAGGTCCCATACTTCCAGCTCAGTGATTTAAGGAGAACACCATGTTGTATATAATTTTCAAAGGGAGTTGCCTTCTTTAGATAAACCTGTGCCAAAAGGAAATCTTTAAAAATAATTCCCATCAGCTCTTATTATTTCTGGGTGGTATTTTTTTGTACATCTTCCAAAGCAGTGACCCTAACCACAATGAGGACAGTCATTTGGAGCTTTTGCAAACTACTCACTTAGAGAAAAGTGCAAAGAAGGGTGCCTCTAGGTTTGGTTACAAAACTCTACCCGGGAGTGGGAGGTGAGAGTGGGAAACCAGTGGATATGCCTCCTGGCCCCAACTTTTTAAAATGTACCCTTTGAGGTGTATTTTATCTGCTGCATTTTCCCAGATTTTGAATGTTGCCCCAGGACAACCGTCTTAAGTTCATTTTGGCATCAGGACAAATAAGAGGATGTTTCCTGTTTCCTGACTCTTGCCCCAACTTCTTTCTCTGTTCTGTTTAGCTCTTGGCTAAATTCTTTCCTCTTGTATTCCACATTTTAACTGACATTAGGGCACCAAGTGCATAAATCTGCAAACAGTTAACTTTTCTGTTTGAGTATTCTGGTCAGAGTACGCTGAAGTTAAAGTTCTTGTAGCACTGAAAGATCACCCTCTATACAATGCATTAAGTATTTAATAACTGTGCTAATAATTACAAACACTTTTAATGGGCCACGTGGGAGCCTTAATGTGGTTTAAAAATGTATGTCTTCTGTGTCAAGTTAACTTGTGCAAATTGAGTGAAATTCTTTGAAGCAGCTTTGAAGGTTTGGAGCTTCATAAACCTAGGAACAAGTAGCACATTGCAAAAGTAGTTTTCATGTAAAAAGAGACAACAGAAATAGTGTGAGTATTAATGTAGTGCTTTGTACATTTCCTTTATAGTTTTGTACTTTTTAGGTGGAGAAGTGTCACTACCCTGTTGGATGTGCTATGTGTCAGGTTAAGCAATTTTGAGTAGGATTGACAGCAAAACCAACTTTGGAACACAGAACTCTCTGGCTTCAAGATCTCTACTTTGGGAATGTGGACAGTTTGGATTTGGCCATTTTTGAAGCATTTTAGAAAATAGGACACTATTGAGGGGCAAAATTGGAGGTTGCTATGTCTTGTATTAAATTAAATTCACATTTATTTCTAAGTTGAAGCATTTTTTTTTTTTTTTTTTTTTTTTGACAGTCTTGCTCTTGTCGCCCAGGCTGGAATGCAATGGCTGGATCTCGGTTCACTGCAACCCCCCATTCTGGGTTCAAGCAATACTCCTGCCTCACCCCTCTGGAGTAGCTGGGATTACAGGGACGTGCCACCATATCCAGCTAATTTTTGTATTTTGAATAGAGATGGGGTTTCATCATGTTGGCCAGGCTGGTCTCGAACTCCTGACCTCAGATGATCTGCCCACTTCGGCCTCCCAAAGTGCTGGGATTACAGGTGTGAGCCACCGTGCCCAGCCTAGTTGAAACATTTTTTAAGAAATTATTTTCTGGTGAAACAGGTGTGCCTTTGAAGTGATACAGTTGCTTTCCAAAGCTCAGAAAGAAATGATTAAAACAAGGATAAAGTCCAGTAATGTAATTACCAGTTTTACTTTGGCTTATTTTAAAGTGTTGGCTCCTTACTCCAAATGAGATCCAGTCAAAACACTTAAAATTATAATGTGCATACATTAAGGACTTAAGAAACTGTTATTTCTCAAGTATTTGGAAGAAAATGATGTCTTCTGGATGAAATTCGTGACATAAGCATAGCTCATTTAGTTCACTACCCTGAATACTCTATCCGAATGACAAGTTTTTTAAATTTAAAAACTTTACTTTTAGATGTATTCATATTGGCATCAGATTATTGATTATTTCTTTCTGAAAGCTGATATTTTAAGAGACATAAAGTCCTTACACCTGATTTTGCTGTCATATAAATCACCTGAGAACAGCTTTCTCACTTGTTTCTTGAGGCTTTTATTTATTTATTTTTTTTGGAGACTTGGTGTTGTTCTGTTACTGGTGGTAGAGTGCACTGGTGTGATCATAGCTCAGTGTAGCCTCTGCCTCCGGGGCTCAAGTGATCCTCCCACCTCAGCCTCTCGAGTAGCTGGGAATATAGGCATGTGCCACAACACCTGGCTAATTTTTATGATTTTGTAGAGATGGGGTTTCACCATGTTGTTCAGACTGGTCTCTAATTTCTGAGCTTGAGGGATTTGCCTACCTTGGCCTCCCAAAGTGCTGGAACTACCCATGCCTGGCCTCTTGAGGCTTTTTTTTTTTTTTTTTTTTTTTTTTTGTAAAGAGGGTCCCCGTTTTCATCCGGCGGAGGCGCCAGGGAGGTGGGTTCTAACTACCGTTCTCCAGCCTGGGTTCAAGCGATTCTCCTGCCTCAGCCTCCTGAGTAGCTGGGACTACAGGCATGCAACACCACACCCAACTAATTTTTGTGTTTTTAGTAGAGACAAGGTTTCATCATATTGGCCAGTATGGTCTCGATCTCCTGACCTTGTGATCCACCTGCCTCAGCCTCCCAAAATGCTGGGATTACAGTCATGAGCCACTGCACCTGGCTGAGCCTTTTTATCTGCACCTTAGTGTCTGGCATAGTGTCTGCCTTCTTAGGCACAGGTAGGTACACACATAAACAAAATGTCAATGCTTTCAAGATTTTATTCTTTGAGGGAAGGTTTAGTTTTTTTAGTTCAGAGAAAGTAAGTTTAGTTTTTCAGCTCAGAGAAAATCACCTTATTAATCAATTATAGATAGATGATAAGACAGCACTTAGAAATGAGCATTCTGCCTTCTGAGATGTGTGCTTGTTTTTAAGTGTCTCTGAGATGTTTTATAACAAATCAGATTCATTGCTTTATAGCCCTTCTTTATTAAGATGGTTCTAACAAGGAAAACCTCAGAAGCTCACCCCATCAAAGACAGCTATGATAGAAATATCAAGTAATAGTAAGTTTGCTGCTATGATTTTTTCAGAAGGAATTTTCTGGCATCAGCAAAGAAATTTCAAAGTGGCTTAGGTTGTCTCCATTGGCTTTTATTCATCTTTCTGTTTAACAGAATGAAAAATGTCTGTGCTGTTACAGCTTTGTTCTAAAGTTGACCATGATTTTGTCTATGTTTTACATCCCAGTGGATTCCTCAGTCCAAATATGGTATTGCTTCTCAGAGAGGTCTCCTTTTCTTTTCCTTCAATTTATACAATATTTAATAGATTTATTTTGAGGTCAAGATTATCTTTTAGGTCAACCTGCCACTTAAAACCTGCTAGACTAATGTATTTGAATGAGCACGGGAGGAGCTATGTGTGAACATTCTGATCATTTTGTCAAGCCTTAGCATATGAAAAGCATTCCTAAGAATTTATAAAATTGTTTTAAACTGATCTTTTCTCTGAACCCCATCTCTTACTGGTTCTTGTTTCCATATGTACCATACCAGAAAGACTGTCATTGAACCCTCACAGGGTCAATGTCAAGGTCATGCTTGTGTTTTATAACACCGTCAGAAACCAGGGGTACTGCCATGCCCCTCAGTCTGGCTTGACAAGGTGAAAATTTAGGGACAGATGAGAGGAGGGACCAGATTCAAGACAAAGTATGGACATAGGCCAGAAGTTGATTCAAGGTGGGTATAGAGTGTTCTAACAGAGGTGATGTATAAATATCTTCCCACATACTCGAAATGAAATATGGCAACATTTACTAAAAGAAATGAAAATTTGAAGCATTGATTTTAGGGAGATGGACATATGTTATGCGTTAGAAGGTCAGACAGATGAGGAGACAGATGAGAGGCCCAAGTTGCGCTCCTAGCTCTTTGCCTGTAGGCTGCTTGCTAACATCTCAGTACCTACATTTCTCATCAGCAAATTGGAGCGCTGGCTAATAGCCCTGCTGCGTAGGGTTGATATGAGGAATAAGTGAGGAGGGCATCTTGGGTATTTAGGAAGCCCTCCATCTGTGCTGGTGATAGGGCCACTGTCCCTGGAGGTGCGGAGAAGGGACCTGGACTGGTGCTCAGCAGCTTTGTCAGCTTATCATCCCTGCATCCCCCAGAAAGCCTTCTAACTTCTCTAGGCTTTCATCAGTTTCAGCCTTTGTCAAATAAGGGATTTGCCATATACAAGGTCCTTCCAGAAGTAAAATTTTATGTTTTTAAGGTGAAATTGTATTTCTCCCAAAAGGCAAACTGAAAATAAATAGTAGTTTACAAATTAAGAATTCTGCTTACAACACACATTAGGACATATTGGGGGTTGGGAGGGGCAGGGGGAGGAAAAGCATCAGGAAGAATAGCTAATGGAGGCTGTGTTTAAAAACCTAGGTGATGCGTTGACCTGTGCAGCAAACCACCATGGCACACACTTAACCTATGTAACAAACCTGCATATCCTGCACATGTGCCCCAGGACTTAAAATAAAAGTTGAAGGGAAAAAAAAGGAGTTCTGTTTAGAAAAATTAATGTTCTTCTAGGAAGATATACTTGTTAACTTCAGGAACACATTGATTAAATGGACATTGTTACTTTCCTGCTGGAAACTGAGAGTCTTGCCACTGTGGATGACCATTCTCCACCCAGCACTAGACTAGTCTTTTTGTTGTTGTTGTCATTGAGACAGGGTTTCACTCTATCACCCAGGCAGGAGTGCAGAGGTGCGATCTCAGCTCACTGAAATCTTCACCTCGCAGCCCAAGTGATCCTCCCACCTCAGGCTCCTGTGTAGCTGGGACCACAGGTGCGAGCCACCACGCCTGGCTAATATTTTTGTATTTTTTGTAGAGACAGGGTTTTGCCATGTGACCCAGGCTGGTCTTGAACTCCTGAGTTCAAGTGATACACCCACCTGGCTTCCCAAAATGCTGGGATTGCAGGTGTGAGCCACCATGCCTGGCCTAGAGACTTTTCTAAGGAAGACAGAAAATGTTTGCCTAACACAGGTGAGTAATGCTGGCCATAGGAAGGTAGTCATGAGTTTGATATTCTTTCCTGCCTGGTATTCTGAAAGTAGCATTTTTATCAATTAACTGTGGTAAAATTATCTCATTGAAGATACTTTATAAAAAATGCGCTTTATTGAGGTGTGATTTACATATAAAATGTACCCATGTAAGTGTATATCTGGATAAGTTTTTCTTTTCACTGTCATAGTCTTTGCAAAAGTTGGATACGTTTTGACAAATATTCACATCTATGTAATGATCATTGCCTTATTGACTTTTAAAATAGCTTTATTGAGATATAATGCATATATTAAGATTCCTCCATGTAAAGTATATAATTTAGTTGTCTTTAGTGTCTTCACAGAGTTGTGCAGTCATCACCACAATCTAATCTTATACCATTTTGTCACTGCCTCCCCCCCAAAAAAAACAAACCCCACACTCATCACCAGTCATTCTCCTCTTCTCTCCTCTCCTCTATTCTCATTCCTACCCCTCGGCAACCATTGATTTACTTTTTTGTCTTTATAAAAATTTGCCCGTTATGGACCTATCATATAAATGGAGTTATACAACATGTAGTGTTTTGTGACTAGCTTCTTTCACTTAGCAAAATGTTTTCAAGGCTCAACCGTGTCATAGTATATTCTGTTCAGTACTTCATTTCTTTCTATGAATAATATTTCATTGTATGGATATATCACCTTTTGCTCATGTATCAGTTGAGGGACATTTAGATTGTTTCTTTAGGACTAATGTTGCTGTGAATGTTTGTGTAAAAGTTTTTTATATTCTTACATGTTTTCTTTTATCTTGGGTATATACCTGGGAGTGGAATTGCTAAGTCATATGGTGACAACTTTTTGGGGAATTACCAAACTGTTTTCAAAGTGACTGTAGCATTTTACATCCCTACCAGCCATGTGTGATGGTTCCACATGCTGGCCGACACTTGCTAGTGTCTGTCTTGTTTACAGCTATCCTAGTGGTGTGAAGTTGTATCTCAGTTGTGGTTTTAATTTGCTTTTTTTGATGGTTAATGATGTTGAGCATCTTTTCATGGACTTATTGACCATTTGTTTATTTTCTAGAGAAATGTCTATTGAAACATTGTGCCTATTTTTTAATTGGGTTATTTATCTTTTTATTGTAAGTGTTTATTATATATTTTGTTCAGATACATGATTTAAAAATATTTTCTTCTATTCTCTGTATTGTCTCTTTACTTGCATGCTGGTGTACTTTGAAGCACAAATGTTTTTAATTTGGTAAGCCCAATTTATCTATTTTTTTCTTTTTGTCACTTGTTTTTGGTATCATATCTGGGAAGTCATTGCCTTACCAAGATTATGAAAGTTTACTCTTACGTTTTCTTTTAAGAGTTTTATAGTTTTAGTTCTTACATTTGGATCTGTGATTCATTTTGAGTTAATTTTGTGTATGGTTTGAGGAATGAGCCCAACTTCATTCTTTTGCTTGTGGTTATTCAGTTGTCCCAACACCATCTGTATGAACATAGTTTTCTTTTCTTTCCTCTTAAAATTCTTTATCCCTTTAATTCTTGGAATCATATTATGACTTTGAAAGAAAAATAATAGTTCCCTCTTCTACTCCCCTCTGTCCTCTTTTCCCACTCCCCAGAAGCTATCACTCTATAGATTTCTTTGGCTGTTTCTTCTGGTTTTTACCTCCATACTTATAAATAGCATGCTTACATGGCAGTTTCTGAAGGATTAGTTACAACTCGGTGTATTGAATTTTGACACATTTTAATAGAAATTCCTTTTTTTTTTTTCATTATTATGATGATATGTTATTATGACAGTATTTACTCCTGAGCCAGGCACTCTGATAACCTTTCCTTTCTCCTTGATTCCCACCCCTCTTTTTTTTTTTTTTGAGATAGAGCCTCATTCTGTCACCCAGGCTAGAGTGCAGTGGTGTGGTCTCGGTTCACTGCAACCTCCACCTCCTGGGTTCAGGCGATTCTCCTGCCTTAGCCTCCTGAGTAGCTGGGACTACAGGTTCGTGCCACCACACCCAGCTAATTTTTGTATTTTTAGTAGAGATGGGGTTTCACTGTGTTGCCCAGGCTGGTCTTGAACTCTTGACCTTGTGATCCACCCACCTCAGCCTCCCAATGTGTTGGGATTACAGCCATAAGCCACCACGGCTTACCTGCCACCCCTCTTTTCTTTTGCTTGCTCTCTTCAGCCGCCTTGCTGATCTGTCTTACTCTCCAGCACCTCTTTCAAGTTCCTGCAAGTCCACTTTTTTCATGGCAGATCGCCTTTCTCTTCTGTCTTTTCCCATTGTGTTTCCGTGTTTTTGTTCTGTGAGTCATCCTTCCTAGACTCTTCTTTCTTGTTCCATTCATTCTAGGCTGGTCACTCTTCATGATTGCTGTCTTCCTGAGGCTTCAAATTGCTTTTCTTTTAGGAGCTCCCATCACCTCTCTTCTCCCTACATGGGTTCCTGTGCCTCCTAGCTTAGTGTGGATTTTTCTGTAGGAGATTCTTTACATACAGTCAAGGAACCTGATGCCCAGACTAGTGAGGTTTCTTAGCTAATATCCTTGAGCTAATTAATTAGCATTTTCTTTTCTGGCTCAAGGCTACTGAAAGTGAATTACATTCAATTAAAATGCTGAGTCAAAAGCTGCTGTCTTGTTCTGAGTGGCAGTATTATTGTTCATGAGGACTAAAACTCTAGGAACCAAGTCACCAAGAAACCAAGAAGGCCGGAAGTGGTGCTATATCCCCAAATATGGCCACGGAGGCCCCAGCTCCTTCCTCACCACATCTGTCTTCATTCAGAGGCTACTTCTCTTTTACATACAATTCTAAAGTGCTTGGCTATTTGACATTCTAAGGCACAACAGATAATCTGAAAATTTTTAAATTTTGGACCAGAGGGAGTGCAGAGATGGGCACACTGTGAGCCATAAGAAGTGCCAGTTAGCTAAGGGGACAGGTGGGTAAATGATTTTTTTAAAAAATCAATCCATAATTAGTAGAGATCTGAAGTATGTATCATTTAATTTGATTACAGAAGGCCCTACGTGAGTCAAGATCACATGGAGACATCACTTTATTATGGCATTCCACAGCGACTGGCCTCTCTTCCTCCCTCCCTTTCACCTTCTTTCAAATCTCTTGATTTGAAGAGAGGCCCCTAAACAGCTGCTTTGTGCTTGGCATTGTGCCCGATGCTCTTTATGGACATGAAATGCTTAAAGGAGTAAATTTCCATTACCCGGAAAACACTATTATACAGAAAAATCCATTTGTCACAATACAGATAGAATAATTATTACCTTATATGCTATGAGAATAGAATACCTGCTGGATCCAGGATTTAACAGCTTAATCCCTTTGATTTGCTTTTAAAAACACATTATAATGACTGTGCTTATAAATGATATTTATATCTCTAAAAAATGTCTAATAAGTAAAAAAAAATCTGTGTATCAGTGATATTTTTGAAAATCTGATATCTTTCTTTTTGTCTTATTCTTGTAACACTGCCTCACTTAGCCAGGAAATCTATTATGATACCATATCAAGATTCTATAAAGCAGTTTTGTGTAACATGTTGAAATACAAATACACTGAATGTGTTAGGGCACTGTCTTTTTTTTTTTTATTTTTTTTTTTCTTTTTAAGACAGAGTTTCACCATGCTGGTCAGGCTGGTCTTGAACTCCCAACCTCAGGTGATCTGCCTGCCTTGGCTTCCAAAATGCTTGGATTACAGGCGTGAGCCACCATGCCCGGCCAGGGCACTGTCTTTAAGACTGACCTCTGACCACTTCCTTGCAACAAAAAAATCTGGAAGTGGTCTTAGCCATAATCAGGACTAGCCCCTTCAGATTTTCCAGAGGGGAGACTGAAGTTAAGATGTTTTTAGTGAATACAGGACTGAAGTGGAACCAGGACCCACTTTTCCTGCCGTCAAGAAGAGAAAGCTTCATTCTATGGGCTGGTCAAACTCTTGCACAGGAAGTGGAACTATATAGAGCTTCTATGAACCCAGCCCTGGGAGAGGAAGAAGCAGCTGTGGCAAGTTATGAGGATTACTAAGATTGAGTGGCACCTGGAGGTGGGGTAGAGTTGGGCTTAACAGAACAGAGCAGGTCGCTGAATAGGGGCTTGGTGAAATGTGCTGTAACTTGCAAGCATTAGAGATAATCTTTAGTAAGATAAAACTGGAAAATGTCTGTTTTGATCTTCTGCTCTTAATAGAAAATGCAGGTTGTGTTGCAGTTAATGAACGTAATGACATTATTAGTTTTCTCTTAATGTTGGCTTTTTTGAGGATCTTAACTCTTTTTGTAAAGACTTATTAAAGCCCTCCTAACACTCTCAATGAAAGAAATCAGTGTTTTCAAACCTTTTCTTTTCCCTCTTTAAAGCTATGCACCGTTTTCTTAAAATACAATATATGTGGAAAAAGTATACAAACCCATAGAGTGGAGGTGGCATGCTAGCTGACCCTTTCCCTTCCCTGCCAAACAGCCCAGCAGGGAGCAAAGAGAAGCATATAGGAGGGAGGAAGACACATGACCCTGGTCTCCACTCTGGGTACCAGTGACAGTGCATGCAGCTAAAACCTGGATTTTATTGACCTGCTGTATTCTTACCCATGTGCCTTACCCTCATTAAAATGCCCTTCCCTCACTCGGTCCTAGAGAGGGAGGTCATCTAATGTGCTCACATATCAGCCCAGCTGGCTGCTACTGGTCCTCTTTCTCACAGAGAACCCTCCTTGTTCTTCCCAGCCATTGAATCTTTTCATCCATTTATGCCACAACAGCCCAGCTGCAATAACCGTAAAATGACCATCTCTCCTACCCAATGGCATGGCCTGTTGGTGGGGAAGAGGATCCCACCACAGGTTACTTCGCCCTTCTGTGAATAAGAATTTGGTAGGACAGACAGCATGTCACATCCACATCACTGGGTGCAAACCCTCTTCCCTACTGCGCTAAGCACTCTCCAAGCCCTGATCATCCTGCCACTTAGCCTTTAAGTCTCCTTGCCAGTTAGCCTCTAAGTCTCCGGTCCTACTATTCTTCCCCGATTTTGCTTGACTTGCCTATGTGCATATCTGAACCTTAAGTGCAAACAGAGATCATATTGTTCCTGTGTAGCAGACCTCTTGGCATGGGATGGGCCAGTGGGTAAGTTTATGGAGCAGGTGGGGACTGTCTCTCTGGCCAGATGGATCTTAATGCTGGTTTCTACCTGAAAGGGACACTGTACCACAAGATACTGTGATAGCCACTGAGAGACAGGCTCATAGCTTTCTCCTCCTGGTGGAAGTTTATATGAAATTTGTTTCTAATGATAACAGGCCACATAAGCCAGTTTGCAGCAGGAAGAGGAGTAAAATCACATTTAACTGGTTTTTGTTATAATTATTAAATTGCCTAAATTTTTCTCCCTCTTTCAGTTGACCACTGTATATAGACGTAGTCAAATGCCTTTGTGTTTATTTCTTCATGTCTACAGACATTATATGGAAAAAGATTAATTATAGGATAAATAAAGCACTAGATCCTTCACCTTTGTAAATGTTGCATTAAACGCTAATGACTTTCTAAAATGAGACTGTAAGCACCATAGAAGACAGGGACCAGACTGGGTATTCGCACCATCCTCCATGGGGCCTGGCATGGTGCCTGGCACCAAGCACTCAGTGCTGATTTAATGAATGATTGAATAATTTATTGCAGGAGATGATACGTCAGAACTGTCTGCTGGAGAAGGTATTATGTGAGAAGCTCATATTAAGCTTTAAAATCATGAGCAGACTAAGAAATCTTTTTTTAACTATTGCCTCACTATATAAACAAAAAGTCACATTATCACTTAGCTACAACCAAATTCTTAATTGAGTCTATTAAATCCATTTTTTTAAAGGATATGAGAGGGTAAAAAATGAATTGGTAGGAGGAGGCAGTGATGTTTGGTTATTTTTTGTTCTTGTTCCTGTCTGACATGGACCTGCGAAAGTGGGGATTGGCTGGTCTAATGTAAGAGCCTTCTAGGCTGGCTGGGGGACTAGCAGGCTCATGGCCCTAAGATTGAGTTGGGAGGTGTAGAGAAAGTGAAAGGCCTGGTGACAGCAGCAGGCCTGCATCAGGCCTGGGGCTTTGTGAGAGAAGAGAGCTGCCGGCCTCCTGGGGTTGGTAAAGTGGACTGGCTGTGTCCGTTTGGAATTGATTACACAGTTACACGGATGGCTCTCAGAACTCCAGGGAAGGAGGACCCTTGGCGGCATTTTTCTTGGCTGCTGCTCTTTGGGAATCAACTGGACTCCTCTCAGGCTCTGTTTTGGTTCTGCACTGCCCAGGTTTACAGGTGATAGGCGTAGCCATGCAGGGAGACACTCCTGACCACCCGCCCTGCCTTAGTTCCACATTGCCGAGAAACATGAAATGATTGTTCCGTCAGCTGCGGCCAGGCCTGGGATGAAGTCAGAAACACACAGGGCTCCCAGGAGCCTGCTCAGTGGTGATAAGAAAATAGTCAGAAAGAAGAGGTTTAATAGGAAATTGAGTTTGCCATATGTGTAAAAATGTCTTTGATGTTTAAAATAATCAATAATTTTGTGAGTTGCTTTGAAGTTTTTATTTGACCTGTGGGGATACAGGTTGGTAATGGAGCTACAAACGTATTAGCTGAGTGTACAGAAGTCAGCACAGTGTCAAGAAGGACTGGGCTCTGCCATTTGATCTTATCTTTTCAAAGCCTCAGTCTACAGGTCTTGAAAGTGAGATAATGATTCATGCTTGCTCACATCTGAAGCTGAGTACATCCAGAATTCTCATCTCCTGCTCAGTCATACTTGCTTGTTCTTCAGACGCTTCTTCTCGTCATTTCTGCTGCTGTTGTCTTGGTTCAGGTTGTCATCTCCTGTTGCTAAGACTGCGTAGCAGCCCCTCAGCTAGTATCATTGTCTTTAGCTTCTCCCCTCTGCACCCATCCTCCCCTTTGGAGCCGGTGGTCCTGTGTGTATTTATCCTGTTTGTTAGAGAAAATGTTCCTAGCACATTATTAAAAATAGAAAGATAGAAATAAAATCTTTACCGTCTGGTCCACTTTATCTTTCTTTTTTAAATGTGGTTTCTTTATTTTAGTATTTTTGTCATTTTTATGTGTATATCATTTAAAATATGAAATAACAGCACCACAAAGATTTTAAGGAAAAGTATTGAACTCCTGCCTTCAGTTCTTCCTATTCCTAAATCCTGTACTCCAGAAGACACCTCTTTTTACCTGTTTATATGGGAATTTGATTTGCCAATTTCGATGTTATCTATTGACTTTCTCTACATGGAAATTTAGCACTTAAACCTCTCGCTTTCCATCATCTCACACAGAAGCTTCCCTTCTTTCCCTTCCATAGTTGTATTAACAATGTTAAGTTAAATCTGTATTTAATGTTTATATTATTATAATTATATAAGAATTTTTACTGCTTAGCTAAACCATATACCATGAATACATTTTCTCATTGTTATAATGGTTTGTTTTTCCTGGAATTTGGAGTTGTCTCTTTTTTTGGTGGAGTAGGGGATAGTAATAGTTTTCTTTTTTTCTATCACTATTTTCCTTCAGAATTATTCAAATAAATTATAAAGTTCTTCCAAACAATATTTTCCCACAATCAAACCCATCAGGTAATGAACCAGCACATTTCTTCGTGTCTTCCTGGAGATGACACTCTGCTGCTTTCTGGATCAACTGCATTCAAAGCTCAGTGCACAGACGTTGTTTTCTGTTAACCTCCATCTCTCTTCTGTGTTAGATTCTCTTTTTCTTATGCCTTCCACTGTCTTGATTTATTCCTTTGTTTGGTTGAACACAATTCTAGTAACTTTCTGAGAAGGAATGTGGATGTGGGGTAAGGACTTGGGGGTCTCATGATAAATGTCTTGCTGCTGGCATTCTTGGAGCTGAGCAGCAGAAGGGCCTCGCTGCTCCATGAAGTCCCTGACCCTCACTGGCCTGTCAGCTGATCTCTTTGTTCTAGCCTGCATCTCACGTCTCATATTCCCCCATCATACCCTCCTTCCTTCATGTGCACATCACAGTGCACTTTCACACCTCTGCATTTGTTCACACTCTTCCCTTAGACTTGAGGGTTCTTCCTCAATATTCTACTTGGTAAAAGCCTAGTCATCAATCTAGATGTCTATTGAAGTGATAAAATTATAGTTGAGAAACAGCATGGTTCCCACTCTGGAAATCATGCTTTTTCTCAACTGTAATTTAGCTCTTTCTCAACTTTGGTTCAGCAAAGCATGAAAAGTCAGTTTTCAGGCAGGTGTATGAAAATCATTGGGTTTGGGTTTGTCAACTGCCATGATCCTTTTTAGGATGAGCTAGGATATAATTCATTAACAAATAAAATTAGTAGTGTTTCTGACATATGCTATGTCAGAAACATGTCCTCAAGATTGCCACTCAGATGTTGTCTCTATCAAATTATTTTTGATCTGCTCTGTTTTTAGTAGGCCTCTGTATTCGTTTCCTATGGATGATATAACAAATTACCACCAACCAGATTGTTTAAAACAACAGAAATCTATTATCTCCCTCCCCCTCCCCCTCCCCCTCCCTCGTCTCTCTCTCAGAGACAGGGCGTCAGGCTGGGCGTGGTGCCTTATGCCTTATGCCTCTCAGCTTTTTGGGAGGCTAAGGTGGGTGGATCACTTGAGCTCAGGGGTTGGAGGCCAGCCTGGGCAACATGGTAAAATCTCATCTCTACAAAAGATACAAAAAATTAGCTGGGTGTTGTGGCAGGTGCCTGTGGTTCCAGCTACTTGGGAGGCTGAGGTGGGAGGATTGTGTGAGCCTAGGAGGCAGAGGTTGCAGTGAGCTGAGATTGTACTACTGCACTCCAGCCTGGGTGACAGAGTGAGACCCCATCTCAAAAAGAGAGAAAGAGAGAGAGAGAGAGAGAGAGAGAGAGAGAATCTTGCTCTGTTACCCAGATCAGAATGTACTGGCTATTCACAGGTGCAACCAAAGCAAGGTACCCATTAAGATATGTGTTGTGTGTTGATAATCAAAAGATATATTATCTCTAGCCATGATAATCGCACACCATCAGTATTTTGCTGGTTCATTTGTTCACTTAACAGATAAGCATTCCATAAAGTAGGACCTAGGCGCTGGCTCTATAAAAGCCATGAAAACAAAATACTGTCCCTTAAAGAGACCACATTTCTGCCAGAAAAGCCAACTTGCCCATGTGGGTCCTAACATATTATTTAAATACATCCTTGAATAGCCATAGAAGTAAGGAGTTAAAACTACAAAGAGCAACTCTGGCAGGAATGTTAGACACATGTGGAAGGTGCAGAGGGGACTAGTCAGAAGACATGTTTCATGATTTACCAACCAGAGGTGTTTCGAGCAGGCTTTTGGATGCAAAGTGGCTTTATGATACAACGAGCAAAGAAGCCAGACATTAAACTCTCTACAGAATCCTCTCAGTGCATCCCATATGAGCCCCTTTACTACTTGCTGTAAAAATTTACTCCATCCTATCCCCAAGGAAGATGTTTTTATAAGGTACAAGGGAAATGGAAGGTAGTCTTCAGTCTTTAGAGATGTTTTATTGCTTTCATTTGTTTCAGGGTACTTGACTATACTCAAAATTATTTCTCTGGGGTATTCTTACAAAGTTCTCTTGGATTCATCTAATAAGGAGGAATAATTTGGAATCTGAAATTATCATCTCTGTTAGAGGTTCTAATCCAAGGTTTCTTTACAGTGCGGTATGTTTTGAATAAATTGTGATCACTAATATAGTACTTAAGTTTTCAGCGATTTCTTTCCAAAATAAAGATTGACACACATTTAAGATTATTCATTAATTTAATTACTCCTTTTCATTTGCATTCCATCCTGCTTTTTCATTTGGGAAAGAAAAGTGCAGAGGGACAGCTGGTGCCTCTGTAATTACACATAACCCCCAGCCTGCCTTATCTGTGCACTCCTGGGAGCGGGTCACAAATGTCATCCTCTATCTTGCGTGTTCCAATTTTTTAAAAAAAAAAAAATGTTGACAGGCCTGGTGGTTCCACCTTTCCTAAGTAATTGATCACATGGCTGTTGTGTAACCATTTGTCAGGTAAGAGTAGAATTTGTTTTATTTTTAACTTTTGCAGTTAATTAAAAAATGGTTTTAAGCTCTTGGAATTTAATTCAAAAGTTTTCTTTGTGCTATTCTCGCAACTTTTCTGAAATTTGAATTTATATCAAAACAAGAATGCATGAAAGCAATAGGAAAAAATAAACTTCATGCTTAAATGGACCTTCTGTAGGGACATGACATTAGTTTGATAAACATCATCATTTTTGAAACGTAATTAATTTTCATGTTGAGGCTGAATCATTCAGGTGGGATTTGCACCTTTCACAGTCTCTCATCCTCCTGCCTATTTTCCCTTTCCTTTATCTGATACTCATGAGTAATAACAAAAGCAACAGCTAACATTTATGAAGTAGAAAATAATTTTATTAGGAGTAAAAAGGCTTGTGGAAGTTAAACTTCACCGGCCTTGCCATATTCTTGGAATTTTCCTTTTCTTTTTTTAAAAAAATTCCTAGGAATGTGTTGTCATTATACCAGACTGACTCTTTGGAGTAAGCCCTAGACCTGTCTCCTTATGTACCAGCCCAATGGAGGAGGGCCTAGACTTGTTAGCCCCAGCCTGAAGACTCAGAAGGGAAAATCTTTGATACCCACATGAAGATCGACACCCAACCAGAGTGGCTGGCCAGTGTTTGCCCCACTGGTCGTATTGCCCTAGGCTCAGCATATCTGTATTGTCACATTAGATGTTTTTGTTATTTGGGATTTTTCTTCTAAACATGGATGCAAACATTTCAGATACTCACAAACTATGTAACCAAATGCAGCCCAGCTCAAAGTTGATATTCCCTGAGCTTTCCTTTATGCACATGACTTAAACACATGGCAATATTTGCCTATTATTTTATTTTAATCTGTGCAAGGAAAGAAAGTTAGTGATACATCAGTGAATTGTTCAGATGGATTTCTGTGTCTGTTTGGCTTTCCGTGTCTGTTTGGCTTTCCATATTCTCTATTTTTTATAATAATAAATTTAGGATGATGTCTAAAGACTAAAAAGTAGATTCAGATTTTACTTACTGCTTTAACTTATTTAAAAGTCCAATTTTTAGGAGGAGTCAGTAGATTGATTTTTCTGTCATGCTAACGTGAGACATTTAATTTTTGTAATGTAATCTTATGTTCATTAGCCTTGTGGTGGAACCAGATAAAATAAATGGCATTTTAAAAAGTGATTCTGAGCTGGGCACGGTGGCTCACTCCTGTAATCCTAGCACTTTGGGAGGCTGAGGCGGGTGAATTACTTGAAGTCAGGAGTTTGAAACCAGCCTGGCCAACAGGGTGAAACTCAGTCTCTACTAAAAAACAAAAAAAATGAGCCAGGCGTGGTGGTGGGCGCCTATAATCCCAGCTACTTGGGAGGCTGAAGCTAGATAATTGCTTGAACCTGGGAGATGGAGGTTGCAGTGAGCTGAGATCACGCCACTGCACTCCAGCTTGGGCAACAGAGTGAGACTCCATCTCAAAAAAAAAAGTGATTCTGATTACTCACATTCTTTTTTTTTTTTCTTTAATCCTACTTTTGTTAGAATTCCGTATCTCTAAGAAAGGAGGAACACCAAAACTATTGAAGGTTCAAGGACCCTCTCCCATAATTGCTATCATAGAAAATATTTCTTTCAATTCTATTCCACCTGAATATAAACCAACTCAAGCCAAAATGAACAAAGTTCTCAGTGCTAGAAGAATTTCATGAGTTTGGGAAGCATTTTGAATCTCTGCCCTCAGTTTGGTAATTGTTTCATTTCTCTGCTAATGAAGAAGTCCAAGACCATTTGCAGACTACAGAGGTTCCACCTATGGAGCAGAAGTTGGGAGCAGACCAGCAGGGTTGGCTGCCTGAGGATTCTCGTTCTCTCTGTTGCAGTCTCAGCTACTGAGCCAGCTCTCAGACATAGAGCATGGTGGTTCTCAAAAGTTTTGGGGATCCATATTCTGAACAGGCTGACACTCAGCCTACCTACTGTTTAAGGGAATTTAGGATGTTTTGGGAAACAATAGTGCAGGAAGGCTTGCCTGTGCTGGCTGCCCCAGAGTAAGGCGGTGCAGCCTCAGACATACTGGTTGGAGATTTGAAGCACAGTAATACACCAGCTGGTCCTTTCAAAGTTTCTGGTATGAGTTTGTACATATATATAATCCAGTGAATATTTGAGCTTTTTTCTTTGTGAGGTCTGTTTACACATTTGGAAATATCAGTGAGTATACTTCCATTGGTGTTTTGTGGCTTTTAGCTTTTGACTTCCCTCTGGGGCTCCTGCCATGATGTTAACCTTTGATGAAGTTGAGAGCATCAGAGGGTAGAAGAAAATGATTACCAGTGGTTAACAATGTCCTGACGTGTTAGGAATTTGGGAAGAGTGCACATTTCTATGGAGTCTGAGTGCTCATTTGGTAAGAAGCTCACTGACCACATGTAAATTGAGAAAGAGATTGCAAAATCGGTTTTGATTAAAATGGGAATTTGAGCCTGCCACTGAGAAGCAACCAACTTGCTATAAATTATTTATGGCATGAGCACAGGCTTTGGTATAGAGGCTGTAAGCCTTTTTCCATCTTGCTTTAAAAATTGATTTGATTATAAAAAGAAAATTAATTTTGCTATTGAAACAAATCTTCAAAAAGGGGTTTTGTTCCTAAAGTGACTCTAAGGTAGAAAATAAAAATTCCCAAGACTTTTCCAAAAAATCAACTTTGCAGCTGAATTCTGCAAAAAAGCATAAATGCTGAACCCTGATTATCACAGCTTATCATATTATATACATGAGATGTTTATTACAAAGAGTACATCAGTGGTATATAAGGAGCATATTTTTGTGGATTTCTCAGCTTTACAAACATATTTAGGTTTATTCCTATGCTAACTAGGTTATATCATATCTCCCTGTTTAGACTGCACATGGGTAGCCCACTGAGCAATGTGACACGAAAGTGGATGGGCCTAGTAGACAGATAGCAGGCCGCTGCCAAGCTTCCAGCGTTGACTTCTGTTCCGGGATCATCACATGCCCACCTCTCCCCACCCATCACAGCTGCTATGTCTTGTTGTGGGATTAGACCCTCACCCCTTCTCCTACCTGCCATGACTTGACAGGGAAGTTCATTTGGAAGATTAAAAACGTAGATGGACAGATACCTTTTCATAAATGCTTGGAAACATGATGTATTCTCTGCTTTCATTGTATAGGGTTTAGGATATATCTCATGGACCAACATTATCTATTACATGTCCCCTATAGTCTTATTTGTCTTTGCCTCCTTGATCTGACATGGGCTGAAAGAAGTGTGTTCAGCCTTCTGTGATTCTTGTGTTTCTCTTTGCTGTTTTTAAAAATTATACCTGTTCAATAAATGTTTATTCCTTGTTTCCCATGTGCCAGGAATGGTTCTCAGCTGTGGCGACCCAATTCTGAATAAGACTGACAAAGTCCTTGGTCTCATGGAGGTGACATTTCAGGCAGAGTTAGACAGACACCGCACAAGGAAAGAAACAAGATAATTTTAGACACTGAGACATGTGACAAAGAAAATAAAAGACGGTAACTTGGTGTCTAGTGACTGGAGGTGGTTCCTGCTTAAAGAAGATGGTCAGAGAGCCTTGAACTTTCAAGCTGAACTCTGGGTGAAAAGAGAGAGTTACCTCCTAGGGTCTGGAGGAAATGGTTCTAGCAGAGAGAACTGCAGGTCCCAAGCCTTTGAGATAGAAGCAAATGTGGTGTATCAGAGGAGAAAACTTTACGGGCTTTTTCCTGTACATGTAAGCTGTTGGATTCTCAGGATAGTTTTCATTTCTTTATAGCTTTTATTCTACGTCACTACACATGCCCTGCTTTATCTTCTATAACTCTTATATAAGTTTCTGACATCATATCCCTGACATTGGTTTGCAACTGCCAGCAATAATTTGCTTTTTTTTTTTTTTTTACCATGGGCCTCATCTGAGTCATCAGCTATCTCGTCGTTGACTGCAGTGGTCTCCATAGTTGTGGGAATGTGTCAAGGTGGGGACAGAGGTTAAACGATCCACGGTGGTATGGGAAAATATAAAAACTTTTATCTATATTTAGTTTACTGAGTTCAAAACAGCTAATCAAAAGATTGGCGTCACCACCAAGAAATCATAAGTATGGGAGGGGATGGATATGTTCGTTAGCTTGGAATCACTCCACAGTGTATACATATAACATCACATTGTGCCTCATAAATATACACAATTATTTGTCAATTTAAAAAAATTAGTCTTTGCACCCTCAGTAGGTTCATGCGTTGAAGGGGCCCTCTGTCTGGGGAGGTGACATGAAGAAGGGAAGGGTCCCTCATGTTGGGGAGGACCTGGCTGTGTGGTCCCCTCTCCTGTTGGCTTACCCTTGATTGGGACATAGTGCAGCCACATGCAGCAGGGTGTTGTCATGTGGATGATTTCATAAAAACACAACCCATCTCTAGTCCTCACCTTACCCCAGGTCCCCTGGTTACATATTGTAGTTAAAATAACCAGTGTCTTAAATAGGGGTTCACATTCTTTTAGTGCCCCTCTCCAAGATGGGTGCATGTCCCAAACTGAAATTTGGACTATGAAATTTTAATTTATACTAAATGGAAGGTGAAGGGGGGGGAAAAATGGACTTTTATAAGCCACAAGCAATTTTTTCTTTTTCTTTTTTTTTGAGACAGAGTCTTACTCTGTTGCCTGCACTGGAGTGGAGTGGCGCAATCTCGGCTCATTGCGACCTCTGCCTCTCAGGTTCAAGTGATTCTCCTGCCTCAGCCTCCCAAGTAGCTGGTATTACAGGTGCCCACCACTATGCCCAGCTAATTTTTTGTATTTTTAGTAGAGACGGGGTTTCACCATGTTGGCCAGGCCAGTCTCAAACTCCTGACCTTGTGATTCATCTGCTTTGGCCTCCCAAAGTGCTGGAATTATAGGTGTGAGTCACTACGTCCAGCCCGCAAGCAATATTTTTGTGTCAAGGAGAAACTTCAATATTTCAAAACCTCTTGGGAAAACTGCTTATATGAATGAGCCTTGCATTTGTCCAAATAAAACAGAGGCAGGGTCTGGCTCTGTCACCCAGACTGGAGTGCAGTGGTATGATTTCAGCTCACTGTAACCTCTGCCTCACGACCTCAAGCCATCCTCCCACCTCAACGTCCAGAGTAGCTGGGACTACAGGAACATGCCACCCTGCCTAATTTTTATATTTGTGGTAGAGACAGGGTTTTGCCATATTACCCAGTCTGGTCTTGAACTCCTGGCCTCAAGTGATCCTTCCGCCTTGGCCTCCCAAAGTGCTAGGATTACAGGTATGAGCCACTGTACCTAGCCATCTCTTATTTTTAAAAAAATTTTCACCATGAGTTCTGTGTTGTCTGATATTCACATTGCCTTCCCTTTTTCCTTTAGTTATGGGTTCCCAGAACTTCCTCCAGCCTTTTGCTGGGGGAGAGAGTCTGCATATGGAGCACAGAGTTTTGTTTCAGCTGAGGCAGGGTGAGGATGCTGGGTCACTTCTCCCAGAGCCCCTTGAACCAACTTTGTGCCTTAGGGGTAGAGGTAAACAGGGCAGAAGCCAAGGTCATGAGAGGATTTGTAAGGCCCTGGGCACCGTTAGAGCTGCACTGTGACCCAGGAAGGAGTATTGGCCCTGAGTTAGGGAGTGAGCATGTACTTCCTGCCTCCTTCCTTCCTTTATGCAGTATACTTATTGAGCACCTTCTATGGGCTAGGCATTGGTAAGCATTAGGGCATCAATTGTCAATAACTAACAAAAATAGATGCAGACCTTATCTCTGGGGGAAGCTGGCAGTCAGATCAATCACACAGAGGCAGGAAAAAAATTGCAATCCTGAGTCATTGTTTCAAAAAGAGGTACATGACGCTGCCTGCAAGATAAAAAGGGTAGGCTACCCTGGTCTGGAGCCTTAGAAGGTTTCCATAAAGAAGGAGCCTCGAGTCAAGGCTGAGCCTGATGGCAGGTGGGGTGGAAGAAGGAATGGGGAGCTCCTTCCAGCAGAGCCAAGGTCTGTCTGCTTTGTCCTGCTCTATGTTCAGCTCCTGGCACAGGGCTGGCGTCTGGTGTATGCTCAATAAATTAAAACAAGTGCTTGAACAGAGGCCAGCAGGGCTGGAGCAGAACACAGGGGACAGTGGGTTGGCATGGTGCTGGGGAAGCTGGCAGGGGCCAGACCTCACCACGGAGGCTTGTAGGTTATCATGTACTTGCAGGAGACCACATAGGTCATTAAGAAAATCATGATAATTTTTAGAGCAAAAGGGGGAGCTATTAATAATTATGCCTGGATAGAAAGGTATAAAATGCAACTGACTTGGGTATACCGGGATATGGTCAGCCTCTTATCAGCTACCTAGGATTTTAGTCTTTATTCTGAGAGTAGTGGAAGGCCCCTCCAAAGGTTTTCAGCTGGGATGAGGTTTGGGGTGTGGAGGCAGGGCATGTCATGGCATGATCACTCTGGCAACAGATGGGTAATAGATTGAATGTGAGTTGTTGCTGGAGAGAGAGACCGTGGAAGACGGTGGCAGAAGTCCAGGCTGGAGCAGGTGGTGGCTTGGCCTGGAGGCATGGAAGGGGTTAGAGGTGATGAGTTGCAAATGGCTGCTGAGGAAGGAAAGTGTCAGAGTCTCAGAACTGGGTAAGCCCTAGCACCATTGGCTGAGTTAAAACAGGTGGAGGGAGCAGGTATGGAAAGAACATGTAGTGTTTGTTTGTTTTGTTTTGTTTTGTTTTTTGAGACGAAGTCTTGCTCTGTTGCCCAAGCTAGAGTGTAGTGGTGCGATCGCAGCTCACTGCAACCTCTGCCTTCTGGGTTCAAGAAGTTATCCTGCCTCAGCCTCCCAAGTAGCTGGGATTACAGGCATGTGCCACCATACCCAGCTAATTTTTGTATTTGTATTTGTATTTTTTTTATTTTTTTATTTTGAGACAAAGTCTCTGTCACCAGGCTGGAGTACAGTGGCGCGATCTTGGCTCACAGCAACCTCTGCCGTCCAGGTTCAAGCGTTCTCATGTCTTTGCCTCCCGAGTAGCTAAGATTACAAGAGCCTGCCACCACACCCAGCTAATTTTTGTATTTTTAGTAGAGACGGGGTTTCACCATGTTGGCTAGGCTGGTCTTGAACTCCTGACCTCAGGTGATCCACCCGCCTTGGCCTCTCAAAGTGCTGGGATTACAGGTGTGAGCCACCATGCCTGGCCTAGTTTTTGTATTTGTGGTAGAAATGGGGTTTTGCCATGTTGGCCAGGCTGGTTTCAAACTCCTGACCCCAAGTGATCCACCTGCCTCAGCCTCCAAAAGTGCTGGGATTACAGGCATGAGCCACCACGCCTGGCCCAGGAACTTGTAGTTTTGCTTAGAGTAAGAGTCAAGGTATGAACTTAAGAAGTTTCACTCTTAGTCTTATGAATTCCCAAACCAGGAGAGAATAATGTAACTACCTGTGTTGCATGCACGTTCATGCTCCGTCCTCACCCCTCCACCCAGGTACTCACCTCTCACTTATGACTGAATTTTATTAACTAAAAAGAAGTTCTTTCCTTCATTGGATATGAATATGTTTAAAAAGCAAATATTGGCCGGGCGCGATGGCTCATGCCTGTAATCCCAGCACTTTGGGAGGCTAAGGTGGGAGGATCACTTGAGGCCAGGAGTTCAAGACCACCCTGGCCAACATGGTGAAACCTCATCTCTACTAAATATACAAATATTGGCCAGATGAGGTGGTTCATGCCTGTAATCCCAACTACTTGGGAGGCCAAGGCCGGAGAATTGCTTGAACCCAGGAGACAGAGATTGCTGTAAGCTGAAATCACTCTACTGCACTCCAGCCTGGGTGACATGCGAGACTCTGTATCAAAAACATAAATAAATAAAATAAAAAGCAAATATTGACCAAACTTGCATAGCAGACGAAATGGTTTCAAAGAGACAAGGATGTCGTATTTTGGAGAATGCTTTGTTTTGAGAAAGTTTGCAGACCCTGAGCTGGAGACACGCTGTTTAGAAAGATGAGCCTGGAAACACTAGTGAGGGAGAAAAGTAGGCAGAAATGGGCGCTGGAGACTCCACCAAGGGAGTCTGAAAAGCCAGGACGCTGCGGGTGAACTCGAACCTGAATGTAGGATGGCTCTTTTGGTATCTATAATTTGCGGACTTCTTACTATACTATTTACATAATAATTCACCACTCAGAGATCTTTAACACACCTTGTTTTATGGAATGTGAAGCATTTTATAGTTAGTATAGACAGGATAGAGGATAACTTTAAAATGTGGTGAATAGGGTTAGGTGCTGGTGGCTCTTACCTGTAATCCCAGCATTTTGGGAGGCTGAGGCAGGAGGATCACTTGAGCCCAGGAGTTTGAGGCCAGCCTGGACAACATAGCAAGACCTTGTCTCTCTTTTTTATTAAAAAAGCAAAAAAAGAATAAATAAACGTGGTGAGTTGGTCGCAGTGAGCAGCGCTTCTGTGTCATCAGTTACAAATATTGGAACAGTTTTGATCCTTCAGTCGCCTGTTAGTTCATCCAAGAGAAAGGAAAGGCAGAGAGCTTTGTTTCTTTGCATGTGCGACACTCAGAATCCAGCAGTTCTGCAGACTGTTTCCTAAGGTCTGGCTCCTGTGGCACACGTTACCTTGGCTGCAGGTAACTTTGTTCTTTGTGAGTAATGCCAGCCTGGCTACCATTGCCCTCTTCTGGTAAGGGGCTAATGCTACAAATGTACTGAGTTTTACAAGGAAGGAAAACTCAAGCTCATTTTTCACATTGGTCAACTGTGCTATGCCAGCTGGCATAAATCCCCACAATGAAATGAATGTTTGGTTTAGAATGTTGTAATGTATACTCAGACCATGGAACCATGTGAGGGTCTAACCTTATTTACAGTTTTGGCTTTGAGGACTACCTTGGGTATCCATATCATTTCCCACAGTTGGGCCACTTTCTGTTCAGCAAAAAAGATTTCTTTCAGCCTTTTCTCTGCCTATGAAACCCTGTCTGGCTGCTTCATTAGCTAACACATGTGTGAATTTGCATCACTGATAATGGCAGCAAAGGCAAGGAATCTGGTTTTAATCAAATTTTAGTATCTAATATCTCTGAAGCTTAGGGCATAGAACATTAGAGGCCTGGGATAAACAATTCATATTCAATAGGAGCATTTTAGCATTTCTCGATGACATATTTACAGAATTTATAATTTAGAGATGAGTTTATGTTACATGGTAAAACGAGAGAGTATGATGAAATAGTGCACTGCACTAGGAAGGGGCAATGAGAATATGGGGCTACTACGGCAGTTTTCTGCAAGAACTACTTTAAGGGGCATCCTTGTTGCCCTACCCAGTGCTTAATTTTTTGTGACCAGTCTTTGGTTGGCACCTCCCTTTCCCTCCCCAACTGGGAAGAAGGTAAGTACTCCAGTCAACTAAGTGAGCTTTGTGTTTAACGGAACCCATAATGAATACTTAGAAAGGAAACACTATTTCGTGAGGCATGTAAGTACTTCCTTACTATAACCCTTTTTAAAATTTAGATTCTTTAGTAATCCATTAGGCTGCTGTTTGGCCTGAAGGATATCACAGATAAAAGCTAGCTACCATACTTGTTTGGGTTATTAGGATCTAAAGACATGATGTTGATCTTTTTTTTTTTTTGAGACGGAGTTTCACCCTTGTTACCCAGGCTGGAGTGCAATGGCACGATCTCGGCTCACCGCAACCTCCTCCTCCTGGGTTCAGGCAATTCTCCTGCCTCAGCCTCCTGAGTAGCTGGGATTACAGGCACGCACCACCATGCCCAGCTAATTTTTGTATTTTTAGTAGATACGGGGTTTCACCATGTTGACCGGGATGGTCTTGATCTCTTGACTTCGTGATCCACCTGCCTCTGCCTCCCAAAGTGCTGGGATTACAGGCGTGAGCCACCGCGCCCGGCAGATGTTGATCTTTTTAAGCTGGATCAATTTGATATTTACGGTTCAGTTGATCCATATAATTTTTCTAGGAACTGACTAGCAACAGGAAATAAATCTAATATCATTATCTCCTTTCGACATGAATAATACATGAGAAGAATCCTTAAGTTTTACCCCTTTGCAAATACCCCGTCAAATTACCCAAAATAAAAATGGTTAGGTAGCAAAGTCTCTCAAGAGAAGGGACAACATGATCATTTAGATTTCTACAAAAGTAATGAGATAGGCTGTTTTTAAAATGTTATCTGTTCACAATTCCTGCATTTATTTTTTTATTCCTTCCTCCCTGCCTCCATCTCTTCCTTCATTGGTTTAGGCTCTATTAAAAGCTAACAGTGATATAAGAATGCTTTATAGAGCTGGGGTAGGTTGTCAGCTGGCCAGGTGATGAATCATGGAATAGAATTCTTTCTGTGACCAAATTAAACCCTAATCCCATGAAGAAAGCCCTCATTGACAACTTCTGGCAATGTAAAAGCTAAGAGGACCCTTTCTTTGTTGTTCCAGGCAGCTGGGAGGATGAGCAGCATCCACGCTCTTTGGCTGAGCATTTTGTAGTACCTCTTTGACCCAGGGCCATTTGTCCGTCTTTTTCTTCCTCTTCTTGGCCTTTGATCCCTGAAAATTCTCCAGGGCTAAGTCAGCTGGCTCCCTGCAAAAGCTTTTAGACCGGGGTTTCTCTACTTTGGCACTAATGACAGTAAAGACCAGATGATGCCTTGTGGTGGGAGCTGGCCTGTGCGAGCGTAAGATATTTAGCAGTATTCCTGGAGTCTACCCATTAGATGCCAGCTGTGACAGCCCTAAATGTTTCCAGACATTGTACACAGGGAGGAGGGGAGCAAAATCACCTCCTGATTAAGAATTTAAAATTACAGTTTTAGATTCTGAGTGATATAGCCCTTCATCATCATCTTTTTTGGGGGTGGGAGTGGTGGGGACAGAGTCAGGCTGGAGTATAGTGGTGCCATCTTGGCTCACTGCAACCTCCTTCTCCTGAGTTGAAGCGATTCTCCTTCCTCAGGTTTCCAAGTAGCTTGGACTACATATGCACGTCACCATGCCCTGCTGATTTTTTGTATTTTTAGTAGAGATGAGGTTTCACCATGTTGGCCAGGCTGGTCTCAAACTCCTGACCTCAAGGGATCCACCTGCCTTGGCCTCCCAAAGTGCTGGAATTACAGTGTAAGCCACTGCACCCAGCTTTCTTCTTTGGCTGTATTATTTTGAGGTAAACTGTATTGTCACATTTCACCAGTAGGTGCCGATTCATGGCACACAGTGTATTGTATGTAGCCTGAAAGTTTCTCAATTTAAGGAATTAAGGGTGAGGAACAAGTTGCCTGTTGAGGGCCAATGCCCAAGGCAGAATTAATCAGGAGTCACATACCAAAAATAATTTAGTGTCTTTTTATCTCACCAAAGAAAAATACTCAGTTCTCCTGTTTGTTAAATTAGGAACAGGCACCATAAAACTTTATTTCCTAAGAATAACCAATTGTAAAGTTTACGCTTAGGCAGAGGTGATGAAGGAAGTGTACAGGCAGGCAAATGATAGATGAAGAAAAAGTAGAATCTGATTTAGAAAGAAATAAGGTATTCAAGGAATATGGAAAAGAGAGTGAAGTTGAAACATTAGAAGAATTTGAGTGTTTTAGAAGTATTACCTGCTGCCCATATAGCTGTAGAATTCTCATGAAAATGTGTCACTTATTACCTACCATGTTTTAAAGGGATTAGAAGAGTTACCAGCGTTCACAGAGTGTGAGTTGCTCTATGTAGTAAATCTGCAGGGAATCCTGTCTAAATAGCAGAATTGGAGTGGAGGGTGACATTTGCAGGTGCAAAGAGGCTCATTATGTTTTAGTTTGTTAAAAAAAGAAAATAGCCATCACCAGCAAGGGCAGGTGGAATCAAGCAGACACCGGGATCTGTCTCCCTATCTCTAATGTGTAAGGAAAAACAAGGTAGTTTTCTGCTTCTGTTTTTCATTTTATAAGTGTGAAAGGTGAGCCGTGGTGGCTCATGCCTGCCATCCCAGCAGTTTGGGAGGCCAAGGCGGGCGGATCACTTGAGGTCAGGAGTTCAAGATAAGTGTGAAAGGTATGGAATTTACTTAAAACAAGGAATAATTATTAAAGTGTTCAGAGTTTATGTAGTCTCTGAATTTAAATAGTTGAAGGTAATCGTCTCAGCAGTGGGTCTCAGCCCAGCCAGCACATTAGAATTGGGTAGGGAGCTTTTAAAATATACTGATGCCCAGGCCCCACCCTGAGAGTCTGATTTTATTTCATTGGCATATAATTTGGACAGTTATTATTTTAAAAGCTCCCCAAGTGATTCTGAGGTACTGCCAGGGTTGCAAACCACTCTTCTAGGCCAGTGAATTTCCAAGTGTGGTCTCTAGACCAGCAGCATCAGCATCACCTGGGAGTCTGTTAGAAATGCACATTCTCAGTCTCACCCCAGGTTTAAGTCTCACCGTGGGGCTGAGCTTTGGCAATTTGTGCTGCTTTTTGTTTTTAAAATACGTAGCCAAGCACAAAGCTGGTCAATGTGTGTTTTTAACAAGCCCTCCTGGTGAGGAACACTGTGTCAGGCAATGGGTAGTGGTGTTTTGAAGACATTTAATCCTTAGAATCATGGGTATGTAATAGTGGATGCTGGAAATATTACTGTGAAGGGTATGCTATCATCTTCAAAGTTCAGTTGCCTCAGGAGGCTCTTCCTTATCCGAGGAGGATGCCTGAGAGATGTAACTTTCCACTGAGAGCCTTTATAAGGCTTAATTGCCAATGTGTAGGTAGCAGCTGATACTGACTTGTCCCTCCCACTCGTTTCAGCCAAGCTTTCAACCTCACTCCAAATATTCTTAATTAATGATCTTCAGCTTCTGAAGCCATTTCATCAGGGGTCTCCTGTCTCAGCACGTTTCCCCTTTGAGCATTCCTTGAAGAGGGTGTTATTCCCAGCAGTCAATTAGAAAAGGAAAGTAGAGGTGGCTCTAAACAAGTCCTTTGACCAATTAACGACCTCCTTTTATTACTCTTTGTAGTTCTCTAAAAATGGGTCAGAGGAAGAAAAACTCAGCACTCAGCAGCAGACCTTGCCTGTGTTTGTCTAACATACTTCTGGCCCATTTCAATTTCCTGCCTTAGGCATGAATTGGTTGAAGATTCTCTTTGAACTCTTACTCATTCTGTAGAAATTCTCTGTGATGAAAATAGTCATAGGACTGTTTCCTGAGTTCTAGAAGCAGAGCAGAATAGTGAGGGAAATTCAGCACCAAACTTTAAGGTTCATTCTCAGCAAAACTAAGGGATTATTTTGCATTGGATGAATTTTGAATTTTGTTTTGTAATATGATAAAGCTGAGTGAGGGTGAAAGGTGAAGGGAAACAAACTCCTTAATCCCTTGTCAGTAACAGTTTTTATTGCTTCATTTTCTATTTACAAGGAAAATACCTTTAAAATAAAACAATTATATTAGATCAGCACCTTCCTTGGTAAAGTTCAAAGAAATTTCCCAGGTTAGTCCCTGTCATTCCCTCACATGGAGTCCTTAGGCGCCTTCTGGAATTCCCTGCGGGATGGGATTCCCCTTGCATCACTGGGCACTTCCTATTATGAGGTTCCCGATGTTGTTTGCCCTTTGTGGTTTTAGTCTCTCGCTAAAGTAATAGAACCAGGATTTCTGAACCAAGAGTCACTTTAGGGAAGTATCTAGGCTCTCCAGTGTGGCTGTGACTAGTTTACATGTAGCTAAATTTAAGTTAATAAATTCACTGCTTATTAACCAATTTAATTAGAATTAAAAAAAATTAAATCTACACTAGCCTCATTTCAGATATTCAGTAGCCACATGTGGCTTGAAGCTAAGGTATTCGACATTGTAGATAGAGAACATGTGCATCATCACAGAATATTATTGGACAGCAGCGGGCAATTTTGTCACCCTTGTTAAATAAGATACTGAGACTAAGAATGATATTTGTTAACTACTCCCAATTACGTAGTTAATTCCTATACTGTATGTGGATACTGCACTCCATGTATTCTTTTTGAATTTAATCATAACATCTCTGGGAGGGTAGGGATTATTGCTCCCATAGTACAGATAAAAGGATTAAGATTCGGAGAGACAGAAACTTGTTTGGCTCTGGTTCGGTGGCCAGTGAGTGGGGCAGCCAGTGTTTGCATATATACATATCTGCATGACTCTAAAGCCCATGCTTTGTATGTTAAAGTGTCACTTAAAAGTTAAGTTCTCAGATTTTTGAGGTCTATAAGCCCACATCTTTAGGGACAAACTGGAGGGGAAAAAAAAACCAAAAAAAAAAAAAAAAAAAACACAGGAAACCAATGGTGCATTGGATGGCTGAAATAACTAAACCAATGCAACAAGCCAGCAGCAGATCCTTTCCTATGTAGTTTTCATCACTCCTCCCAGGGAGACCAGTGGCCTCTGATAATAGTGCAATTTTTGTTCAGTTGCCCATTTTATTGGGCTGTGTGTCAATAGTTTTCGCCCCTGGATTGAGTGGCCAGCACATCACCCCATGCGGCAGATAACTTCCTGTTTGGAAAGCCTGCCGGTCTGATCATCTTCCTTAGGTGGAGCCAGTACCTGTCTTCTTATGGTTTCTCTGCTTCACCTGGTTCTCTGTCCCTTAAAGCCCTAGAGAACTAAGAAGGATTATTCTTCCACCTTTGAAAGCCCTGTTAATATTATATTATCCTGGCTATTCTGTTTTAAGTTCATCATTTTACTTTCTTCTGATGCTCATGACATGCTTTTAAGTGTTGCTGTTATCCTGATCACTCTCATTTGGGGATGTGACAGCTTTTCTCAATTTGAATATTGAGAGTAATTGAGCACTAAATCCATAAAGCCTCATCCTGTCACTTATCTCAGCCGCCGCTGTTAAGGTAGCCACGGTGAAATTAACATCTACAGCCATGGCACTATGCTCCCTGCTCACAGTACTTATGCTTGACTAAGAATGCCTCCACTTGGGCTGTCAGTTTTTTGGAGCCAAATGTTATATGGCCCTTACATATATCCTAGTTAAATTCTTTCTAGTTAGATTCCCTCTAAATCACAGAGCTCCAGTTTTAGGGTTTTGTTGTTTCCCAGATCCAGTTTTTGCTACCCCAGATATTCACTGTCCCCTTCTGTGCAATGTCATCCACCTATTTTGTGGGCATGCCCTCTTTGTATTCATCCATGCCAGTGCTGGAAATGCAGACCAAGACCAGGGTCGAGGAAAAAGCTGTTCACCGTCTTTGTCCAGGTTGATGTTTGGCCATTACTGGGTCCTGTGGTTATGGCTGTTTAACTGGTTATGATTCCACCTGTCATTTCATCCACTGCTATTTTTCTGTTGTTTTACTCACCAGGACTTATTTGTTCATTCATAGATTCATTTCATTAACATTTATTGAGCTTCTGTGTGTCAGGCCCTTTCAAAGGTAGAGCTGTTAGGGTTTGTTAATAGATTGGATGTGTAATAATAAGAGAGAGAGAGACATCAAAAATGACTTCAACGTTTTTGTCCTGAACAATTGGAAGAATGGAGTTACCATGTTTGAGGGTAAACATTAATATTTTGGTTTTGAACCTGTTAAGTTGTAGATGTCTATTTGACACCCAAGTGGAGATGCACAGTAGGCAATTGGATATACGCATCTGGAGGCGAGAGGGAGGTCCAGGCTACAGCAGAAACACTAGGAGCTCTCAGCACGTAAACTGCCCAGTATTTGAAACCTAGAGACCGATGAGAGTGCAGATGGAAGTAAGAAGAGGTCTGAGGACTGAGCCCTGGACTCTCCAGTGTTTAGAGGCCAAAGAGATGGGATAAGCCAGCGAAGGAGACTGAGAAAGCGTGGCCAGTGAGGAGGGAGGAGAACCAGGAAAGCTGATTTCTGGTGTCCGGAGAAATTAAGGAAAGCAGGAAGTGAAAGAACCACTTTGTTAGATGGTGCTGAGAGATAGAGTAGCATGAGGACCATGAACTGATCATTGGGCTTGGTGTCATGTAGACCATTGGTAACGGTGACAAAAGCTGTTTTAGTGGAGTATTATGAATAAAAGGATGTCATCAGGAACTTCATTTGATTCCTGGCTGAGGTTCACTCAGTGAACCTGGCTGCCTTCACCAGTCATGGCAGCTAAGAATATTGTCAAAGAAGAAAATGAGGTTAGTTTTTTATAATTGGAATTTTCTTCAGGCTTTCCCCCAGTAGTCTGTTATGGATTAGGTGTATAGCTGTAAAACCCATGTTTCTCTCCTTTTTGAAAAATGCAGCATCATTTGCGTCTCTCTAGGTTCCCCATGTAACTCTTGTGCTCCTCCTTATCCCAGTGGTCGAGCCAGGTCGTGGTGCCCTGGGATGGACTCCTCTGAGCCCAGTGAACTCATTCAAGAATTTAAATGCAGTTATATCCGCTTCTTAACTGTTTGGAGTTTTCAGCCCCTTTTCTTTTCATTTCTGGCCTTTTCTTTTCTTTCTGTTTCTTCCTAAGGCTTTCTTTTCATCCAGCAGGTAGATCTTTTCCCTTTAGATTTTCATCATCATTTTATCATCCTAATTCAGAGGTGAATTTTGAAGATGCTTAGCAAGGCATTATTTTATCTTTGGCTCTCACCCTGGCTACACATCACATTCACCTCTGGAGAATGTTTGTTTGTGACAGGGCGTCACTCCAATTGCCAAGGCTGGAGTGGAGTGGCATAATCTTGGCTCACTGCAGCCTTGACTTCCAGGCTCAGATGATTTTCCCACCCCAGCCTCCTGAGTTGAGACTACAGGTGCGCACTACCATTCCTGATAAATGTTTGTGTTTTTAGTAGATATGGGGTTCCGGTATGTTGCCCAGACTGTGCTCGAACCCCTGGACACAAGCAATCTGTCCGCCTTGGTGCTCCCAGGTGCTGGGATTATAGGCATGAGCCACCATGCTCAGCCTTGTTTTTTCGTTTTAAAGAAAATCATAATTTACACTAAAGGAACTATTTTCTTGTAATTATGATAAAATGGTGATTTTTTTACTTGTGTTTTAAAGTTGAAATATATTCTGGCGAATATATTTCCTGTTGTATTACATGGTGAAACTTCATTAGATATTTTTTTCTTCCTTTCTATTGTATAACCTCACAAAAGTTCCCGTATTCTACAGAGAATGCTGTAAGTATTCCTCCAGGATACAAGGAGGCCTGTAGCAGTGGCTCTTAAACTTCAGCATGTACCAGAATCACCTGGAGGGCTTGTTAAACCAACAGATACTAGGCCCCCTCTGTAATTGCTGATTGGGTAGGTCTGAGTAGGATCCAAGACTTTCCACATCAAATCAGCATCAGGAGATGCTGTGGCTGCTGATACTCTGCGAACCAGTAGTCTCTAGGCTTGAGGCTCTAGTGGGTAAATATCCCTAAGGTTGTACACACGGAGAGCTTTCCTGAACTGGTAAAGCCAGGATGGTAAGTTTGGCCAAGGGAAGAGATAGGCCTGGCATTTGACTTTGTTGGGGTTCTGCGAGGGTCTGGTAACCCTGAGCTCTGAAATAGTAGAAACTCGTCATTCTGAGGTTGTGTTTTAGTTTGCAGCCGCATACTTCAGTGCTGTTTGTCTCCTGTAAAGGTCACACTTAGCCCTATCTTTGGCCTGTCAAAATTGACACCCACTTCAGAAGAGTAAATGTATAGACTCCTTGATTCACAGTACTCACACATTCTGTGGCACAGCTAGCTGTACATTAAAAAACAAAACAATTCATATAATACTAATAGCCCAGAAAAACTTAAACAACAGCTGGATCAAGCGGAGAGTGCCTGCCCTGGCTTTATCTGGCAAGTCCTTTGTTATATTCAAAAGTAGATGAGAAGATTCTGGGGAAAAAATACCACTGTGGGGGATTCCTTAAATTATTTTACCTATAAACAAATAAACAGAATTCCTCTAAGTCATCCAGAATCCCCAAAGTATCTATCAAAGACACTTTGGTTCTACCCACAGAGGTAGGAAAATTATGCTACTGGTCTTCCCTCTTCCTTCCTGCTTCAAGAAATCTCCCTCCAAGACTGGCCACCCTTTGGAACAATCTGCCAAGCTAGATGTTGATCACTAGGGGAATATTTACAGGGGTTTTCTTTGACTCATATGTAGTTTGTCATAAATTCCTCTAACTCACAAACTGAAAAGCTTTTCTTTCATGTCAAGATTCTTCACAAATATTAATGAATATTTTCTAACATGCTAATTCTTAGTTTAAAGTCAGGGCCACATTCCAAAGCTTTGTGATCACACATGTTAGATCAAGTTGTGGACAAAATGTGTGGGTGCTGATATTCCCCTTGTTTACCATACTCCAGTTTCAGATTATAGATGCCATAATTAATCCCAAACATGTTCCTGACTGGCCTGAATGTCACTAAATATGAGTGATGCTTGTGTCCCAGTTACTTCACACCCTCTCAAGTCAGTGGCCTTACCAACAAGCACATCGCAGTTTCTATCAGGTTATCTTTTCATTTCCTGTGCTCTCTTACAGAAATATCTAAGGGGAGAGTTCGTATTTTTACGTGTAATGTGGTATAATTGCAAGCCATCTGCTCTTTTTCTTAGAAGCAATATGTGGCCAGAGTAAAACCTTGCAGAAGAATTATGAGGCATTTATTGGCTCTTAGTGGGAATAGATGGAAACCTCTGCCCAACCTATTTGTAAATCTTATGGAACTGACAGTTCAGAATTCATTTAAAAATCCTTGGAATTTGAGGCAAATTCTACCTTTGGAGGAAAAAAAGAGAAAAAAGCAGCCAATATTTCTTCTTGAGCCCTTTGTGTGGCTGGCACGGTAGAGAAACCTTGTGCCCACATTGTCTTATGTCGTCCTCAAAACAACTCCATGAGGTAGTTTTCATTGCTGTCTTCATTTTACATTGGAGGAACTTACCCTGTGTCTCAGAGCCACGGAGGCTCAGGGCTAGGATTTGAAGTCAGGTCTGTGCTGAACCAAGCCACTGTTTTACTCATTGCAACACCTCCTGTGTCTATGTCAGTGGCCTGTCGACTGAGGGAAGGGGCCTGCAGGTTACACTTGAAAGAATTATGTCCTGAGAACCATTAGGGAGGGTGTCTAAAGAAATGAAGTCAGTTCTTATCTTTTAAATGGAGCCCCTGAGAGCCTATTCCCAAATGTGCTCTTCATGCAGTGATAGCTTTGAGAGTTTGTGATTCAGCCTTGAATTCTACCCCAAGGTCCCAGCGGCATGTATTAAATTTAAGCAGCCCATCATAATAACGTGGTTGACCATTGCTTTATTCCAAGCAGTACTTCGCCTCCCTTCTCTAGTCTTACCCAGGGAAACTGTGAGCCACCCTACAGCACTCTAGGTCAAAACACAAAGCTCCTTTTTAATAGGATACCAGAGACAATTACTGAAGGACATCACAGCCTCTTACTTGATTTTCTCCTCCTTTTAGAAGCTACTGCCAAACTCATTTGCTCTGCTTTTCCCTCTTGTTTCTCATTCCTTTATGTTTCACTCTTTATCTTTGTAGAATCTTTCCCCAACCATAACAATAAATCTGTTGTGAAAAACAAGTGATTGGGAAGTTGTACATCCTTGACCTGTAGTCAGAGGTCCCACAACAGACACTAAACAGGAGACAGGAGCTCCCTCCCCTCCCGAGTCCTTTTCACCTCAGACAGGCCACACCCTCCCAAGCATCCCTTTAACCCGAAAAACTCAAGCTTAAAGGCGCCGTCATCCATTTGCAACCAAGGAAGTTCCCTTTAATGGGTCTGGATTCGCATTGTCAACCCGGGCTTTGTACTTGCATCTTGTTCTGCCTGATTGACAGAAAGTGGGAAAATAGCCATTCCGATTCATGAGTGAGTCTTCTGTGCATACATGGGGCAACCTTAGTTGCAAACTATGAGCTTGATTCTGTAGTGTTTTTTGTTCTGAGTTCAGGGTGCAGATGAGAGGGAGGTAATCCCTCCTAGAGAGAGAATAAGCCAGCCACTTAATTATCATTACTGATGTATGTTTTCATTTAACAAACACTCTTCATGACCGTCTGTGTGCCAGACCCAGTACTAGACATTGACAACCCAAAGATAACAGAAGGCAGCTCCTCCACAAAGGCCACCTGGTGGGAAATGGATGTATATAGTCACGTGTTCTCAGCCTAGGATAATTTCCACAACAGAAGCATGAACCAAGTGCTGTGGCAGCACAGAAGGGCTTAATCCTGCCCGAAAGTGTTGGGCAGTGCTTTGGGGAAGAGCTTATTGGTTCCTAAGATTTTTGCCTCAGCTAACTCCACTGAGAGCCTCTGTTTCCCATGTCTCATACCATGATTTTTAGCCACGTGACTGGCATTTTCTGTCATTGGTTACCGAGACTAAACCATGCCCAGAGAGATCAACACAGCAGGAAATGCGCTCTCCACCTCTCTATTCCAAAGCAGCAGTGGATTTTACTTTATGTGTGCAGGTAGAATCCAAGTAAAAGGTTGCAAACCAAAATGACCAGGAGATGAGATCTTAAAGGGAAGGTACCTCGGTTCACTCATTTCATATACAGAGAAACTGACAGAGATAGGAGGTGGTGCAATCCCTCCTAAATGGGGCATCACTAGAGGAGATTTATAGTCTTTAGACTTCCTGTGCTAGGCCATTCTCCCATTAGTCATCAAAAGGCTTTCTTCAGGCCTTCTTTGTATGTTATGATCTCAAATTCAGGCTGTGTCTAATTCTGTTGCTGAGATTATGAAGTGTTCCTTGTACCCAACCTGACAAGTATTACCAGGTTGGCAAGGCACCGCACCAAACAAAACCCAGGCATGATCACCAGCGATCTCCTAAAAGACAAAGAGTGCTCTTAAATTTCCCAGTGTTTCCAGAACACTAAGGGGTAATAGTTTCTGTCTTTTGGGTTGTCAGGAAAATCAAATGCAATAGTGTACAGAAAGGGCTTGACACAGTGTCTGGCACACAAGTGCTCTATGAATCTTAACTATTGTTATTGCCAACTTGTTCACCATTAGTAAATTTTTGCAATTGGGCTAAATATATATCATATTCCAACAGAATGACTCTTTATTCTTCCATCTCCTGACCTGTCTGCTAGTTTATTGAGTATGCCATCCAAAAGGTATGCTGGTTCCCTGTCTTAAATGTAAACTACAAGCTTGGATTTCCTGGGCCAGGATTTTACATTAGGAACAGGCTGAGGAAATTCAATTGACAACACATTTGCTTTGACTTTTCTTCAGCTTATAACTCTCTAAATAGGGATTCTTAATGTCAGGAGACTTTTTTCCTACCCTCACAACTCCACCCCACCTCTTGCGGAGTTTATTGCTGTCATCCTCTGCTGCATTCTTTTCTTTCCTCTCCTCATCCTTCTTTCTCACTAACTACCCCTTCCACCTCATTCTTTCTACAGTGGGGCTCTCACTGCTTCACTGCACTAGTGTTTCAACATGGTGCCTCACAGTGGCACCTTGAGCATCTGAGCTCTCCCTACCTGCGTTGGAATGGAATCACGCATGGAATCAGGCTGCCTAGGGAAGGGAGCTGCAGAACCCTGTTGAGAATTGCCGGTGCAGTCACCAGGCACTAAGGTGTAGGGTGTTCTAGGGCACACGTGGCTGTCATCGCTCACCTAGAGGGTATAGGGGCCAGTTCCCAAATAAAGAGGATTGGGTTCCAGGCTAGACAGCCTAAACATGTTCCCATATGAGGCTGGAAGTATGTCCTGAGTAGCCTTCCACAGGAGTTAAATTACTTCAGAGTAATGTCTGCCAGTGAGCTCTGGAATCTTAC
Organism: Sapajus apella; assembly: GCF_009761245.1. Lineage (NCBI taxonomy): Eukaryota > Metazoa > Chordata > Mammalia > Primates > Cebidae > Sapajus > Sapajus apella. The sequence goes on along the minus strand of NW_022436973.1, from coordinate 15,692,915 downwards.
AGATCTGGATTTGATTCCTGGGTCTGGCACTCACTGCCTGTGTAATCTTGGACTAGACCTTCCTCAGTTCAACTTCCTTATATATGAAATGTGAATAATCACTGTGCTCCTTCACCAGAGTGGCAAGGATTTAATTGAATGCTGTGAGTAAAACCTAGCACAGTGCCTGGAACATAGGTGCTCTGTAAATGGCAATCAATATTTTAAACTGTGATTTTTAAAAATTTATTATTATTATTTTAAAGACAGGGTTTCACCGTATTGGTCAGGCTGGTCTCAAACTGCTGACCTCAGGTGATCTGCCTGCCTCAGCCTCCCAAAGTGCTGGGATTATAGGCATGAGCCACCGTGCCCGGCTAAGCTGTGTTTAAAAATCACATCACTATAAAATTTTATGCTGTAAGATACATGCAGTTTGTGGTAATAAGAAAATATTTAATATGTTTTCTAAAACTTTTTTGTGAAATTGATGCTCCAGGAAGAAAATTTTCACGTTTTCTGAGAAGGTCTTTAGGAGACTCAAGCTGTAGTATCAAGAATGATTGAGTTATCCTCAGCATGGATTTCTTCTCATCTTCTTGACTATAATTGGCGTTGCATTTTTCACATTCGTAATTAGGAATCTCAAAGCCAGATGTTGCAAAGACCTGGGACTGTGGTGGGAATTTCGTGCAGGCCTACCACTGGTTTCATCTTACGTTTTTACCCTTGTTTGCCTTTACTTAGTCTCCCCATTTTTAATTTTTGCCTTGTTACTTGAAGCTGCCTTACATCCTTAATGCCAGGTGGGTGTAAAATGCCAGTGATGATTTGTGTGGCTTCTCAGCAACAGGCCCATGTATGTAAGCTGCCTCTGGGAGCCCCCTGGATGTGGTAGAAACTGCCCACATGCCTTGGGCCTCCCGCCTTGTCCTTCCTCTCTCACACCCAACCACATCCTCTTGCTTCTGTCTTCTGAGTATCCCTCAAATGGGCCCCTTCCCCTTCACCTTGAGATCACCTTGCATGGTCTCTTATTTGGGTTCCTGCAGTGGCTTTGAACCTGACTGCCTGCCTCCAGTGATTTCCCCCTGCCCACCCATGCTCCACACTTCTGCTCAAGAGAGCCCTCCAGCTCACCAGCCTCCTCACCTGTCCAGGGCTCTTCTGTAGGCTGAGCCTTCCTGCCCTGTTGGCCCCATCTGCCAACAATGTCCTGTGTTCTACATTGAGATTCTTTTCCTTTTCCAAGGCACGTGAGCTAGTCAAGCTATTTCTCTGCATGGGCGTTGTTTACTTTTCCTTGTGCACTGCTTGCCCTGTTCCTCGATACTTGACTGTGACATCGCCTTCCCTTCCTTGGCCTTCCTCAGGCAGAGCCGTCACTCCGCTCCCTCTGATCCTAGTGCTGTGGTCATGAATGTCACAGTGCCCTGCTGCTGCCCCTTCCTCTCTCAGGGCCTGGCTAATGCCCCTGTGAAACTCAGCAGGTGTTTAATGATGATGAATGAGTGCGTGAGAGAATGTGAGGACCCTTCTACATCTCTTAGAGTCCTGAGTCTGCTCCAGAGATGGCTTTGTGCGTCAAAAATGTTAATATTTTCACCTTTGTTTTTATGCTGAATGCAAAGTCAGAAGACAAGGCCTTCCACCTCTGAGGACTTGGAAATAGTGTTGAGTTGCACCTCTAGAATTCTTATGAAAGAGACAGGAAAAATAATACACTCAGTTGGCAGTGAGTTTCTAGTGAAGTAATCCTAAGATTCTTGTATTCCCATTTTGCAAAATATGAAAAATGACTGGTTGTTGTTGGTGATGGCAGAGTTGTTGCCACTCTAGGATAGGGTGACAGGAAGTTGTTCTGTGATGTGTCAGTGCACTGGGCCAAATAGGAATGGCTTTGTCCCTAGAAAGGGCTTAGAGCTCTCACTTTGCAGACAAGGCTGTGATTTGCCCAAAACTTGGAGCTAACTTGTTCCGTCATTTTTTGTTCGTTTGTTTGTTCTTCCTTTCATTAAATATTAAGCATTCACTGAGGGCTGGTACGGTGCTGATCACTGGGGATACAGGGTTGGCAGAGATATAGACCTGTCTCCATGGAGCTTATAGCCTAGGATGGGCGCCCTACATGGACCAGTCATTTAATGCAGAAATAAATAATCACTCAAGAATGGACTGATCCAGAGCAGTGAAAGCGAAACTGTTCAGAATAGCTCCACAGAGTTGGCCACACTCCTGCTAGGGTTTGAGGATACAGTAGGAGCTCAACAAGCATGGAAGCAGCGAGGCAAGCTGTAATGTAAGCCAAGGATGAAAAAGTCAGGTGCAGGAGACAAAGAGGTGGGCCTCATTAGAGGCTTGTGACTTGCTACTCTGAGCTGCAGCAGGAATGGACTGATCCGATTTGTGGGCTAGAGACTGCCCAGATAGGCGTTGAGTGTTCATCCAGGACACCAATAGAAATGACTCTGATCTTCCAAATGGGAGATGTGAGCAGCAGAGCAAGAGAGGAGTGTGTTTCAGAACTCTCTAAAAAATTAAAATGGACAAGATGTGTGACTGATTTTGGAGGGTTAGGGAAAGGGAGGAGTTAGGGGTGACTCCCCGCTGTTGGCTGAATTCTCTGGGTGGAGGGGATAGAAGCCAGACCAGGCCCTGACTGGGGGACTTGCAGCCCAGTGTATGTGACATGAAGCTGTTCCTAGCAGCCTGTGGGCTGCTCAAGAGATGGCTTGGCCTCTGCAGAGTGACCAGTTCTGGCCTGAGAAAGAAGTGATGGTTACCGTGTTGCTCCTTTCAGAAGAAAGCTAGAGAGTTGATCATCTGAGACTAGAAATAACCTCTTCCTAATTAAGGAGGAGGAGAAAGGGAGGCTGTGCTACTGGCAGCATAAGAAGTTTTTTTTTTTTCCCCACTTCTGTTTTTTCATGAGAGACAAGAAGCAAAGGTTTGAGAGCAGGGAACTTTGGAAAGGCAGAATACCTCTGCCTAGTGTGGGCGGGAATTCAGAGAGTTCAGAACTGCTGGCTGCAGAGGGAGAGCCCCCTGCGGGGGAGGGGACTGCCTGCCAAACAGCTTGGAGTCTTCCAGAAACCCCAGGAAAGTCTGATTGCTGCAGTAAGATTTGACAATTTATTTTTCTAAAAAGAGACATTTTACTCAATCTGTTTATTTTCAAACTTAGACAGGGTTATTTGTGATCAAATTCCCAAAACGGTATTTGATATTTCCCAAGAGAAATATCAAATTGGACCTTACTATAATGTTAATTATTAAGAAAGCTGCTGTTAAAATATTAATTCAAGTTGCTTAAACTTAAGATTCCTTTTTTTTTTTTTTTCTTAAGATTTAGTTCTGTGGTGGTGGGAGAGTTACAAGAAAAAAAAGCAGAATTAGTTTTGCTAATGAAAAGGTAGCAGTGAGCTTGGTTTAGATTAAAAAATCAGGAAAGAGCACCTGTGGGAACCCACAATAAAATGTGTTGAGACATATTTTACCACTTTGGAAGGGTTTTTATTCTAGAATGTCTGGAACTTCAGTGAGTCTGTGATAGAATTCAGAGGTCAGTGAACTTGGATGGGAAAAAGTTACATCTTTATTGTGACCAAGTTCTAATAAATTTAGTTTTCCTTTTTATTATGAATAATAAAAATATGAATAGTATTAGCAGTATTTGTCACCATTATAAATTATAGCTCTTTTCATATTACATTATGGTTGTTGCAGATAATGAAGACATCATTTATGCTTATCACTACTTCAGATTTGTAGCCGTCATTAGATCATCACTATCTGACAAAACCCAATGCCTTCATAAAGAAGTGCAGGCATTCCTATGTCACAAATTTTTCTTTTGTTAAGATAACTGCACTTCACTGTAATTGGTTTTCTTGTTAATCCTATATGATATGTTTCATACATTTAAAAATATTATTTCGAGCAAGCTTCATTGCTTCACAGCTGGCTAAATAGGTCCATGGCACATGAAAGGTTAATATTCCATGGCTAAGATCCTGTAGTTGTGGCATGCTGCCTCCACCTGGTGGCAGCAGACTCCTTAAAGGTTAATTCCATAACCAACTCTTGAGAACTTAACAGTATACTTGAGTGGTTTTCAAACATTTTTTATTACAACCCACAATAAGAAATAGGCTTTCCATCATAACTGAGTACACACTTACTTACATTTCACAAAACAATTCTTGATCTTACCATATGACACATTGATATTTTGTATTGCATTCTAATACTATCTTCACTTCTCTTTCATTAAAGTAAAATGCTGGTTGCAACACGCTAAACTGTAACACACTAAAGTGCACTGTTTTACATCATAGGAAACCATCTTTCAACATGCTTCTCAGTTTATTACCCAGTAAACTTCATTTTGGTCTCCCACACATTTTCAGGGACGTAATACCTACATTTTAAGTAACTGCCAACAAGTATGAGTGCATTTTACACAGTGTTTAAAAATTGTTTATTATTGATGTATAATTTAAATACAGTGAAAGGAACTGATTACAGTGTGCACATTAACATACCCCATCAAGGTATTCTTATCACATATAAAAAAGTTCCTTTGTGACAGTTCTCACCCAGTTCCCTCCCCCCCTGGGAAATTTCTGTTTTGATTTCTTTCATCACACATTGATTTTGCTGTTTTAGAATTATATATAGATGGAACCATACAGTATGTAGTTTTATGGTCTGGCTTCTTTTGCCCAACCTAATGTTTTTGAGATGAATACATGTTGAGTATATCGATATGTGGTCAGTAGCATTCCATTGCATGAATATGACAGAATTTGTTCTCCTGTTGTAGACTTTTGGGTTGTCTTCACTTTGGGTTATTATAACTAACACTTCCATAAACATTTGCATATAAGTCTTTGTGTGCACATACGCTTCATCTCTCTTGGGTAAATACCTGGGGAGGAATCATTGGTTCAGTTGATAAGTTAATGTACGTTTGACTAAAAGAAACTGACAAACCTGTTTGCCAAAGGGGCTAGACCGTCTTACATTTCCACTGGGAAAGTGTTAGAGTTTGGGTTGCTCCATATCCTTACCAACATTACATGTTATGTCAGTGTTTTTAATTGTAGTCATTTTGGTGGGTATTGTAGTTGTATTTCTTGGTGGTTTTAATTTTCATTTGCCTGGTAACTAATGATATTGAACACTTTTTTTCATTTTCTTATTAGCCATTCATTTATCCTATTTGTGAAGTGTCTTCAAACTCAGGTTTTTAAAAAAATATATCAATTTGTAGGAGTTTTTTTACATATTTTGGATATAAGTCCTTTTTGCCAGATATATGTATGATTAAACACATGGATACATTTTTCCCCATTCTGTAGCATACCTATTTATTTTATTAATGGTGCTTTTTTGACTAACAAATTTTTAATTTTGAACATTTAACAATTTAACTTTTTTTTTTTTTTTTTTTTTTGTTATTTGGTGTTTCCTTGATTCTGTCTAAAAAATACTTTCCTATTCCAAAGGTCAGGAAGATAGTTTTATCTTTTTTGTTTAGGTATGTGATCTATCTCCAATTAAAGTTTGTGTATAGCACGAAGTAGTTGTCAAGTTTCACTTTATATTTACATCTGATGGTCTAACCATTTGTAGAAACTACTTTCCTTTCACCATTGATATATAGGACAGAATTTAAAAAAAAAAAACTCTCCAGCCAAGGAAGTGAAAAAACTGAACCTCTGGGTTTCATAAACCAGAACCTCTTGGTCTCATAAACCAAACCTCTGGGTCTCTCAGACCATCTCCAACCTACAGACTTGGTGTCCCATTCCTTTCCAAATTAGTTTATTCCCAGTTATCTTGTGATTCTCAGAAATTACTTTACTCATAATATGTGAGGATTTATAAGGCAACAACTTTTCACAGGGTCTGTACTTGTGCTGTCCAGTATGGAACCACTAGCTACGTGTAGCTATTTAAATTTTTAATTTAAATTACATTTAAAATTTAGCTTCTCAGTCACAATTGCCACGTCTTGAATGTTCAGAGCCGCATATGGCTTTTAGCTGTCTTTACTGAACATCATTGATATAGAATATCTCCATTTTTTTTCAAAGTGCTGGACAGCGGTAGCCTATAGAATAAGAACAAAGGCTACAGTTTTGTAGCATATTTTTTTTTAGTTTTGTTAACTGGCATTCAGTATCTACCTTTTTTTTCTTGCTTCTCATTCTTCCATGTTCCTATTTCAATACCAAAGTGTACTGTCCTAGCCAATCCTTTTGTCCATCTGAAAATGCAGTATCTTCTATCTGTTCTTTGCTGAGTAGAAGAAAAAATTCCCCTGGCTGTGCATGGAATCATTCTTTTATGGAGCCTACCTAGTACTGACCTATTTAACTTCTCTCAATGCTTGATGTCTTCCAACTGCTGCTGAGATGCCTGAATATCCCCTTTCAAGGTGCAGCCCAGAGATAGATATTTTCTTTCCTATCCTGATTAATATTGCATCTCTCCTTAGCACTTCCACTGTAAATGTTAAACTTAGGAAAAGTAGTACATTATGACCTGTAGCCCTGTTCTTTATTAAGAGTTCTGTCTAGTAGTGAACTTTGTTGCCGTTTCATCATGATCAGCCACATAGGAATTTGTGAGATTTTCTCACATTGTTTGCTGGGCATGAGCCACACAGACACTGACTCTGCCATTAATGTCTTTCAGTGTGGGAATTTTGCTGTCCTGGTGGATCTTCATATATTGCCGCAAGGTTCAAACAAAGATACAAGCTGGTTTTCTGAGCAGAAGAAAGAGGTACAACAAAACTTTCTACTATTTATATGCAACTAGCTGCTGCTGCTACGAAAAATATTAGCTCTTTCCAGCTTTTATTTCTATTAGTGGGCAAAAAGTGTTGAGTATTTAATCCTTGAAAAACAATTGTATTCCCAATTACAGACACATATGCACCTACTTTTTTTCTTCCTTCAGAAACTGACACATTCATATACTTCATATGATACTCTATTATTTAAACCACATTTTATACCTCTATGGTTTGGGGGAAGGATTTGTATATATGAAAAAAGAGAAGAAGATGAAGTAGTTAATGTGACTATTTCAGGTAAGCAGGATTCTAACCTGACTGGTTGTGAAGGATGGCCTGAGCACCTGAAGCAGGTATGGCAGTTAACACAAGGCTGAACCTTCACACCCATAAAGCCTCAGCTTTTATTTTCTATGATCCTTTTATTATCGTGAGCCTTTGACAAGTGAGCAGTACTTGACTGTGTTCCTTCTCACATTGGTCAGTCAGGAAAGCCAGTAGCCGGGGACTTAGCAGAGGATGACGTTGGACTTTCTGAGCCTCAGCCTCCTCATCTGAAAGTGAAGAGGTTCGCCTAGATGCTAAGTCTACTCCTGGTTCTAAATTTCAACAATCCCACCCAAGTGCTGCCTGTGGTGGTGGCTTAGAAGCTGCCTTGAGCTCTCACCATTACTTTGCCTCCTTCTCCCATCCCTGCCCACCAGAGAACAGGGATAATCAGCTTGTGCCTTTTACATGCCTTTAAAAATATCATTATCCATGATGTCCATTTATCACAGTTGCTTTTTAGAGTGAGAAATAAAAATAAGTTTTATTAAAAGACAGTATCTGGAGAAAAAACTAGGGACAGTGGCAAAACAAAACAATAACACCCTTTTCTGTGATAATTGCTTTTAATCAGCTTTTGTAGATCACTAGAAAAAAAAATCCTCAATCCCCAAAAAAATATTTTATAGGATAATACATTTTCATTCAAAGGATAATATGATCAAGACTTTGCTGTCATTATTTTGCAAAGAATAACTGGTGACCCAAAGCTGAGAAAAGGAAGGCACAAGGTTCTGTATGGCAGGATTTTTCATTCAGGTAAATAACTATAGACTCTCCAGGACTTTTAAATATTTAGCAAGTCAATCAACATCTCCTACTGCCACTTACCTTCATATAATTCCACTCTTTAGCTTACTAGCACATGTTGCCGTGATTCAAAACTGTTCATTCATTTCCCCAAAGTGACTAATAGTCACCCAAGAAGACCTCACCCCAAAATCTTCTGACTTGACTTAAATGAACAGTGTTATAGAATCCATTCCAGGCCCGTTCTCCATTCTCTTTCAGCTTTGTCGCCTTAGACTTTTATCCACCTTAGACCTTTCTTCTTAATATTGAGTCAGTTTTGCCTAAGATTCAGTTAATTTGGAATTCTTTAAAATAAAGCCGTAGGGGTGTGAATCACCTCATAGCCAAAGAATGAGGCTAGGAGTTTTTTACAGGAGCCACATGCAGCTGCGTGGATGCTCATAGTACCTACTTGAGGGCATCAGGGCATGACTTAGCAAAGCTGTGCAGTGCATGACAGGACCTGCTGAGCAGCGGCTGGCAGCTGCAAGGGGCAGGTCAGCCTCTCAAAACCAAAGAGTTGGTTTGCTGCTGCTGCTTTAATTTGTCCCTTTTTTTTTTTTTTTTTTTTGGGAGAGTGCAATGGCACCTTCTCGGCTCACTGCAACTTCTGTCTCCTGGGTTCAAGCAATTCTCCTGCTTCAGCCTCCCTAATAGCTGGGATTACAGGTATGTGTCACCACACCCAGCTAATTTTATATTTTTAGTAGAGACAGAATTTCACTGTGTTGGCCAGGCTGGTCTCGAACTCCTGACCATGTGATCCGCCCACCTTGGCCTTAATTTGCCCTTTTAAAATGTGTATTGGCAGTGACACACACCTATAATCCTAGCACTTTGGGAGGCCAAGGTGGCTCGATTGCTTGAGCCCAGGAGTTCAAGACCAGCCTGGGTAACATGGTGAAACCCCGTCTCTAAAAATTACAAAATTTAGCCAGATGTGGTGGCTTGCGTCTGGAGTCCAGCTACTCTGGAGGCTGAAGTGGGAGGATCACTTGAGCCTAGGAGCTTGAGGCTTCAGTGAGAGCCACTGATAATGCCACTGAATTCCACCCTGGGTGACAGAGTAAGACCCTGTCTCAAAAAAAAAAAAAAAAAAAGATTCACTGAGGTTAAAATCCCTCTGGGATCATTTGTGTGTATAAGAAAGGAGAAAAGCTAGTTGAGGAAAGGCTATGACTTTAGCCTCGTTCAGTGTCCCCAGGCTTTTGTCCTTTTTATCATTAGGTCCTTTCATGATTGGGATTTCATGAGCAACCAATTTGATTGCATTTTAACTGTCATTTTACACAGTGAAAGCCTAAGAATATCCAGTTCCTTTTTAGAAAAAATAATTACATGCATTAACCATATGTTTATTTTGAGTGCAGCACAAGTAGTCTTTGTACCCAAACAGTTGAATTCAAACTGTTCCATTTGTAAACTTGAGGAAGTGAGCACAGCCTGTTAGCCTAGAGATGTCCTCTGTATCTCTCTCTTGTGCACTGATTTTAACTTGTTCTTCTTGTCTGCCCCTCGAAGGTAGCTGAGAATTTTTTCTTTTCTTGCATTATTGTGGCTTTGAAGAGAAAGCTTCGCTAAATGTGGTGTGGTCAGTTACTGGTGTCTTTGCCACACTGCAGTTGGTCTACCTTCCATTTGTCAAACTTTCAGGGAAGGAACATCCCATAGCTAGAGGGAGAGAGTTTGTGTGTGAGCCTTTGCTTTATTTTTGTCATACTATTTTTAGTTTTAGCCTTATAGGGCATTTATGGCCAAATTTTAGCAATCGTTTCCATGTATGTCTTTCACATATTTTCTATCTCACTCATAGTTGAACTCTACATGTGAAGCAAAATTCTTTAATTGTTAAAAAAAAAAAAAAAAAAAACTATGAGGCGGCAAGGCTGCCTTTTTGTTGTGTGAACAATGCCAAAAGACTGAACTGTAAATGGATATCTCTCTATTCCACAAGGCACTGCATCTTTGGGCAGCGAAAAGACAGAGAGAGGAAACCAGTGTTTGTATTTTATCTAGAAACTCACACTCATAAGTTAAATCAAGTGTTTTCTATACTGTTTGAGGGGTATAAGTGTTTGTAATAAAGGATAAGTTTTACTATCATTGCTCTTCAGAACAGCTAAAAATTTTGTTGTTTTAATTTGTGAAGATTCTAAGAGATCAATTTGAGATGACATTGCAAGAAACCAGCAAAACAGGTTTGAGGTGACCTGGGCAACTCTGAGTTTGCTGCAGTCTTTGGGAATTAAACAGGAATCATCAGTCCTTATACATCAGTTCTAAATCTAAATTAAGAAATTTAGATTTGTGTGTAATTTTATTCTCTTTTTCTACATTAGGTTACATTTTCCTGTTAGTGCAGGAAACAACTGCACAGAGTATCTTCCCATTGTGTGGTTGGGCTTAAATGTTTGTTTTCCTTTATTATAAATAACACCAAAACAATAAAACAGTTGTATTTATATGTCATAAAACAATTGACATATACGGAAACTTACTAGTGATAAGGAATACTGAAATTGACTTAAAGCCACGTTTCTGTCGCCCAGTAAATGTTAATCTACTTTAGAGAAATTACATTATTTTCACTGTTAATAGATGAGTGTAGTGCATTTTTACGAAAACAAACAGGCATATACAGTGTCATCAACAAGAGCGTTAGAAGGAAAATAACATTAGTGATTTCCAGTTCGCTGCTTAACTCACTGCTCAACACTTTCCTTCTTCAGTAGATTTGTAAACCCAAGACCAGAAACTAATTAATGATGTTGTTTAGGTTTTAATAATGGTGTTTAGATTTTTTTTTTTTTTCCCGAGGTGGTGTCTCACTCAGTTGTCCAGGCTGGAGTGCAGTGGTGTGATCTTGGCTCACTGCAACCTCCAACTCCTGGATTCAAGCAATTCTCTTGCCTCAGCCTCCTGAGTAGCTGGGATTAGAGGCACACACCAGCATGCCTGGCTGATTTTTGTATTTTTAGTAGGGCCGGGGTTTCATCATGTTTGTCAGGCTGGTCTCGAAATCCTGACCTCATGATCCACCCACCTGGGCCTCCCACAGTGCTGGGATTACAGGCTTGAGCCACCACGCCCAGCCAATGTGTTTAGATTTAAAAACATTTTTAAACCAAGTTTGAAATATGGGATATTTTCCGTAAAAATTACTATTTCTGACTCCTTTTGAACAAATTGGAATATCTAGCAACACTGTGCTTATATACATGAAACAGTCTCCTGAAACCATGAGGGGCTGCTCGCTGCTGACCGGGGCTGTGGTCTGAGTTCCCCAGGCTGTCGTACCAGCAGTGGATGAATATGCCCTTACTCCTGGCCCCGTCCCTGTCTACTGTCCCCTGGCTGGCCACACTGGTGTTTCCTTGGGGCCCTTGCTGCGAGCCAGTGTTGGCTCTTCTTGACATACTTCTTCTATGTGTCACAGTACAGCTGATTGATATTTATATGAAAGTGTTCTTTACTGCACTTATTTTATTACCTCCTCACCCAGATGTTCACATTGAAGTGTTTTTATCTTTCTTTTAGAAATGTGAAACTGAGGCAGAAAGAAATGAAATGACTTTCCTAGATCACACAGTGAGGCAACATCACGGTTTTGAGCAAACTTCAGTAGCAAATTTAAATCTGCAGTGTTATCCATGAGCACACATGACATTCAACATTCATAACTAAATTAAAAAGCAAACAAAATGAAATGTTCATTGTTGACTTTTAATATATATCATGTTAACTTTTTTGCATTTAAATTGGAAGCTTATATCTAATTTTTTATTTACTTTAGGAAGTCTGTTTACTCTTAAAAGAAACCATTGCTTCAAGAGTTCAGGAGTACTTGGAAGTTCGCAAACAGCACAGGCCATCAAATGCAGAATTCACGAGATCCAGTCCCTTGTCCTTAAAAGGTAGGCACAGAGTGCTTTGATTTTGAACAAAAAATAAATAGAATTTCTGCTCTGTAGAGATGGCAATTATGTTTGATTCTGACTGTCATGTTAGTGTAGTGATACATTTAAAAAATATGTCCTAATGAAGATACTTTGTTTGGGTAAAGAAAATTAATCAAAGAACCGTCAGGACTTTTAATGATAGGCAAAACGTATAAAAATAGCAAATAAAACATTCCTAAGGAAACTGTAAATTCTTTAAAGGATTTTTTTTTTAGTTTTTAAGTTTTTCTTTTTTATTTTTAGTAGACATGTAGTAATTGTACATATTTATAGGATATTTCCATACGTGTATACAATGTATACAAAGTGTAATTTTCAAATTAGAGTAATTAGCATATATATCACCAGAACATTTATCATTTCTTTGTGTTGTGAGCATTTAAAATCCTCACTTCTGGTTTTTTGAAAATATACAATAAATTAATGTTAACCATTTTTGACCTTATAGTGCTATAGAACACTAGAACCTACTCTAGTGGTAATTTTATATCCATTAACTAACCTCTCCTTATCCTTCCTTTCCCTATCCTTCCTAGCCTTCTAATACCCACAATTCTCTATAATTGTATGAGCTCAATTTTTTTTTATATAAATAGCTTCTACATGTGAGTGAGAACATGATATTTATTTTTCTTCTGATTACATCATTAAATTTTAATATGTCTATATATCTCTATTTTTTTCTTTATATATATTTTTTGTTGTACCAGTTAGTTCTTTAGTGGTGATTTGTGAGACTTCGGTGCACTCATCACCCAAGCAGTATATACTGAACATGATTTGTAATCTTTTATCTCACTCCCTTCCCACCTTTCACTCCGAGTCCTCAAAGTCTATTGTGCCTTTCTTATGCCTTTGGATCCCCATAGTTTAGCTCCCACTTATGAGTTTGGGTTTCTATTCCTGAGTTACTTCACTTAGAATAATAATCTCTAGTCCCATACAGGTTGCTGCGAATGCCATTAATTCATTCCTTTTTATGGCTGAATAGTATTCCATCGTGTATATGTGCCTGACTTAACTTCACTGAATTTCCTTTGGGCTCATTCATGTTGCCATTGAAAAGATCCCTTATCCCTCTCACAGGACTTGTGATGGGGGTGTGGCCCCGCAGCTCAAACCCCTAGGGGAACATGTAGACGGCAGTAACACTGGCTCGGACCCTACGCAGCAGCATCTAGGGTTGAGTGTTTCCAGCTCCTGAAGCCCCATTGGGCATGTGTTACAATGTGCTTTTTCAGTTTAGCCATCGGCAGGCGGCTTGTGTTAATCAGCTCAGTTAGGCCCTCTGCTTTATTTCAAGGACAGAGGGCTTTCTGTATCCCGGGTTCTTTCCTTGGTGTACCGGAAAAATTGGATCACACCTGGGCTTGGAGAATGGGTGCAAGGTTTAAGAGTGGAGGTAGCTCACAGGGCTCACAGGGATGTGAGTGGGAAGGTGGTCCTCCCCTGGAGTTGGGCCGCCCAGCTGCCAGACTCTCTGACTCCCCCCTCCCCTGGCGGAATTTCACATTATTCCACTGTCGATGGCCTGCAGAGTCTGCTGATGCTTGTTGGCCTGCTCTTCCATTTCTCTGCTCCTCTTGATACCCAGCCATCTGTGTGTGTGCCTGCTAGGGTCTCGGGCACAGGATTGGGGGCATGGTGGGCCAGGGTGGTCTTGGAAGACGCAGCGTTTGGGGATGAAAACAGGAGTGGCTGTCCTTACCTAGGTCTGTGGGCATAGGCCTAAGAGTGGAGCCCTTACCAGGGACCCTGCCTTTCTCTACCCAGCACTTCCTTGCCCTCCTCCCATGTCACCATGAATGACAGATTTTATTTTTTTAATGTATATATTGCTGATAGTATTCCATTGTGTATATGTACATAGCACATTTTCTTTATGCATTGACCTGGTGGTAAACATTTAGATTGATTCCATATCTTAGCTATCGTGAGTAGTACTACAATAAACAAGGGAGTACAGATATCTCTTCAATATACTGATTTTCCTCCTTTGTTAAAATACCTAGGAGGGAGATTGCTGGATCACACAGTAATTCTATTTGCAGGTTTTTGAGGAACCTCCATGTTATTCTCCATAATGACTACACTAATTTAAATTCCCATGAACCATATATATATGAGTTCCTTTTCTTCACATCCTTGCCAGCACTTGTTAGTTTTCATCTTTTTGATAAAGCCCTTCCTAACTTTGGTGAGATATCTCATTGTGGTTTTGATTTGCATTTCCCTGATGATTAATAATGTTAAGCAATTTTTGATGTACTTGTTGGCCGTGTGTATGTCTTCTTCTGAGAAATACTCAAATCCTTTGCACGTTTTAAAATCAGAATTGCTTTTTGCTATTGAGTTATTTGGGTTTTGTATATTATGAACATTAGTCGCTTGTCAGATGGATAGTTTGCAAATATTGTCTCCCATTCTACAGGTTGTCTCTTCACTCTTGTTTCCTTTGCTCTATAGAAGATTTTTAGTTTGCTATAGCCCATTTTTCTATTTTTCTTTTTATGGCCTCTGCTTTTGAAATCTTACTCACAAAATCCATGCCAGACCAATATCTTGAAGTTTACCCTGAGTTTTCTTCTAGCAGTTTTCTAGTTTTCTTCTAGTAGTTTTATAGTAGTTTTCTAGGTTTGGGTCTTATATTCAAGTCTTTAATCCATTTCGAGTTGATTTTTGTATCCAGTGAGAGATAGTGGCCCAGTTTTATTCTTCTGCATATGAATATCCAGTTTTCCCAGCAGCGTTTTTTAAAGAAAGTGTTCTTTCCCCTAATGTGTGTTCTTGGTACCTTTGTTAAAAATCAGTTGGCTCTAAATAAGTGAACTTATTTCTGGGTTCTCTATTCTGTTATGTTGGTCTATGTGTCTGTTTTTTATAACCATACTATGCTATTGTGGTTGCTATAGCTTTGTAGTATATATATTTTTTTTTTTTTTAGCTTTGTAGTATATTTTAAAATCAGGTAGTATGATGTTTCCAGCTTTATTCTTTCACTCAGAATTGCTTTGGCTATTTGGATCTTTTGTGGTTCCATATAATTTTTAGTGTTATCTTTTTCTATTTCTGTGAAGAATGTCATTGGTATTTCAGTAGGGATTGGTTAATAAATGCTTAGACTCTTACTAAACTGTCAATTTCTAAAAGGTATGAGCATTGTTGACGTAGCTCAACCACAAGATTGCTTTTCGCAGATGACTGAGGTTCATTGTGTTGTAGGCTGTGTAGATCTAGACACCTGCAGAGACAAGAGGGATGCGTCATGGCATACCACCATCTTATATTGTTTATTAACAGCATCACCAAAAACATCTCTCTATACGTTTATCTAACTGCCTGTTTTCAGCTGATCCTGTTGTCTTTTAAACCTGTTTGAAAACCACATTCAAATCCACTAACCAGAAAGCCTTGCCTATTTCCTCCTCAGTCTTCAGTTCTGTGTCTCCTGTTCCCTGAAAATAGAGTTGTTGTTTCTGTGTAGTTAGTTTGGATTAATGTGGATGCTTTATGCTTTTGTGTAAATTGGATATCTTTCCTCATTTGCATGAGTTCCTTCACTTTTTTTCCATTTCTAGATCCATATAATGGAATATGTATCAGCATGGGTATATATGCTTAATATATAACCCTGGATAAGCCAAAGTCTCTAGGCTGGTGACTTTGCTCATTGCTGTAATATTTTTATGCTTTGAGTTTTCTGTATGAACAATTTGCATAAATGACTTGGAGCCTGTTTTTCCAAGTATATGATACAAAGGAGTATAAAAATTATTCTCAAACTCAGTCAAAAAGCAGCATACTACAGTCATTGCCGGTAGCCTCATTGTTTTTAAGAGTTACCTGAAAAATTATTTCGGTAGATTCAGTAAAAAAATACGTGATACAAGGTTTTTTTTTTTTAAAAGACTTGACTGTCAATGCCCATCAATTCTAGCTCACTAATATTTTTCCTTTTAACCTTGCCAATATTGGGTATTACGAATGTTTTTAATTTTTGCCAGACTGACAGGCAAAAAATCACAAAAAAGGAGATACTGTGCTTTTTAATTTTTATTTTTCTTTGTATTTTTATGTGCTTACTGACAAAACTGCATATTTATAGTTTAGGTTTGTGGTTTTTGCCTTTTCCCTCTGATTTTCATTTTTCCTTTTGTCACTCTCTTGGTCAAGGCCCGTCTTGATTGGCTCTTAAATTACTGCCACAGCCTGTGATTTTTCTCTTAATTCATCCACACCTCTGCTGCCAGAGTGGCCTTTTGAAGGCAAAAATGCGATAGCTCCCAGCTTGAAACCCTGTGTGGTCAGGAACCTTAGTTGCTTGACATTCTTTATTTCACTTTTTCTCTGCCTGAGACTAGCCAGAGTGGGTCTGGCTTTTAAGCGGAGAAGTTGATTAAAGATATTAGATAGCTTACAGGATTTCAGAAAGCCGTGTTGTGAAGCTACACAGAACAGCCTCAGGCGTGACTCGGGGACAGCTTTGGAGACATGCCCCTTGTGATGCTTAGGACCACGTATCAGAAGCTTTGCTGAGCATCACCCTCTGCCCCATCCTGCCCAGATTGACTGCCCGGCCTATGGCCACAACCTTCTGCTGTTTTTT
Source organism: Sapajus apella (assembly GCF_009761245.1). Classification (NCBI taxonomy): domain Eukaryota; kingdom Metazoa; phylum Chordata; class Mammalia; order Primates; family Cebidae; genus Sapajus; species Sapajus apella. The sequence continues at coordinate 15,676,444 of NW_022436973.1, read as the reverse complement.
TCCTTTTGAGTCCACCACAAGGCAAAGCTAGATTTCATGGCTGTCTTCTAGTTACAAGTGAGTCAGCGGAGGCAAAATGTTTGGCTTTTACCTTGGGAAAATGACACTTACAAAATGTGGAAAGTCATCAAAACAGGATGATCGTCAACAATTTTCAGTGGGTGGACACAAGTTACAAATATCCACTAATAACTTTCCTAATCAGTGACAATAAGCTATTGCCTAACAGCATGACTTTCCCAACTACAAAGGAAATGTGCCCACCAGATATCCTCCAAAAGAGATGACCCAGAGTCTCAACTCACAGCTCCAAGTCCAGAATTTCTAAGTGATGTTTCCTGTCCTTCTAGTTCATTCCCAGCCCATATTTGTTAATTTTTCAACTAAATTATGAAGTGAACTACTGCCAACAAACCTTAAATAGAAGGGAAACAGAAAGCCAAAATGTAACTGAAATATAAATAAATACATGATGCAGCAAAGGAGACAATGAGGTAGATAGATGCTACCATTCCAGCTCCTGTAACTGTGAAATAAGTAGTTGATGTTTGTATCTTCCCTCCTCTATTTATTTTGTTTTTCCTGTGTTCTTAGCCTGTAACTCACTTGATTAGCATTCTTTACCTTTATCCCCCCAGGATTTGAGCTGCCAGTGGTCCTGCCTTGATGGGATTGCCATTGTTTTAATTAATTTTTAGCACTGGATATGCTTCACCAGGTAGAGCCCTTCACATTCCTTTTTATTTTGTCCATATACCTCTCTCCTCCTATTCATCTCAGCATGAACCAACATTTCAAGTCCCCTTTGGCCTGTTTGTCTAGCACCACAAAGAGCCTGAAATAATCACATGGTACTTTAAACTTTTAGCCCGATTCATTGTTATCGTCTGTGTTATAATCATCCTTTGAGTACTAAGGAAGCAGAGTTGTGGGGATGGAAAGTAAACGTTTGCTGAGGTGGTCATCTCCCTTTTCCAGTCCTTCATTCTAGGAACCACGTATCTGGCCAAGGTAGCACATATTGTTCTGCTGGTCAGAGCCTATAGTGCATCCCTGAGGACCTTACTCCAGTTCTACAAGGTCCTGTCTCATAATTTGCATTGTAACTGAATTTTCAATAGACCTTTCCACCATTGAGTAAGGCCAGCTACAGTTGAGCTGCGTTTGATTGTTTGTAAGACCACTGAATTTTGTAAGCCCACTGTCTTATTTTGTTGCCTGTAAAATGAGCTGCTTTGTCAGAATTGCAGTGGTTGTGATGGCAAATGAGGCCTTCCTGAAGTCTATGGATGTTGTGGATGGCAGAAACATGGCAGGCATACAAGGCATATCCAACTCCAGAGGAAGGCTTCACTTCAGTGAAGATAAGCCATTGCCTTTCTGTGATGAAAGAGATCAAATGTAATCTACCCACAACCACTGGCCCATCTCCCTGTGAAATGAAAGTTGGTAGGGAGGCTCAGATTAATTGCTATTGCTGGCAAATTGGGCATTTGGCAAAGCTCAGTCTTGGTTAGGTTAAGTCTGCGTTGAGCCTTAGCAGAACACACATCCATGCTTCCATAGCGACACTGTTTATGAGCCCTTTGAGCAGGTCCTTTGGCAGCTAGGGAAAAAGGCCAGCCAGCATCCATGGGGTAGGTCACCTTGTCTAACTCATGATAAGAACCTCTCCTGAATGGGGCTTGATGTGGTGTGAATGTATCCCCCAAAATTCACATATTGGAAATGGTCCCCAATGCAACAGTGTTGCAAGGTGGAGAAAGTTCTGCCTTCATAAATAGGTTAATATTGTTATAAAAGGGCTTGATGGAGGAAGTTTGTCCCTTTTTGCCCTTCCTCCTTCTGCCATGTGAGGATACAGCATTCCTTCCCTCTGGAGGACTCAGTGTTCAAGGCACCATCTTGGAAACAGAGATCAGACCCTCACCAGACCTGCTCATGCCTTAATCTTTGACTTCCCATCCTCCAGAACCGTGAGAACGTAAATTTCTATTTTTTATTCTAGTTCGTGGTATTTTGTTATAGCAACACAATAGACTAAGACAGGGCCCTTTGGAGAACTTTCACAAAAGACATCAATATTCTCACACTCTATATAACTTTTCCCCAAATGTTCATGTCACCAGTCCTTGATGACCCTCTCTTCAAACTATTAACCACTGCCAGTGAATCAGTATGTATTTGTTTCTCAGGCCATTTCCTCTCATAGGCCACATCGACCCAAAATATACCACTCATTAGCCAGCACACTTGACAGACTTTTCTTTTCCACCCTGAGTTAGGTGATGTCATTACATTCATTCACTTCTGGCTAGTACCAGTCTATTCCATAGAGCCACTGATTAGGCACAAATTTTTATCTACTCATAACAGGTGAGTGAAACTATTACTTTTTCAGGTCTCTCATATCAGTCAGAGAAACACGCAAACATGGTCATTGATGTTTGTGCCTATTTCTTACTAGTAAGGGATATAAGATGTAAAAACCTTGACTTTCCTTTTAGATGAACTTTTTCCTGTGCACCAAGCCAGCTGTATTTTGAATGGTTTTATCTGTCACCATCTGACATGCCTGTGTCTTAGTATGACACCCAGAGTACACACCACCTTCTGCTGTGTAAGTCCTATCATAATGCCTTCAGTGTAGTAGACCAGAACAATATCCTGCAAGATAGTGAGATAATGAAGGTTCCTGTAGACTCAGTAGTGTCGCTGAAGCAGAATGACAACAGAACAATGAGGCAAAACAGTGAAGCTGCATGACTTTCTTTGCCAGTAGATAGAAACCTACTTGTGTGTTCGCCATTCACTGGGATAGAAAAAAACAGATTTTGCCACCTCTGTAGTACTGATGCGAGGTGCTGTAGTGCTCCAAATGAGAAACCACCTCTGGAAGAATCCCTGGCTAATTAATACATTAACCTTCCATCATTCTGTAAGACCCATCTGCGTTCTGCTTAAGCCAAAGAGGAAAGTGAGGTAAGACTACATGAAAGATGCTCATGGATGTTTCAGGTTTTTCATGGCGGCAGATCTCTTTGATCTTCTAGGGATTAATACTGATTTTAGTTTACAGTTTTGGTGGGGTGGGAGAAGTTCCAGCAATTTTCACCTAGCCCTTAATTACCATAACAGTTCTCATTCCCTAAGACATGAAGTCCAACTGTGGATTCTATCAGTTGCAGAATAAACCTATCCCAAGGACGCACTCAGCAACGGGGAAGACAACTGCAGATTTTTACAGGCCTACTGGATCCCTAGTGAGATGAATTTAAGCCTCATTTCTAAGTGTCACCCTCTGGTAGATCACAGCTGTAATCAGGAACCAAAGAATTTCTCAAAACCAATGCCTAATCCTCCTCAAAAGTTCTGGCTATTTCCCTTCTTCCTTTGTGGAAATTATAGTAATCTCAGTTGATCCCACATGGAAGATTTATAGGATGTACTTGTAACGTTATGAAGGATCCTTACTTGAGGACTGCCTGGCTCTCCTTTCGAGGAGAAAATAAGTCCATGAATGGACTCAAATCTGGGGACTGGCCAGGTTGCTGTGGTTCTCCTTCAAGGTGGCTCAAGTCAGGTCCCTGTGCACTAGATCTAGATAGTTTTTTTCCTGTTTTACAGTGTATTGCCAGGGTTGCCGTAACATACCACAGACTGAGTGGCTTAACTAACAGAAAATTTATTTTTTCTCAAAGTCTAGAGACTAGAAGTCTAAGGTCAAGGTTAGTTTCTTCTGAGGCCTCGCTCCTAGGCTTGTTGATGGCTGTCTCCTCCCTGTGTCTTCACATGATTTTTCCTCTATATATGTCTGTGTCTCTTCTTATGTAGAAGTTTGAGATCAAAGTATTGGCAAGTTAGTCTCTTCTGAGGCCTCTCTCCTTGTTGATGGCCCATCTTCTCCCTTTGTATAAATGTCTTTGTATCTTATGAGGATGCCAGTTAGATTGGATTAGGACCCATCCTGATGACCTCATTTTAATTTAATTACCTCTTTAAAGACTTGATCTCCAAATATAGTCACATCCTGAGGTACTGGGAGTTAGGACTTCAACATATGAATTTGGGGGATGGGGCACAGCTCAGCCCATAACATACAGTTTAAGTAGAGTCTAAGTATGCTCTCCATCTTATTTGGAGTTATGGACATGATCAATTAACCAATAAGCCAGAGACACCTATGGGTTGAACCACTCTGAAATGGTTCCGACCAAGGTCACCAATGGATCATGGCCCTCCAGTAGACCAAGTGACTTGCCCAGCCATGTGCTTAAATCAACTACAAATTTCTACTCACCCAGTTACCAAGTACCCCACCTTTACTCTTGAACTTTGGTGCTATACAGACATCATATATATTCTGGCTGTTAACTCTCTCAGTAACTCTCACTCCCTGGGGGGCATCCCTCACCTGCAAGGTGGCTACCCACCCAGGAGTGGCCTTGGTAGCATGTCTTTCTCCTGTTGAGTCACACACCATTTTGCAGATAGTTTGGGGACATGCAGAGGGATCACCTGGCACAGGCTGGTGTTGTCACACAGATCAGCATGCATACAGATCATGTACTCTCTGGGCATCTTGTATCAAGGAGTACTGCCATGTATCACACACAGACACATGCACACTTTTTTTTTTTTTTTTTTGAGATGGGGTCTTGCTTTGTTGTCTAGGCTGGAATGCAGTGGTGTGATTTTGGCTTGCTGTGACCTCTGCCTTCCAGGTTCAAGCACTTCTCCTGCCTCAACCTCCTGAGGAGCTGGGATTACAGGCGCCCGCCACCATGCCTGGCTAATTTTTGTAGTTTTAGTAGAGACACGGTTTCACCATGTTGGTCAGGCTGGTCTCGAACTCCTGACCTCAAGTGATATAACTACCTTGGCCTTCCAAAGTGCTGGGGTTGTAGGCGTGAGCCACCATGCCAGGCCACACACACACTTTTTCTTTGAGACAGCCTCACTTTGTTGCCTAGGCCAGAGTGCAGTGGAATGATCATGGCTCACGGCAGCCTCAACCACCTGGGTTCAAGTGATTCTCCTACCTCAGCCTCCTGAATAGCTGGGACCACAAGTGTGTATCACCATGCCAGGCTATTTTTTAAAAAAAAAGAAGTTTGTGGAGATGGGATCTCACTATGTTGCCCAGGCTGATCTGGAACTCCTGGGCTAAAGTGACCCTCCTGCCTCAGCCTCCCAAAGTGCTGGGATTACAGATGTGAGCCTCCACACCTGGCCTGCATCACCCTTTTTTATTGGGCAAGCATAAAAGTGACCTTGTCAAGTTGGGGGTGGCAAACATTTGAGTCCCAGGTTCAGGCACTGAGCAGTCTGGTTGTTTAGGAGTATGCTGGATAAGCCAACTGCCCAGGACCTGAAAGCTTTGGCAGTTCTGCAGCTAGACCTGTGGTCGTCTGAGTTCGGGAAGAGCCTCTGTCGCCAAGGACTGGAAGTAGTCATTATTCCCAGATAGCCTTGGCCAGCAAACCCACAGAGTGCCCATGGTCATTGATCAGCTTGTCACTCTCCCCTAACTACATCCCCAGAGCATGGTGCTCTCTCATCCTGGGCCTCTGGACACATGCTGCTTCTGCTCCACTGGGTGTGCCCTCCTCATCCTTCAGCCTGTGCTCAGATATCACTTCCTCTAAGGAGACTTAACTGATTCTGTGTAGCCTCTTTCTCAAGAGCGCTTCCCTTCCTCTCTTCCTCCTCACCCTCTGTAGTAGCGGCACTCATTGTTCCAGCTGCTTACCTGCCTCACTGATGGACTTCAGTTTCATTGAGGACAGGAGTCATGTTCTGTTCAGCACCTACTGCAGAGCCTGTCAGAGCACAAGTATTGGGAGAAATAAAGGAATTGTTACTACTCACAGGTCCCATTCCCATTGCCAAGACTTTACAGCATGCTTCCATTGCAACATCTCTTGGCCCCTTGCACAAAATACAGAGATGAAAGTGGCCTGTGAGTTACAAATTATTAAGTAGATTTTCTCATCTGGTTTTCAGAAAGTTAAAACCCCAGTGTAGGATTAGGCTACAACCTATTTACACCTAGTACCTCAGTGTAAGATTAGGCTACAACATCTTCTGACTCCAGAGACAGAAAATACTTTCCCTCCAAACCACTGTACCCTGGGTCTTCATTAGTATTGCTGACCTGCCCAGGCACCTGTCCACCCCTCGGATGCTGCTCTGGGTTAGGTCTTCCACCTACCCGTGGCAGATCCCTGGGACAGTCCATTCTAGCTAGTCTTCTTAGGCCTTGTTTTAACCATTCCTAAGTTTTAGAACCCTTGCTCTACAGATGAGAGCCAGATATGTAGTTCAAGTAACTTGCCCAAAGATTAGATAGTAGCTAGGAAGTGTCAGAGGCCACGTGATACTCTGCTGTCTGATACCTAGTTTGTCCTCATTGCTTTGGTATACCTAGTAAGGAGAGTATTGTGTGTTTATGTTTTTTTTTTTTAAATACAGTTTTCCTCTAATCATAAAAACACGTCTGTCTTTAAATTAACTAGGAGCAGTATTCTGCTTGAATTACCATGTGGTTATCTTGGTTTAAAATTTATGTCCCTTATTCTCTGATCACAAGATGGAAAGGGAGAAATAGGCCCCAAAACAGAACTCATCTTCCAGCTATAAGCACTTGCCTCAGTGCATTTTCTAAATAGAGTTCATGACATTTTTGTGTTTGTGGAACAGTAACAGTAAATTTTTTTTACTGCCTATTATTCTATTCCGTGTAAACTTTTCTTGTAGTTAACATCTAAGAAACCCAGTCCTTTGGAAAATGCCATAAAATAAATTAAATTTTCCTGGGTACTGTGGTTTCTGTCTGCAGTGGCTTGCTTTTTGGCATTTCTTCTAAGCTGAATGTTCCTCTAAAATCTTAGCTTACATCTGCAGCCAAAGTACCTAGTCCTCTGCTCACCCTCCTATGGCATCCGAGGTGTTTTAGGCGAATGTTCGAGGCTGAATTACCAAGGTGTTCTCTCTCTTCATCAACATTCACCTCCCAAGAAGCATTCTGTGTGGGGCACGTTACCACCATGTTGGGGAATCAGTGTGTGTTCACACGACAAGAAGCGAAAAAGAAAAAGACAAGAATTGCCAAAACAAGCAAGTTTTTCCTATTCTATCCTCTGTCTGAGAAATGTTCCTCAACTTTCCCCAACACCCGATGCATGATACCTGCCAAAAAAAGCTTTCTCCTTGCTCTTCAGACACAGGCTTATTGTGAGCCATTCTCCCCAGCGTCCCCGCGAGTGCAAATTTGTGTATGTGGTGTTTTGTTTTGTATTTATTTTCCCAGCCCTTTGAAAACAGGGCCTTTTTCTATTTAAAATAAATTTCAGAAGTGAAGTACTTTTTCCCTTTGGAGAACCCAGCCCTTCCTCCATACAAACCATCATGCATTTTCAGAGGACAATGAAAACCTGCTCTAAAACACCATCTATAAACTTCCCTTCAGTCAGTGTTTTTCTCACACATTAACAACAACAATAACAAGTGCTGTACATCCAACCACTGTGATCCCTGAATAAACATAGGCCCTTGACAAGTAGTTTTATTTTTAAGAGTCATTTTTTATGTGAGTCAGTTATTACAATGGGTTGTTAGAATGTGCTCCTGTTGTGCACACCTATGCACAATAGGAATGGAACTGTACCGCAGTCACAGAGCAAGCTAGGTGGTTCTCTGACTTCCACAGCAGGCATGGAGGAGGACTAAGAGGGGGGGAAATAGTCACTCATGTGGTTTTAGAAACAGTAAAACCCTGCACAGCACATTTTCAGTTATCTGCTGTTCTATTAAATATTTTTACTATTTAGACATTGTTTTTTTCTATTCACAGCCCTTTACAAATAGAAGTGGATTTCCCTAGATCTCTCATAAAGCACTGTGGAAACGTGTTTTCTTTTTACACGTGTTTAAATAGCTTTGGTTATTATTTACATTTCTTCCCATAATGTACTCAATCAAAACATTTTATAGGCTTTTATCCACACGTGTAAAGCTTAAAAGGGCAATAATGGGAAAGCAAATGCCTATAAGTTGTCTGGTGAATGTGCTGCAATTTCAACAAAGATTATTTTTTCAGGAATGAGTAATTTGTAAAACTTTAAGTTTTATACTTTTTACAAAAAGTGTACTAAAGCCCAGTGACAACACAAAATGCTTTGCTTTCTCAAAACCTGGGGAAATTTCTCTAACCACTTATTACGATAAACAGAAAGTAAACAAAATCTCTACACTTAAAAAAAATTTTTTTTTTTTATTATTACACGTTAAGTTCTGGGATACATGTGCAGAACATGCAGGTTTGTTACATAGGTATACATGTGCCGTGGTGGTTTGCTGCACCCATCAACCTGTCATCCACATTAGGTCTTTCTCCTAAGGCTCTCCCTCTCCTTGCCCTCCACTCCCCAAAAGGCCCCAGTGTGTGATGTTCCCCTCCCTGTGTCCATGTGTTCTCATTGTTCAGCTCCCACTTATGAGTGAGAACATGCAGTGTTTGACTTTCTGTTCTTGTGTTAGTTTACTGAGAATGATGGTTTCCAGCTTCATCCATGTCCCTGCAAAGGACATGAACAAATCCTTTTTATGGCTGCATACTATTCCTTGGTGTGTATGTGCCACATTTTCTTTTTCCAGTCTAATTGATGGGCATTTAGGTTGGTTCCAAGTCTTTGTTATTGTGAATAGTGCTGCAATAAACATACATGTGCATGTGTCTTTATAGTAGAATGATTCATAATAATCTTTTGGGTATATACCCAGTAATGGTATTGCTGGGTCAAATGGTATTTTTGGTTCTAGATCCTTGAGGAATCACCACATTGTCTTCCACAATGGTTGAACTAATTTACACTCCCAGCAACAACATAAAAGCATTCCTATTTCTCCATATCCTCTCCAGCATCTGCCCTTTTTCATGTTTTCCATTCTAACTGGCATAAGATGGTATCTCATTGTGGTTTTGATATGTATTTGTCTAATGACCAGTGATGATGAGCTTTTTTCAATATGTTTGTTGGCTGCATAAATGTCTTCTTTTGAGAAGTGTTCATTCATGTCCTTTGCCTGCTTTTTGTTGGGGTTGTTTTTTTCTTGTAAATTTGTTTAAGTTTGGCCGGGCATGGTGGCTCATGCCTGTAATCCCAGCACTTTGGGAGGCTGAGGTGGGCGGGATTGCCTGAGGTCAGGAGTTCAAGACCAGCCTCGCCAATGTGATGAAACCCCATCTCCACTAAAAATACAAAAAAAAAAAAAAAAAAATTAGTTGAGTGTGGTGGTGGGTACCTGTAATCTCAGCTACTTAGGAGGCTGAGGCAGGACAATCACTTGAACCCAGGAGGCACAAGTTGCAGAGAGCTGAGATCACAACATTGCACTCCAGCCTGGGTGACGAGTGAAATTCCATCTCAAAAAAAAAAAAAAAAATTGATTTAAGCTCCTTGTAGATTCTGGATATTAGCCCTTTGTCAGATGGATAGATTAATTATAAATTGCAAAAATTTTCTCCCATTCTGTAGGTTGCCTGTTCACTCTAATGGTAGTTTATTTTGCTATGCAGAAGCTCTTTAGTTTAACTAGATCCCATTTGTCAATTTTGGCTTTTGTTGCCATTGCTTTTAGTGTTTTAGTCATGAAGTCTTTGCCCATGCCTATGTTCTGATGGTATTGCCTATGTTTTCTTCTAGGGTTCTTATGGGTTTAGGTCTTAGGTTTAAGTCTTTAATCCATCTTGAGTTAATTTTTATGTAAGGCGTAAGGAAGGGGTCCAGTTTCAGTTTTCTGCATATGACTAGCCAGTTTTCCCAACACCGTTTATTAAATAGGGAATCCTTTCCCCATTGTTTGCTCTTGTCAGGTTTGTCAAAGATCACATGGTTGTAGATGTGTGGTGTTATTTCTGAGGCTTCTGTTCTGTTCCATTGGTCTACATATCTGTTTTAGTACGAGTAACATGCTGTTTTGATTACCGTAGCCTTTTAGTATAGTTTGAAGTCAGGTAGCATGATGCCACCAGGTTTGTTCTTTCTGCTTAGGATTGTCTCGGCTATACGGGATTTTTTTTTTGGTTCCATATAAAATTTAAAGTAGTTTTTTTCTAATTCTGTGAAGAAAGTCAATGGTAGCTTGATGGGAATAGCACTGAATCTATAAATTACTTTGGGCAGTATGGCTGTTTTCATGATATTGATTCTTCCTATCCATGAGCATGGAATATTTTTCCATTTGTTTGTGTCCCCTCTTATTTCCTTAAGCAGTGATTTGTATTCCTTGAAGAGGTCATTCACATTCCTTGTAAGTTGTGTTCCTACATGTTTTATTCCCTTTATAGCAATTGTGAATGGGAGTTCACTCATGATTTGGCTCTCTGTCTATTATTGGTGTATAGGAATGCTTGTGATTTTTACACATTGATTTTATATCCTGAGACTTTGCTGAAGTTGCTTATCAACTTAAGGAGATTTGGGGCTGAGACAATGGGGTTTTCTAAATTTATAATCATGTCATCTGCAGATACAGTTTGAATTCCTCTCTTCCTATTTGAATACCCTTTATTTCTTTCTCTTGCCTGATTGCCCTGCCAGAACTTCCAATACTAAGTTGAATAGGAATGGTGAGAGAGGGCATCTTTGTCTTGTGCAGGTTTTCAAAGGGAATGCTTCCAGCATTTGCCCATTCAGGATGATATTGGCTGTGGGTTTGTCATAAATACATCTTATTATTTTGAGATACATTCTATCAATACCTAGTTTGAGAGTTTTTAGCATGAAGGGGTGTTGAATTTTATTAAAGGCCTTTTCTGCATCTATTGAGATAATCATGTGTTTTTTGTCAGTGATTCTGTTTATGTGATGGATTATGTTTATTGATTTGCTTATGTTGAACCAGCCTTGCATCCCAAGGATGAAGCCAACTTGATCACAGTGGATAAGCTTTTTGATGTGCTGCTTGATTCAGTTTGCCAGTATTTTATTGAGGATTTTCACATCGATGTTCATCAGGGATATTGGCCTGAAATTTTCTTTTTTGTTGTGTCTGTGCCAGGTTTTAGTATCAGAATGATGCTTGGCTCATAAAATGTGTTAGGGAGGAGTCCCTCTGTTTCTGTTGTTTGGAATTGTTTCAGAAGGAATGGTACTAGCTCCTTTTTGTACCTCTGGTAGAATTTGGCTGTGAATCTGTCTGGTCCTGGGCTTTTTTGGTTGGTAGGCTATTAATTACTGCCTTAATTTCAGAACTTGTTATTGGTCCATTCAAACATTTGACCTCTTCCTGCTTTAGTCTTGGGAGGGTGTATGTGTCCAGGAAGTTATCCATTTCTCCTAGATTTTCTAGTTTATTTGCGTAGACATGTTTATAGTATTCTCTGATGGTAGTTTGCATTTCTGTGGGATCAGTGGTGATATCTCCTTTATCATTTCTTATTGTGTCTATTTGACTCTTCTCTCTTCTTTGTTAGTCTGACTATCAGTCTATTTTGTTAATCTTTTCAAAAAACCAGCTGTTGGATTCATTGTTTTTTTTTTTTTTTTTTTTTGAAGGGTTTTTTTGTGTCTTTGTCTCCTTCAGTTCTGCTCTGATCTTAGTTATTTCTTGTCTTCTGCTAGCTTTTGAATTTGTTTGCTCTTGCTTCTCTAGTTGTTTTAACTGTGATGTTAGGGTGTCAATTTTAGATTGTTCCTGCTTTCTTCTGTGGGCATTTAGTGCTATGAATTTCCCTCTAAACACTGATTTCGCTGTATCCCAGAGATTCTGGTTCATTGTGTCTTTGTTCTCATTGGTTTGAAATTATTTACTTCTGCCTTAATTTCGTTATTTACCCCGTAGTCATTCAGGAGCAGGTTGTTCAGTTCCATATGGTTGTGTGGTTTTGAGTGAGTTTTAATTCTGAGTTTTAATTTGATTGCACTGTGGTCTGAGAGACTGTTTGTTATGATTTCTGTTCTTTTGCATATGCTGAGGAGTGTTTTACTTCCAATTATATGGTCAATTTTAGAATAAGTGCAGTGTGGTGCTGCGAAGAATGTATATTCTGTTGATTTGGGGTGGAGAGTTCTGTAGATGTCTATTAGGGTTCTTTGGTCCAGAGCTGAGTTCAAGTCCTGAATATCCTTGTTAATTTTCTGTCTTGTTGGTCTGTCTAATATCGACAGTGGGATGTTAAAGTCTCCCACTATTATTGTGTGGGAGTCTAAGTCTCTTTGTAGGTCTCAAAGGACTTGCTTTATGAACTGGGTGCTCCTGCATTGGGTGCATATATATTTAGGATCTTTAGCTTCTTGCATTGATCCCTTTACCATTATATAATGCTCTTCTTTGTCTTTTTTAATCTTTGTTGGTTTAAAGTCTGTTTTATCAGAGACTGGGATTACAACCCCTACTTTTTTTTCTTTTTTGCTTTCCATTTGCTTGGCAAATCTTCCTCCATCCCTTTATTTTGAGCCTGTGTGTGTCTTTGTGCATGAGATAGGTCTCCTGACTATAGCACACCAGTCGGGTCTTGACCCTTTATCCACTTTGCCAGTCTATGTCTTTTAATTGTGTCATTTGGCTTGTTTACATTTAAGGTTAATATTGTTATGTGTGAATTTGATCCTGTCATTATGATTCTAGCTAGTTATTTTGCCCATTAGTTGATGCAGTTTTTTTATAGTCTCAATGGTCTTTACAGTTTACTATGTTTTTGCAGTGGCTGGTACCAGTTTTTTCTTTACATATTTAGTGCTTCCTTCAGGAGCTCTTATAAGGCAGGCCTGGTGGTGACAAAATCTCTCAGCATTTGCTTGTCTGTAAAGGATTTTATTTCTCCTTCACTTATGAAGCTTAGTTTGGCTGGATATGAAATTCTGGGTTGAAAATTCTTTTAAGAATGTTGAATATTCGCCCCCACTCTTTTCTGGCTTGTAGGGTTTCTGCGGAGAGATCTGCTGTTAGTCTGATAGGCTTCCCTTTGTGTGAAACCCAGCCTTTCTCTCTGGCGGCCCTTAACGTTTTTTCCTTCATTTCAACCTTGGTAAATCTGACAATTATGTGTCTTGGGGTTGCTCTTCTCGAGGAGTAGCTTTGTCATATTCTCTGTATTTCCTGAATTTAAATATTTGCCTGTCTTTCTAGGCTGGGAAAGTTCTCCTGGATAATATCCTGAAGAGTGTTTTCCAGTTTGGTTCCATTCTCCCCATCACTTTCAGGTACACCAATCAAACATAGGTTTGGTCTTTTCACATTGTCCCATATTTCTTGGAGGCTTTGTTCATTCCTTTTCAGTGTTTTTTCTCTAATCTTATCTTCACACTTTATTTCATTAAGTTGATCTTCAATCCCTGATATCCTTTCTTCCGCTTGATTGATTTGTCTGTTGATAGTTGTGTATGCTTCAGGAAGTTCTCGTGCTGTGTTTTTCAGCTCCATCAGGTCATTTATGTTCTTCTGTAAACTGGTTATTCTAGTTAGCAATTCCTCTAACCTTTTTTCAAGATTCTTAGCTTCCTTGCATTGAGTTGGAACATGCTCCTTTAGCTTGGAGGAGTTTATTACCCACCTTCTGAAGCCTGTTTCTCTCAATTCATTAAACTCATTCTCCATCCAGTTTTGTTCCGTTACTGGCAAGGAGTTGTGATCCTTTGGAGGAGAAGAGGCATTCTGGTTTTGGAATTTTCAGCCTTTTTGTGCTGGTTTTCCTCATCTTCATGGATTTGTCTACCTTTAGTCTTTGATGTTGGCGACCTTATGATGGAGTTTTTGCATGGATGTCCTTTTTGTTGATGTTGATGCTACTCCTTTCTGTTTGTGTTTTCCTTGTAACAGTCAGGGCCCTCTGCTGCAGGTCTTCTGGAATTTGCTAGAGGTCCAGTCCTGACCCTGTTTGCCTGGGTATCACCTACAGAGGTACAAAACAGCAATGATTGCTGCCTATTCCTTCCTCTGGAAGCTTTATCTCAGAGGGGCCCCTGCCAGATGCCAGCCCAAGCTCTTTTGTTCAAGGTGTCTGTCAACCCCTGCTGGGAAGTGTCTCCCCGTAAGGAGGCACGGGGCTCAGGGACCCACTTGAGGAGGCAGTCTGTCCCTTAGCAGAGCTCGAGCACTGTGCTGGGAGATCCGCTGCTCTCTTCAGAGCCTGTAGGCACGAACGTTTAAGTCTGCTGAAGCTGTGCCCACAGCCACCGCCCCTTTCCCCAGGTGCTCTGTCCCAGGGAGATGGGAGTTTTAGCTATAAGCCTCTGACTGGGGCTGCTGCCTTTCTTTTAGAGATGCCTTGCCCAGAAAGGAGAGCTCTAGAGAGACAGTCTGGCTACAGCAGCTTTGCGGATCTACGGTGAGCTCTGTCCAGTTCGAACTTCCCAGAGGCTTTGTTTACACTGTGAGGGGAAAACCACCTACTCAAACCTCAGTAATGGCGGACACCCCTTTGCCTACCAAGTTTGAGCATCCCAAGTCAACTTCAGCCCACTGTGCTAGCAGCAAGAATTTCAAGTCGGGTCAACTTCAGACTGCTGTGCTGGCAGTGAGAATTTCAAGCCAGAGAATCTTAGCTTGCTGGGCTCTGTGGAGGTGGAATCCATTGAGCTAGACCACTTGGCTCCCTGGCTTCAGCCCCCTTTCCAGGGGAATGAATAGTTCTGTCTTGTTGGCATTCCAGGTGCCACTGAAAAACAAATCCTGCAACTAGCTCGGTGTCTGCCCCAACAGCACCCAGTTTTGTGCTTGAAACCCAGGGCCCTGGTGATGTAGGCACCCAAGGGAATCTCCTGGTCTGCAGTTGTGAAGACCATGGGAAGAGCATAGTATCTGGGCTGGAATGCACTCTTCCTCACGGCACGGTTCCTCATGGCTTCTCTTGGTTAGGGTAGGGAGTTCCCTGACGGCTTGTGTTTCCTGGGTAAGGTGATGCCCACCCTACTTCGGCTTGCCTTCCATGGGCTGCATCCACTGTCTAACCAGTCCCAATGAGATAAGCTGTGTACCTCAGTTGGAAATGCAGAAATCATCTGCTTTCTGTCTTGATCTGGCTAGGAGCTTCAGGCTAGAGCTCTTCCTATTTGGCCGTCTTACTAGACCTTATCTTTTTTTTTTTTTTTTTGAGATGGAGTCTCAGTCTGTCTCCAGCCTGGAGTGCAGTGGTCCAATCTTGGCTCACTGCAACCTCCATCTCCTGGGTTCAAGCGATTCTCCTGCCTTAGCCTCCCAAGTAGCTGGGACTACAGGCACATGCCACCGTGCCCAGCTAAATTTTGTATTTTTACTAGAGACAGGGTTTCACCATGTTGACCAGGATTGTCTCTCTCGATCTCCAAACCTTGTGATCTGCCCACCTTGGCCTCCCAAAGTGCTGGAATTACAGGCATGAGCTGCCATGCCTGGCCAAAATCTCTAAAGTTTTAAGATAATGTTTCCACTTGTTATCATCACCTGTTATAGACATTGCCAGAATGCAATGACTGATCCCTTATCTACTTTTTAATTTTACAAGAAATTAAAATTCAAAAAAACTTGATGTACAAGTCTTCCAGAAATGTTAGAATTCTTTTGACCAGAGACTGTCAAACTTCAGTTTGAACCACTGCAAGACCTTTTCCATGTAAGTATAAACCTTATTAGAATGCCTGTTGGCCTGCTGTGAACATACTGCTTCTTTCCCTCCAACCTCACCCATCTGAACCCACTACCCCATACCTCAGAAAGACAAGTTTTCCGTTATGAAACCAGGTTCATATTGCCTTATTCTGTTTCAGATTACAATGCCAGTTCTGTTGGAGCTTTTATGGTAACACAACTCCAGTATTGCTTTTATATCTGCTTGGACTTGTTCACATTTAGAACCAGACTTTCTGCATATCTGGGAAATGGAACACTCACAACAGCTCTACCAAATCCCCAGGACTTTTGGATTCTAGAAAGATCTCTGTTATCAAATGCTACTTTGCAAGACTTTTTTTTTTTTTTGAGATGGAGTTTTGCTCTTGTTCCGCAGGCTGGAGTGCAATGGCGCGATCTCGGCTCACCGCAACCTCTGCCTCCTGGGTTCAGGCAATTCTCCTGTCTCAGCCTCCTGAGTAGCTGGGATTACAGGCATGTGCCACCATGCCCAGCTAATTTTTGTATTTTTAGTAGAGACGGGGTTTCACCATGTTGACCAGGATGGTCTCGATCTCTTGACCTCGTGATCCACCCGCCTCGGCCTCCCAAAGTGCTGGAATTACAGGCGTGAGCCACCGCGCCCGGCCGCAAGACCTTTTTTAACGAGTTGTCCCAGTTAGCTGAGAGCCCTGCCCTCTTATTAGCTCCATGAAGACTGTTGACTTATTACTACATATTCTGAAGACAGGTCTGCGTTGGGGTCAGGTAGAACTGGTTGACACTCCTGCCCTGCTAGGAGTAGGAGGAGAAGTAATAGGAAGGAAAATCACCTGCCCTTAAATTGATGTGGGGTGAGATTAAAAACCTTTCTGTTGGTGATCTGTTTGTTCACAGTATTTCTAACGATGACAGCTGGATGGGAGGCCTGTTGTTCCATTTTACCCAGCAGAGGAGAACAGTCCTGACCCCAGTGAAAGTCGTTTATCCCAGCATGTTGGGAACATAGTACCTGGGGCACTGGTTTTATATTGTCTAAATGGTTTGGCTGCCACTTAGCATTGGCTATGTATATATTGGGGTGAGGGCGGGGAGATACAAAGAGACAGTGAGACCTACAAGGCTGTGCTTTCCTTTAACACTTTCCAGGTGAAGTCTTAGAAGGCAGCAACTTCTCCTGTCTTTGACAGATACTAATAATAAGGAAAGCTCTCCCTACCCGCTTCCCCCATGGCCATTTCTCATAGGAGTAACATATATTTTTAATATGTAGGATGACAAGGTATAGTGGGAACTGTTTATCTTAGCATGTACTGTTTGTTTCTCATGAATTTCATGTCTATTACGCCATAGCAATAAATAGCCTTCTCTTATTTAGGAAGTACTTGTGGCATTCACCAGCCTGTCTGTTCTTTTTAAATTTTTTTCCCCTACTTTGGCCAGGACCTCCCATCATAAGGCCCAAATTTTCAAATTTTTGGTAATTGAGTTTCACATTCCTAATATTAACACCCATAAGGAAACTTGAAAGAGAAAATGGATACTAGTTATCTTACAGACTATCAATAAGAGCCGTTTGATTTTGAAGTATATGAAGGATGAGTAAAGAGGCATGGTATAGGATAGTATACTGTGGTATAACACATTGGGACTGAAATTTGCTACCTGAGTATGTTGGAAATTTGGGGGATTCTAACCCAAATGATGATTAAAAATGAGCTTTCATTTTCAAATTGCTTGACACCCTAATTATTCCAATTACTTAGAATAAAAGTGGAGAACCTAAAATTGTGATGTTTCGTGGTTACTAAATATTTTTAGTTAACCACTTCAGTTGATCATAATTGAAATAATTTTATATTCACTATAATAACTTCTATAAACTGGGCAGGGGGATTGGCTCCCTCTGGTACGATAGACATTTATACTGCCTCTAAATGAATTAGCCACAGATTCAGAGTGAGGTGCTTATTTTTGAAGCATTAAGAATCCCTGAGCTATTCCCAGGGAGTTGAGTAGAGGCATGGTGAATAACTGTTCAGGTACACCTAACTGTTTATCTTTGTTGTTCTACCCCAATGCTTATTACTTAGAGTATAAACTCCAATCAGATTCACATTTATTTTAATTATTTGATCATGAACCATGTAACCTAATGGGAAACTTGGCCTGTTCTGTTTTGTGAAATGTCTTGAGAAAATTATCCATGCCTGCATTAAGCAAAAACAAAACCAACTCCACATGATCTCACACGTAAAAAATGAATGCCTGGAAAAGATGCTAATTTTAGGTTTTAGGCCAAGATCGAATTTCAATTCTGGGTCATAGATTAATGTATGTGTCCAAGTAAATGTGTATATTTGTATGTTTGTATGTATGTATTTAATGAATGTATAGATGTGTACATACCCACAAATCTAAGTTACTGCTAAAGAAAATAAAAGTTACAAGGCCTGAAAGGGGACACCAAAAATATGATTTCCTTACAAATATTTTCAGGAATTTTACTTAATTGCAACCAGAAGTCTGACCTGGAAGTGTAGTGTTTTGACCCCCCTAGCTGTCTGGTTTCCTATTTGCAGTGTTTTTTTTTTCTCCCCCAACTGTGAGAAAATATATTTTACATGATTTTAACTCTGTGTATTCTTAGAAATGGTGAAGTAGAAAGTATTCCCTTGGGGGGAGGAAATTCTCATTATTTACAAGAATAATTTGCAAAAGCTTCACTTAAATAGAAAACATTTTAAAAAAACTTATCAAATCCTTATTGGATACATTTTGAAAATAAAACAACTTCTTGATTACGCTTCAAGATAGTGTGAACTTCTAGAAGACTAAGGTTTTTGTATTGTGTAAGTTTGCCCTTCTTCTAGTAAAATACTAATGTTTTCTTAACAAAACTGTACAGCGTTTATAAATAATGCCCTTATGAGGAGGCTTTTCCCCCTTCATTTTTAGGTTATTCAATCTTTTTTTCCTCTAGCTTTTTAGAAAAGTAAAAATTATTCTGAATAAACTTAGGGTGACTGTAGCAGTATATAGTATTCTAATGAACCAAAAAAACAGCAATGAGGCCTGGTGTGGTGGCTTATGCCTGTAATCCCAGCACTTTGGAGACCAAAGCAGGAGGATGGCTTGAGACCACGAGTTCAAGATCCACCTGGGCAACAAAGCAAGGTCCTGTCTCTACAAAAACATAAAAATAAATTAGCCAGGTGTGCCGGTGTGTGCCTATAGTTCCAGCTGCTTGGGAGGCTGAGGCAGGAGAATGGCTTGAGCCCAGGATTTCAAGGCTTCAGTGGTCTGTGATCATACCACTGTACTCCAGCCGAGGCAACAGAGAAAGACCGTATCTCTTTAATGATAATAATAAATGAATGAATTGATAACAATGAAACTTAATTAGGGTGACTGTAGGGCCAGGAAGCCTACTATCGGAAAATTATAGAATTCACGCATCAAATACTCATAGATTCATTTGCTGAATCAGTGAAATGATGAGAAACATTGTTTCTGTATTTCCATTGTAGTCTCTTGTTGTTTACCAGTGTGGTGGACTAATTACATATCTCGTTTTTAAAATCTCAGACATTTTCACTTACAGGAAAGCCTCATTCTTCCTAACAATTCAGTTGAAAGATTTTTTTAAAATCTTACTTCTTATTTTTAATAAGGAACACAGTTGTCATCAATCCATTTAGCTGAAGAATACTTTCATTTTTTTAAATAACAGCTTTATTGAGATATCATTCATATACAATTCATCTGTTTAAAGTATACTCTTTGATGGTTTTTATATATTCCGAGTTGTGCAATTATCACCAGAATCAATTTTAAAACATTTTCATCATTCCAAAAGAAACCCTGTACCCATTAGCAGTTACTCTCCATTTTCTCCAGTACCCCAGCCACAGACAGCCAACCACCAGCTTACTTTCTGTCTCTATGGATTTGCCTGTTCTGGACATTTCATATAAATAGAATACAGTACTATGTGGTTCTCTGTAACTGGCTTCTTTCACTTAGCATAATGTTTTCAAGGTTCATTCATTTTATAGCACATGTCAGTAGTACCTTATTTCATTTTATTAAAAATAATGTTCCATGGTGTGAATATGCCATATTTTGTCTATTCACCAATTGATGGACATTTGGGTTGTTAACCACATTTGGCTATGATGAATAATGCTCCTATGGGCATTCGTGTACAGGTTTTTGAATGGATATAGGTTTTCATTTCTCATGGATGTATACCTATGAATGGAATTTCAGGGTCATTTTGTACCTGTATGTTTAACATATTGACAAACTTCCAGACTGTTTTCCAAGTGATTGCAGCATTTTCTATTTCTGCCAGCAGTGTGTGAGGTTTTGTTTTCTCCACATCCTCACCTACACCTGTTTGTCTTTTTGACTACAGCTCTCCTATGTGTATGAAGTGTTATCTCATTGTGGTTTTGATTTCTATTTCCCTGATGTTACCGTTTATTCAAGTACTTATTGGCCATTTGTATATCTTCTATGGATAAATGTTTGTTCAGGATTTGAACGCATTTTTTAATTGGGTTATTAGTCTTTTTGAGTTGTGGAAGTTCTTTTAGACATTCTATGTATAAGTCCCTTATTAGCTATATGATTTACAACATTTTTCTTCTCTTCTGTGGATTTTCTTTTTATTTTCTTGATGGTGGCCTTTGAAACACAAAAGTTTTTAATTTTAATTATGTCTAATTTATCTATTTTGTTGTTGTTGTGCTTTTGATAACGTATCTAAGAAACCATTGCCCTATCCAAGGTAATAAAAATATACATCTATTTTTTTTCAGTTATTTGAGGATTCTCTCATACACACACACACACACACACACACACACACACACACACACACACACACACACATATAATTGCACTTTAGGTTCTGGGATACATGTGCAGAACATGCAGGATTGTTGCATAGGTGCCTACATAGCCGTGTGTTTTGCTGCCTGCATCCCCCTGTCACCCATATCTGGCATTTCTCCCCGTGTTATCCCTCCCCAACCTCCCTACCCTCCACTGTCCCTCCCCTGTTCCCCCACAACAGACCCCAGTGTGTGATGCTCCCCTCCCTGTGTCCATATGTTGTCATTGTTCAACACCTGCCTATGAGTGAGAACATGCAGTGTTTGATTTTCTGTTCTTACGTCAGTTTGCTGAGAATGATGGTTTCTAGATTCATCCATGTCCCTACAAAGGACACGAACTCATCATTTTTTATGGCTGCATAGTATTCCATGGTATATATGTGCCACATTTTCCTAGTCCAGTCTATCATCAATGGGCATTTGGGTTGGTTCCAGGTCTTTGCTATTATAAACAGTGCCACAGTGAACATATGTGTGCATGTATCTTTATAATGGAATGATTTATAATCCTTTGGATATATACCCAGTAATGGGATTGCTGGGTCAAATGGAATTTCTATTTCTAGGTCCTTGAGGAATCGCCACACTATCTTCCACAGTGGTTGAACTAATTTACACTACTATCAACAGTGTAAAATTGTTTCTATTTCTCCACATCCTCTCCAGCATCTGTTGTCTCCAGATTTTTTAATGATCGCCATTCTAACTGGCGTGAGATGATATCTCAATGTGGTTTTGATTTGTTTCTCTAATGACCAGTGATGATGATGAGCCTTTTTTCATGTTTCTTGGCCCCATAAATGTCTTCCTTTGAAAAATGTTCTTATCCTTTGCCCACTTTTGAACGGGTTTGTTTGTTTTCTTGTAAATCTGTTTTAGTTCTTTGTAGATTCTGGATATTGGCCCTTTGTCAGATGGGTAGATTGCAAAAATTTTTTCCCATTCTGTTGGTTGCTGGTTCACTCTAATTATTGTTTCTTTTACTGTACAGAAGCTCTGGAGTTTAATTAGATCCCATTTATCTATTTTGGCTTTTGTTGCCAGTGCTTTTGGTATTTCAGTCCTGAATTCCTTGCCTATGCCTATGTCCTGAATGGTTTTGCCTAGGTTTTCTTCTAGGGTTTTTATGGTGGTAGGTCTTATGTTTAAGTCTTTAGTCCATCTGGAGTTAATTTTAGTGTAAGAAGTCAGGAAGGGGTCCAGTTTCTGCTTTCTGCACATGGCTAGCCAGTTTTCCCAACATCATTTATTAAACAGGGAATCCTTTCCCCATTGCTTGTTTTTGTCATGTTTGTCAAAGATCAGATGGTTGTAGATGTGTGGCGTTGCCTCCAAGGCCTCTGTTTGTTCCATTGGTCTATGTCTCTGTTTTGGTACCAGTACTGTGCTGTTTTGATTACTGTAGCCTTGTAGTATAGTTTGAAGTCAGGTAGCGTGATGCCTCCAGCTTTGTTCTTTTTGCTTAGAATTGTCTTGGCTCTGTGGGCTCTCTTTTGTTTCCATATGAAGCTTAAGGTGGTTTTATCCAGTTCCGTGAAGAGGGTCATAGGTATCTTGATGGGGATAGTGTTGAATCTATAAATTACTTTGGGCAGTATGGCCATTTTCACGATATTGATAATTCCTAACCATGAGCATGGAATGTTTTTCCATCTGTGTGTGTCCTCTCTTATTTCCTTGAGCAGTGGTTTGTAGTTCTTCTTGAAAAGGTCCTTTACATCCTTTGTTAGTTGTATTCCTAGGTATTTGATTCTCTTTGTAGCAATTGTGAATTGCATTTCATTCTTGATTTGGCTCCCTGTAAGTCTGTTATTGTTGTATAGGAATGCTTGTGATTTCTGCACATTGATTTTGTATCTTGATACTTTGCTGAAGTTGCTTATCAGTATAAAGAGATTTTGGGCTGAGACAATGGGGTCTTCTAAATATACAATCATGTCATCTGCAAATAGAGACAATTTGACTTCCTCCTTTCCTAACTGAATACCCTTTATTTCCTTTTCTTGCCTGACTGCTTTGGCTAGAACTTCCAATACTGTATTGAATAGGTGTGGTGAGAGAGGGCATCCTTGTCCAGTGCCAGATTTTAAAGGGAATGCTTCCACTTTTTGCCCATTCAGTATATTGGCTGTGGGTTTGTCATAAATAGCTTTTATTATTTTGAGATATGTTCCGTTGATACATAGTTTATTGAGAGTTTTTAGCATAAAGGGCTGTTGAATTTTGTCGAAGGCCTTCCCTGCATCAATTGAGATAATCATGTGATTTTTTTGTCTTTGGTTCTGTTTATGTGGTGGATTACATTTATAGGCTTAACATAAGTTGAACCAGCTTTGCATCCCTGGGATGAAGCCTACTTGATCGTGATGGATAAGCTTTTTGATGTGCTGTTACAGTGGGGTTGCAAGTATTTTACTGAAGATTTTTGCATCTATGTTCATAGTGGATACTGGCTTGAAATTTTCTCTTTCTGTTGAGTCTCTGCTGGGTTTTGGTATCAGGATAATGCTGGTCTCATAAAATGATTTGGGAAGGACTCCCTCTTTTTGGATTGTTTGGAATAGTTTCAGAAGGAGTGGTACCAGCTACTCTTTGTATGTCTGATAGAATTCGCTGTGAATCCATTTGGACCTGGGCTTTTTTTGGTTGGTATGCTCTTAATTGCTGCCTCAACTTCAGCCCTTGTTATTGGTCTATTCAGGGTTTCGACTTCTTCCTGGTTTAGGCTTTGGCAAGTGTCCAGGAATTTATCCATTTCTTCCAGATTTACTGCATTATGTGCATAGAGTTGTTTGTAATAGTCTCTGATGGTAGTTTGTATTTCTGTGAAATAAGTGGTGATATCCCCTTTATCATTTTTTATTGCATCTATTTGATTCTTCTCTCTTTTCTTTTTTATTTTTTATTTTTATTTATTTTTTTTTTTTGAGACGGAGTTTCGCTCTTGTTACCCAGGCTGGAGTGCAATGGCGCGATCTCAGCTCACCGCAACCTCCGCCTCCTGGGTTCAGGCAATTCTCCTGCCTCAGCCTCCTGAGTAGCTGGGATTACAGCCACGTGCCACCATGCCCAGCTAATTTTTTGTAGTTTTAGTAGAGACGGGGTTTCACCGTGTTGACCAGGATGGTCTCGATCTCTTGACCTCGTGATCCACCCGCCTCGGCCTCCCAAAGTGCTGGGATTACAGGCTTGAGCCACCGCGCCCGGCCTCTTTTCTTTTTTATTAATCTGAACTGCGGTCTATTTTGGTGATTTTTTTTCAAACAACCAGGTCCTGGATTTATCAATTTTTTTGAAGGGTTTTTTGTGTCTCTGTCTCCTTCAGTTCTGCTCTGATTTTAGTTATTTCTTGTCTTCTGCTAGCTTTTGAGTTTTTGTGATCTTGTTCCTCTAGCTCTTTCAATTTTGTGGATAGCCTGTCAATTTTAGGTCTTTTCTTGTTTCTCATGTGGGCATTTATTGCTATATGTTTTCCTCTAGACACTGCTTTAAATGTGTCCCAGAGATTCTGGTTTGTTGTTTCTTCGTTCTCATTGGTTTTGAAGAAGATCTTTATTTCTGCCTTCATTTCATTGTTTATCCAGTCAACATTCAAGAACATTCAAGTTGTTCAGTTTCCATGAAGTTGTGCGGTTCTGAGTTCGTTTCTGAATTCTGAGTTCTAACTTGATTGCACTGTGGTCTGAGAGACTGTTTATTATGATTTCCTTTCTTTTGCATTTGCTGAGGAGTGATTTACTTCCAATTATGTGGTCAATTTTAGAGTAGGTGTGATGTGGTGCTGAGAAGAATGTATATTCTATGGATTTGGGGTGGAGAGTTCTGTAGATGTCTGTTAGGTTTGCTTGGTCCAGATCTGAGTTCAAGTCCTGGATATCCTTGTTAATTTTCTCTTGTTGATCTGTCTAATATTGACAGTGGAGTGTTAAAGTCTCCCACTATTATTGTGTGGGAGTCTAAGTCTCTTTGTAGGCCATTAAGAACTTGCTTTATGTATCTGGGTGCTCCTGTATTGGGTGCGTATATATTTAGGATAGTTAGCTCTTCTTGTTGCATTGATCCTTTTACTATTGTGTAATGCCCTTCTTTGTCTCTTTTGATCTTTGTTAAAGTCTATTTTATCAGAGACTAGGATTGCAACTCCTGCTTTTTTTTGCTCTCCATTTGCTTGATAAATTTTCCTCCATCCTTTTATTTTGAGCCTATGTTTGTCCTTTCATGTGAGATGGGTTTCCTGGATACAGCACAGTGATGGGTTTTGACTTTTTATCCAATTTGCCAGTCTGTGTCTTTTGATTGTGGCATATAACACATTTACATTTAAGGTTAACATTGTTATGTGTGAATTTGATTCTGTCATTTTGATGCTAGCTGGTTGTTTTGCCCATTAGTTGACGCAATTTCTGAGTGGCTGGTACTGGTTGTTCCTTTTTATGTTTAGTGCTTCTTTCAGGAACTCTTGTAAGGCAGGCCTGGTGCTGACAAAATCTCTCAGCAATTTCTTATTCGTAAAGGATTTTATTTCTTTTTCACTTATGAAGCTTAGTTTGGCTGGATATGAAATTCTAAGTTGAAAGTTCTTTTCTTTGAGGATCTTGAATATTGGCCCCCACTCTCTTCTGGCTTGTAGGGTTTCTGCTGAGAGATCTGCTGTGAATCTGATGGGCTTCCTTTTATGGGTAATCTGACCTTTTTCTCAGGTCTTTGATCCATTTTTGAGTTAATTCCATATATGGTATGAATTAGGGGTCCAACTTCATTATTTTACATGTGGCTATCCAGTTGTCCCAGTACCATTTGTTGAAAAGACTTATTATATCCTCATTTAATTTTCTTGGCACCTTTATTGAAAATCAGTTGACAGTAAATGTGAGTGTTTATTTCTGGAATCTCAATTTTGTTTCTTTTTCTTTTTTTGAGACAGAGTCTCGCTCTGTCACCCAGGCTAGAGTGCAGTGATGTGATCTTGGCTCACTGCAACCTCCACATTCCCAGGTTCAAGTGATTCTCCCACCTCAGCCTCCTGAGTAGCTGGGATTACAGGCATCCACCACCATGCCTAGCTAATTTTTGTATTTTTAGTAGAGATGGGGTTTCACCATGTTGGCCAGACTGGTCTCGAATTCCTCACCTCAAGTGACCTGCCCACCTTGACCTCTCAAAGTGCTGGGATTACAGATGTGAGCCACTGCGCCTGGCCTCAATTCTGTTACTACATGTGTTTCCTTTTGCCAATACTGCACTGTCTTGATCACTGTAGCGTTGTAGTAAATTTGAAATTGTCTTCTATTCTTTTAATGGAACTATTTTCTCAGGTTCAAAGCTGACATTTACTAGTTAGGATCAAGAATCTGTTTTAACCTACCCAGTGCAAACATAATTTTAAATTGTTATATATATCTGAATTTTAATGAATTAATAAAGTATCATTGATTTTGCCAGTGGTCTTTTCCGGAGATTTAGATTAAATGAAATCTTTCACAAATTTTTTGGCCCTCATTGTTCCATTTTAACCAAATCAGTGAAGAGAAATGTGATCCTCATCATAGTCAAGGTCTTCATAGGCAGAAAAACTACAGTGAGTTGTTACCAGTATTTGCAAAGTAGGACTGAGGGCTCATGTGTCTTTAATTCTCATTCAGAATCCTTTCCCTCGGGTTCTAAAGTTGAGGCCAGGTTAAAATCTAACCTCCTTTGCTCACCCTTCCAGGCTTGTCCCCCATCTCTCTCTACTATTCTATGCATTCTGAACTCTAGGCCTCAGTCCACCCTACCAGTGTTCCTGTGTTTTTGCACAGATATGAACGCAGTACCCTCCGCTCCTCAGTCTCAGCAGCGTGCTCCTGATGCTTCAGTCCTCTCCTTAGATGTTTCCCATCCTTGGGGATCTCTCCCTCCTCCCAATTTGGTTTGTTTCTCCCCTTTGTTTAGTTAGATTTACCTTTTTTTTTTTTTTTTTAACATTGCAGTTGCCTATGCATAGGTTTGTTGTAGCAGCATTTACAATGTAACCATCCTACCTTTAACTCCTCTGTCTCTCCCTCTGACCTCAGTTGAGTCCCTCAGGAGCAGAGCATTTTTCTTGGCATTCCTGGGGTCTCATTAGTACTTGTATGTGATAGGTGTGCAAGTGGCATGAGTTGGATGGTTCTGATTTATTATGATTTGAGGGGCATCTCGTTTTTGACCGAATGAAAAAAGCATAACCATTTCCTGTTCATACTGGCTCCTAGAACTCCTCTACTGAAATTATTTTCAAGAAAGAGTAAAATCCCTTCTAAGCGGAATGCCTCACATATATAGACATACATATATATAGCAAACATACTTCAGTTTGCTGCCAAACTGCTAACTCAGTAACAGCTCAATGTGAATGTGTTATTTAATAGAAATGATTGACATATAATTCCAGACAAAGGTGTGCAGCCCGAACTTATTTAACAACATTGGCCTTTTTGCCATTTCTAAGGACTCTTTTTCTGAGCCCCAAAAAAGTGTTTTTCTAGAAAAGTTGTTTTGAGGACAGAGCTGAGAAACAGTGAAACTTGCCGCAATGAATTGGGGGTTGAGGGGGTGTTGAATGATGCAAATAGGCAGAGTAGAAGTGTGTCCAGAAGTAGGTGCTGGTGGTAGAGAGCAGCAGCAGCCTGGGGAGACCATGGGGCAAGATAGAAGGATGGGAAGCTGTTGGCAGGAGGTGTGGGCAGGGCTGGTTTTGGGAAAACCCTGAAAAGTAGTGATATTTGGCTTCATGCAGAACCTTAGAGGTGAGAATTGGTGAGAGACATCTGCGACTGAGAAAAGATGAAGACAGACTTAGCAAACCAGTGAATTGCAGAAGTCCAGGAAGCAAAGAGGGACAGAACGTGCCTGAGTTTGAACAAGATGCAGTGTATTGCCACCCTTGCTTGTGTGGATATTGCTTTGCAACTCAGAGCTTTCTCCGGGATCCTCTTTCAGAGACACCAAAGCACTGTGAAGTGTCAAGTATTTGCAAATGCCAAGTGGAAATGTCTCACACCATGCAGACTTTCTAGTAAAAGCAAAGGGAGAGGCCAGGTACAGTGGCTCACACCTGTAATCCTAACACTTTGTGAGGCCAAGGCAGGAGGATCACTTAAGAGCAGAAGTTCAAGACAGGCCTGGCCAATGCAGTGATACCTTCTCTACAAAAAAAAGTATTTTAATTAGCTGGGTGTGGTGATGTGCCCCTGGTATCCTAGCTACTCGGGAGGCTGAGGCGGGAGGATCACTTGTGCCCAGAAGTTTGAGGCTGCAATGAGCTATGATCACACCTGCAACCATCAAAGCCTCTGTGACTAGAAACATCTTCAGCTTAAGTGGGGTGACTGAGAGCTGAGTATTGCCTTGAAAATATTTGCATTTGGAAGGTGGTAACAGTAGGACAGTAACGAAAAGTGGTTCTATTGGGTGGATCTCCGGGAAGCTGGGAAATGTGACATAATAAAATGTTATGGGCTTTTGTGAGGCCCCAGGGAATGGTAAATTCTCAATGTACAACAAAAGGAAAAATATATAAATAAAAGGCAAGTGAGGTTTTCATGGAATGCCAGAGCTGTATGTAGTCCTGACAGTGAATGGGGGGACAAGGATCTTGGAGAGGTGGCAGGATACAGGCAGGTTGCACCTTTAGACCTTCCCAGACACCTGATCTGACACTTCTCCATAGGCCATTAGAGTGTCAACCCATTGGTTTCCTACTGTGATTTTAAATTCCCTCTGTTCCGGGTGTTTCCTTGATACTTCCATTTTGTTTGGGCTATATATTTAAACCATTTTTTTTAAACTTGCATTCTATGTTTTCAGCAGGAAGGTTTCCTTTATCTCAGTCTTTCAGATTTCCCCAATTCAGCTTTTAGAGATGAACCCTTTTTACTACAAGGTGATATTTTCATAGAATGGTACACTTTCTATTCCATGCTTAACAGATTGGTAATGTGGCTTGAGTGTGCAAAATGTGCATATCTGTATAACTATATATCTATAAATCTGTATTTTCAACTTGGGCCGCTAGTTTAAAAATCTCAAGGTGAAATTATTCTTATTTTACAATGGTATTTTAAAGGAAGATAAGAGCTTTACAATCACCTATTAGATCACTTTTGTTTAGATTTCCTTTAAATTGTTACCTACTTAGAAAAATTATTCTAAAGATTATAGTTATAGTTGACAACATAATAAAAGATACTTTTGCATTTCTTATAAAGTGTTATTTTCAGGGTTAGGAAATTACCTATAAAAGCAAGCTTTTTTTTTTTTTTTTTTTTTTTT
>NW_022436973.1:15631413-15647557 GCF_009761245.1 Sapajus apella | reverse complement strand
TTTTTTTTTTTTTTTTTTTTTTTGAGATGGAGTTTCGCTCTTGTTACCCAGGCTGGAGTGCAATGGCGCGATCTCGGCTCACCGCAACCTCCGTCTCCTGGGTTCAGGCAATTCTCCTGCCTCAGCCTCCTGAGTAGCTGGGATTACAGGCACGCGCCACCATGCCCAGCTAATTTTTTGTAGTTTTAGTAGAGACGGGGTTTCACCATGTTGACCAGGATGGTCTCGATCTCTTGACCTTGTGATCCACCCGCCTTGGCCTCCCAAAGTGCTGGGATTACAGGCTTGAGCCACCGCGCCCGGCCTAAAAGCAAGCTTTAATCATGATTTGTGTTCTGAGACTTTAGAAGAGGGTCTATATTAATATAAATATTTAGAAGAAAAAATGTATCATCTTTAAAGTCCTTGAATTTTTTCATTATGGTGCTTCTTTTTTACAAATAAATCTTCTTTAAAAGAATATTTGCTTTCATTTTTTAAAACATCAGGAATTTCAAATACATACAAATATAGAATCATATAATGAACCCCCACTTATCTGTTGCCAGCGTCTCAGTTTTAAACAGCATATAGCCAATGTTATTTATATTCTCATCTATTCCCTCCTCCCCCAACTATCTTAAAGTAAATTTCCAGATGTCAAAAGCGCCGTTAAAACAAAAAATCAATGTCATCAAATATCTAGTCCATCTTCAGATTTATCTGAATGTCTCCTCAGTTCTTTTATAGTTGAATTGTTCAGTTCAGGGTCTGAACAAGGTTGGTCTACACATTCGTTGCACTTGGTTGATTCTCTTTATCATAGAAGAACATCTCCTTTAACCTATAGGAATCCCCGTCCCCATTTTTTTTTTCTATCTATTTATTGAAGAAAGCAAGTCAAATGTCCTCTGAAATTTCCCACATTTGGATTTGGCTGGCTGCCTCTGGATGGTGGCATTAACCTGCTCTTTCAGCCTCTTGTATTTTCTGTAGATTGGTGGTTAGAGCCACAGACCTCAGGAGGTTGGGGTCCCTTGTGTGAGAATACTTTGTAGTAGAAGTGGTGTGTTTTCTGTTGCATGTCATCTTGGCAGCATATTAGTTCTGGTTGTATCCCTTCTAATTTCATGCTAACAATGTATATACAATGCAAATGGAGCTTTGTAAATGATTTTAAAAATTAATCAGTATTTTAGATTTGTTCATTAGGTATTTATATTACTAGTAAACGCCGTTTAAGCAAAACAAAATTTAAAAGACTTCTTTACATAGTTTTCTGAAACTTTGCCTAATTTAGGCAATTAAGATAAAAATATTAAGGTAATGTTTCAGAATAAAACCTGAGTGTTAGCATACATAGTTCCTTTTTTAATCTGAGTCTATGTGAGATCTGATTCAACACTTTAATTAAGATTGTGAGTTATTGCGTGCCTATCATCATAAGGCTTGTATATCAGCCCAATATACATCTTACATGAACTCTTAAGGACTTATTTAATAGAAAATAAAAATAAAAAGCACATACATGGTGGGGTTTTTTTCCCTATGAAAACTCAAATCAGCAGGTAGTTAAAACAAAAAGAGAGAAAAGAAAACAAAGAAGGAATGAGATCTGTTCATTTAAATTTTCCTGAGGAGTGACAATAATTGAGCTAACATGCATTGGCTTCTTGTAAATTGCCTTAGTAGTTAGGCCTTGAGTACTTTAGAAATTAGCTCTCTCCCCATGCCTCTTCGCCATTGCTATAGACTCCAGCTAAAGGCCTGTTTGTTTGTGTTTAAAAAACTAAGATAATTTCTCTTATATTCACTGACAGAACTTACATTTTGTTTTTGTCTTCTAAGAACTCTGCAAGGCAATAACATTAATAAGACTCTCACTACTAATTTCATTATAACATACCAGTATACCAACAAAATAAGATTTAGAGCAGTAACTTCCAGACCTGCCTGTGCATCAGAATTCCCTGGAGCTCTTTAAAAAGAATGTCATTCTCTGACTCTTACCCCAGGTTCTCTGGGCCTAGGGATCCAGGAATCTGTATGGTTGGAAAACACCTTAGCCATGGATATTCATATTCCCCAAGTGATTTAGATATGGGCGGTGGACTCATGATTGGGAATTGGAAAGACCCTAGACTAGTAGATAGATGCTTATTTGAGCTTAATAGTGGCTTATCTAATAACTGGAAGAAGTAGAAGAGATAATAAGTCTTAGGAATATTTAGTGTTTTCATCCGTGACTTGAGTGAATGCATCAAAAATGAGTAAAAGACCTAGCAGCTTGTAAAATGGGATAGAAATTCCAAATGACTATGGCAAAATTAAGAGGAATGTTTGTTACAGACATGCTGAAAAGAAAATGTAGAATAGAAAACAGACTACATAAAAAGAGAAAGCAGAAAGCAAGCAAGCAAGCATGGAACTGGGAAACAAAAACAGGAATGTGACATGGAAGAAGAAATACACAATGATCTTTCTTTAGTGTAATGTTTTCCCTTGAAGGTCCTGTGTTGTTTTCTGCATCTAATCTTTGCAAAGTTCCTGAAACAGATGTTTGCGTTTTTGTGTCCTCTTTCATATTCTCATTTATTTTTCCACCCTACAGCTACCTCCGAAATGCTACCAATCACCTCTCAATTGCCAGCTGAGTATTTTGTTCTATATGTGCTGTCTCTAATGCTCCCTGACATTTGATCTTTCAACTATCTTTTCCAAGACTTCACTGTGGTAGCTGTCCTTCTGGTCTAACTACTCCATGTGGGCTCCTCTTTCTCTGCTGACTCTTGAGCAATGGTTCTGCCCTTGCCCTTTGATCTCTTACTTGACATGCCCTGCCACGGACTTTTCTTCCTTTTGGCCAGAGTTGCTTCAGTAGATCTGCAGCCATGACCTTTCCACCGAACTCCACACCTTTTCTCTTCTTCTCTCCTCCCCTCCCCCTTCCCCTCCCCCTCTCTTTCTCTTCTTCTCCTTTCTCCTCTCCTCTCTCCTCTCTCCTCTTTTCTTTCTTAGTCTTGCTCTGTTGCCCAGTCTGGAGTGCAGTAGCACAATCTAGGCTCACTGCAACCTCCTCCTCCCAGGTTCAAGCAATTCTCCTACTGCAGCCTCCCTCCTGAGTAGCTGGGACTACAGTTGCATGCCACCGCACCCAGCTAATTTTTGTACTTCTAATAGAGACAGAGTTCTACCATATTGGTCAGGCTGGTCTCAAATTCCTAACTTCAGGTGATCCACCCCTCCTGGCCTCCCAAAATGCTGAGATTACAGGCATGAGCCACTGCACCCGGCCACTGCACACCTTATTTCTATTGGCTTTGCAGACAGCTCCACCCAGAAATCTCATTGATTCTCATCTCTAAAGCTTGGTTTATTTTCTTACCAAATCTACTTACCCTCTCTATTCCCTAGGAAGCTACCACTCATGTAGTCAAAAAAGTTTTAAAAAATTGTCATTGTCATTTCTCTTCTCTGAACACATTTCACTGACAATCAAGCCAGTCTCTGATTTTTATCTCTAAAGTGTCCCTTGAATATGTCTCTTATTAGTGCTATGGCAACTGATGATCCTTGCCTTCTTCCACTTGACTTTGTTAAAAGAAAAACTTTAGACAAAATAAATATAGCAGTTTATTTGAGCAAATAACAATTCATGAATCAGGCAACACTCGAAACAGGAAGAGATTCTGAGAGCTCTGTTTCAGCAGTATGGGCAGTGGGCTTTCATAGGCTGAAAGTGGAGGCAAGGTAAAAAAAATTACTTGATTGGCTGTAGCTAGGCATTTGCCTTATTTGGATATGGTTCAATAGGAAGTTCCTAGTTAATATAACGAATTTGCTTGTTGGTTATCTGTGATTGGCTGAAGCTCCATTCAAAATTAATCAGTCATAGCTGGGCGCAATGGCTTCTGTAATTCCAGCACTTTGGGAGGCCGAGGGTGGGTGGATCATGAGGTCAAGCGATCAAGACCATTCTGGCCAACATGGTGAAACCCTGTCTCTTCTAAAAATATAAAAACTAGGTGGGCCTGTTGGCACGCACCTGTAATCCCAGCTCGGGAGGCTGAGACAAGAAAATTCCTTAACCTGGTAGGCGGAGGTTGCAGTGAAATTGTTGAGATCGTGCCACAGCACTCCAACCTGGCAAAAGAGTGAGACTCCATCTCAAAAAAAAAAAAAAAAAAAAAAAAATTAATCAGTCACAAGGTATATCTCTAAATTAAGTTTTGGTTTGTTTATTTATGTTAGGGTTCCTGATACCGAAACAACCCCAGACTAATGGTTTCTTGCTTATTTTAGCTTAACAGCTTGTTAATGATAGGTATGCCATAATTTATGACAAAGGGGGAAAAAAAGATGAAGAGAAATATTAGGAATAGAAGTATTAGTAATGAAAAAAAGGCATAATTAGATTCAGTGGAAATTAATAATAAAAGACTATTAAGAACAACTTCATGCTAATAAATTTGAAAACTTAGGTGAAATGGAAAAATTCATAGAAAAATACAAATTGTTAATCTGAGCTAAAAATAAATATAAAACCTGAATATACTCTATTAAATAGTTTAAACCACTGCTTAAAAAAGAAGCACCAGGTCTAAATATTTTACCAGGTTAGTTCTCCCCAAAATTTAAGAACTAGATAACTTCAATTTTATGTACTTGAATAAATATTAACATCTCCAACTTGTTTATGAGGTTAGTTAAATGGACACTAAAAACCAGGACCAGGAAAGAAAAGAAAAGAAAAAAAACAAGACCATAAAAGAGAAGAAAATTACAGGTCAGTCTCATTCAAACATAAAAGCAGAAATGCAGAAATCCTAAACTAAATATTAGCAAGCCAAATTGGGCAATGTAGAAAACAAAATCATGATATTGTACGAAGTTGGCTCAGCATTGAAAAGTCAATTAGTAATATTTACAACATTAATAAATTAAAGAACAATGCATATGACAATTATACAAGGTACAAAAAAAGCAACCACTATTTATAATAGAAATTCCTTTTTTTTTTTTTTCTTGAGACAGTCTCACTCTGTTGCCCAGGCTAGAGTGCAGGTTGCAGTTGTACTATCTCCTGCAACCTTCAACCACCGCCTGCTGGGTTCAAGAGATTTTCCTACCTCAGCCTCCTGAGTAGCTAGAATTATAGGTGCACACCACCACGCTCAGCTGATTTTTGTATTTTTTTTTTAGTGGAGACGGGGTTTTACAATGTTGGTCAGGCTGGTCTCAAACTCCTGACCTCATGATTTGCCTACCTTGGCCTCCCAAAGTGCTGGGATTACAGGCATGAACCACTGTGCCCAGCTCTAATAAGAATTTTTAGAAAATAAGGATTATGTCTACAAAAAGTCTACAGCAAATGTTCTCAGTAGTAAGTGAAACATTTACAGTGTTAACTTTATAATGAGAAGAACCAAAAGATGCCTACTAGCAGCAATATTCATCTGGAGGAGTTCCAGCCCAAAGAAAAAACAGGAAAAAAAAATACAGGTGAAAAAATTGGAGATTAAGAAAAGTCTTTTTTGGTACACGATATGATTTTATATGTAGAAAAGTCTAAAATAAGTTTACATAAAAATTATTAAAGTTAAAACAAAGCTGTAGCAATCAAAACAGAATAGCACTGGCATGAAAATGGACACCTAGACCAACAACAAAATAGCCCAGAAATAAACTCATGCATATATGATCAACTATTCTTTGACAAGAGCACCAAAAATGCAAAATGGGGAAAGAATAGTCTTTCAGTAAATGGTTCTGGGTAAACTGTATATCCATATGCCAAAGAATGAACCTGGATCTTTATCTTATACCTTACACAAAAATTAAAATATATTAAAGTCTTAAATGTGAGACCTGAAACCATGAAACTTCTAGTAGAAGGCATTGGGAAATAACTTTTTGACATTGGTCCTGACAATGATATTTTTAGATATGACCCCAAAAGACAGGTAACAAAAGGATGTCAAACTAAAAACTTCTGTGCAGCAAAGGAAACAATCAACAAAATGAAAAGATAACCTAGGCCTGGCGTGGTGCCTCATGCCTGTAATCCCAGCTCTTTGGGAGGCCGAGGCGGGCGGATCACCTGAGGTCAGGAGTTCAAAACCAGCCTTGCCAACATGGTGAAAGCCCTTTTCTACTAAATATACAAAAATTACCCAGGTGTGGTGGCAGGCGCCTGTAATCTCAGGTTCTTAGGAGGGTGAGGCAGGAGAATTGCTTGAACCCGGGAGGCAGAGGTTGCAGTGAGCCAAGATCATGCCACAGCACCTCAGCCTGGGCGACAGAGCAAGACTCTCTCTAAAAAAATAAAAAAGGGACCTGTAGAATGGAATAAATATTTGCAAACCATATAGCTGATAAGGGAATCAATATCCAAAATATATAAGGAACTTATACAACTCAATAGCAAAAAAAAAAAAAAAAAAAGAAAACAACTAAATTAAGAAAATGACTAAATTCAAAACCCCAGTTAAAAAAGGGAGAAGGACCTGAATAGATATTTTCCTAAAGAAGGCATACAGCTGTCAACAGGTATATGAAAAGATTCATGTTATTAATCATCAGGAAATGCAAATTATGAACACAGTGAGATATCATCTCACTCCTGTTAGAATGGTTATTATAAAAAGAGGTAACAAGTATTGGTGAAGGTGTGGAGAAAAGGGAAACCTTGTATACTTTTGATGGGAGTGTAAATTAGTACAGCCATTATGGAAAACAGTATGGAGATTCTTCAGGAAAGTAAAAACAGAACTCCATATGATCCAGCAGTAGTCTCACTTCTGGGTATATATACAAAGGAAATGAAATTAGCATCTTTAAAAATGTGCTATATGTATAAAATGGTACATTTTTCAGCCATAATAAAAAGAAGGAAATCCTACCATTTGTGTCAACACTGATGAACCTGGAGTACATTATGCTATGTAAAGTAGACAGACATAGAAAGACAGATACTATATGATCTCACTTGTGTGTAGAATCTTAAAAAGCCTAATTCATAAAAGCAGAGAGGCGAATGACGATTGCCAGAGGCAGCGGTGGGGATGGGGCCTGGTTAGGGGAAGGGGGTGATGAGGGAAGGAAGAGGAGATGGTCAGATGCAAACTCTCAGCTATAAGGTGAATAAGTTCTGGGAAATCTCATGTACCCTGTGGTGACTATAGTTAATAATCATTGTATACTTGAAATTTGGTAAGAGAGATCTTTGAATGTTCTCTTTGCAAGAAAAAGAGGCATGACTATATGAGGTGATAATTGTGTTAATTAGCCTGATTGTGGTAATCATTTCACAGTGGATACATATATCAAATCATCATGTCATACACCTTAAACGTATACAACTTTTATCTGTCAATTATACCCCAGTAAAGGCGGGGAAAAGATTTAATAACCTTTTCAGCTGACAGCATATGGAAGTCAATTACAACAGCGGATAGTTTAAAAATGTAGTTTTTAGGAGATAGCATTTACAATGGCAACCCTAAAAAACTTTATTGGAAGATATTAAATAGGTTTTTAAAAATGATTAGGAGATTTACCATGTCAAATGTATGGAGAGTCTCATTATCATAAAGATGTTCATTTCCTCCATATTGATTTATAAATTCAAGGTCTTTCTAATCCAACCCCAAAAGGGCTTTTCATGGAACTGGACAAGCTAATAAAAGGGTAAGAGGCCAAGAATAACTTCAAGTACTCCTGATGAAGAAAAAAATAATATTGGAAGTCAGGAGAGGAAATTGCCCTATTAGATTAAGATTTATTATAAATAAAGCTCAGGTAATTAACATGGTGTTAACTGACTGATAAGCCAATGGAATAAAGTGAGTCAGAAAGAGAGGTCTGTACATGACAAAACTGGCAACCAGGGATCAGTGGGGACCTTCTGTTGAGTACTTAATTCATTATTCATTTGGGAAATGTTAAAATGGATTTCTAACTGGTATCATGCACGAAGTCCATGTTCATAGCACTGAGGTTTTTAAAATCAGATTATAAAACAACATTTATCATATGATTCTGTTTTTGTAGAAAGAAATAAGAGTATAGTTGATTAAATATTTTGAGAAAAGACCTAGAAGATACCAGAAGTCAAAGTGACAGACTGTCTCTGGGTGGTCAGAGTGTTGAAGATTCATTTCTCTTTACATCTTTTTTTTTTTTTTGTCTAGATTTTTAAAAACACATTGAGCCTATGTTACTTTTAATTAGAAAAAACATTTTTTACGTTGAATTTTTAAAACTATTCTTGTCTATTCGTCTAGATTAAATTTTGCATTATTTTTGGCAACTTCCAAACTGCCTCCTCCCCTTACACACATAAAAAATTTTTTCATTGTGATTTTTGACTGGAATTGTCTGGTACTTAATAGGCACACGATACATATTTGTTAAATAAATATGGAAACAATTCACATCTTTGTGATGGTTAGCTGTTCCAGTTGAGAACATGGTATTTGTTCTTTTCTTAATTAATTAACAAAGCCTTGTAATTTTTTAATGCAGATACCACACATTATACAGTTAATGATTTCTAAAATTGTATAATCTTTTCATTTTCCCCCATATTGAGGCAAACCCTTAACTGAGTATCTTTAATGTCAGACTTCAGAGTCAGAAAGATGATTTCATCATAGGAAAACATGCCCTGTTTAGTGAGGTTAAGGACCTGGGTTTATTTAGCTTAGAATAAATGACTAAACTGAAACTGAATACCTGTCTTCAAGCATTTGGTAGTGGCCAGCTTTCCTTTAGCTCTGCCGAAGACACACAAAAAAGAAATTCAACTGAAGTGTGAGGAATTTAGGTTGGAGATTGCAAACTGACAACACAAAGCTACATTGGCTCTCAGAGACATGTTATTTGGACCTCACAATATATTTTAAAAGTTTGAATTTATTGCAAAGTTAAAATTTGAAGAGATTTCACATAAACACTTGGATTTCAAGCTTTTCTGGTACCCTTGTGCCCTAGTTTCCAATAGCAGCTGATAGCTGGCATTAAAAATCACTGCTGTCCCCTTTAAACAAGCCCTGAGCTCTCTCTCTTTTTTCCAGTCAGAACCCAGCCCTTTTCCTGTTACCTGTCTTACCCCTTAGACATTAAGTTTGCAACCTCAATTCAAATAAAAGGACAGATTAAGTGGCACATTTGTTGGTATGGCATCTTCTCACTCGGCATTTTGGTGGTGTTTTTAAGAGATGGTTTTAATGTGATCCTAGCTAACAGGAAATGAACTAGGGGACTTCCGAAGGTTGTTTCTTGCCCTGCGGGTCTGTGATCCTGTTAGAATAGTCTAGTGGTTCTTAAACTCTTTTTCTCATTGCACGTGATCGTAGAATCTCAGAGTTGCAGTGGATCCCTGCAAGACAGGGAGGCCACAGAGTATATGCTTCATCTGGTGTTCCTCCGTAGACAAAGGAAATCTGAAATCTATTGCAGAGGGGCCTGCTTGAACAGTTAATAGTTCAAACAACAGCTACCTCATTTAGAAGGCTTATTAAAAATCTGTTTCTTTTATGTATAGTTATTTAAAGATGAGTGAAGGATTTTAAAGAGAACTTTGAATTTTATAAGTACACAGTATTATATTATTCTTATCATTATGCATGGCCTGGCAGAGTTATGATTGTGGGAACCATAGTTTTGAATATCATTTCATCTATGCTTGCATGTTAGCCAAACATGCTCTTCATATTTAATGTTAAGGACATTTTTTAAATAAATAAGTGGGAAAGCAACATGGGAAGAAATCTGAAGTGGTAATTTCTCAATTTGTTTTTTTCTATTTTTTGTCTACTCTGAAAATTTTCTTTTAATTTATTATTAATTTATTATTTCTTTTAATTTCTTTCTTATTAAATGTTAACAGTCTCTGATGGATTCCATAGAAAATGAAATTTGTAGAACATGTATCCTGTGGCATTACCTAAAAAGTCAAAAGGGTGACAGGTAGAAAATGTGTGTTTTTTTCTAAATAAATTTAACTGCAAAGAATTATTTTATAAATAATTATTTTATTCACAGTTTTTTTTTATGAAACATTTCATGTCCCATTTGTTTTGGCATCAAATAGACATAGCTTTATTGTGACTCAGAATCTAGTACTGTCCTTATTTAGGGACATGAGATGTTATCTCAAGGGAACCTTTTTGGAGCCTCTAAATGTCTTGGGTAATAAGTGAAATTTTTAGCCTAGGATCAAATATTCCACTTACCCACCCAAATTGTTTCCCAGTTGTGGTCTTAGACTAGGATTCTGTATATATATTCCTAAACTTGATTTTCAAGTCCCACAGAACAATCCCTTTCTCCAGCCCCACCCATCACCAGCAATAGCGAAAGTCACACTTGGACCTATAACATGTTTCCAAAGGACCCATCAAGGCTTTTTCAGAGGCCCCATCTCATACTTAGTCTCTCTTCATGTTTAAAGTGACATCAAACTCATGATTTCCCTATCCCTTCTACCCTTGGCCTTTTGATAAGGACAAGGTGTAACTTTCTGAATAGACACAGTTTGGCATGTAATGAATTACAGCTTCATTTTTCCTTAATGAAATAGCTTGAACACACATATTCTTCAACTTTTACATATGTTATAAGTACCTAGTCTAGCCTAATACTGAAGATGCTGTCAGTACTCAGTAGGTATCAGCCTCTTTCTTCCTATCCTCTTATTAAATCACTACCAAGCTTGAGAACTGACTCATGACTTCAGTCTGGAAACAGTCACATGTCTGAACTGGCGTGCAATGCAGAGCTGCTTCCGGGTTAGCACATAGTAATCTGATTGTGGCAAAGTTCCCTTAAAGCAAATATTAGACCACTATCCAACCTACCTA
This sequence comes from Sapajus apella, assembly GCF_009761245.1. Taxonomy (NCBI): domain Eukaryota; kingdom Metazoa; phylum Chordata; class Mammalia; order Primates; family Cebidae; genus Sapajus; species Sapajus apella. The sequence goes on along the minus strand of NW_022436973.1, from coordinate 15,636,713 downwards.
AGTAAGTTTATCTTCACCAAAATTTTAACTGTCTATAAATTCATAATTTGATTTCTTTGAAGTTATCATTAGGACCAAATTTTCAAGTCATCTGTATGCCCATCTTTGAATTGTCATTATACCTTAAGTTTGAACCTGCAATTTCCTACAGCAGTTAAAGAAGTCAAAATTAATAAATGGCTGGCATTTTAAAAGAACATACAGGTTGAAATTTTGTGTTTAGGAAACTTAGGTTGCCTAGAGACACACACACACACACACACGCACGCACGCACGCACGCACACACGCACGCTTAGCTGGGTGCAGTGGCTCACACCTGTAATTGGGAGGCCCAGGTGGCAGGATCCCTTGAGCCCAGGAGTTCGAGACTAACTTTGGCAATGTAGGGGGGGACCCTGTCTCTAAAAATAATTTTAAAACTTAGACAGGTGTGGTAGCATGCACCTGTGATCCCAGCTACTCAGGAGGTTAAAGTGAATCACCTGAGCCCATGAGGTTGAGGCTGCAGTGAGTCATGATCGTGCCACAGCACTCCAGCCTGGGTAACAGAGCAAGACTCTGTCTAAAAAACAAAAATTCAAATATAGAAAGGGGTTGTTCTGTAACACAGCTAACCTGATCTCTTTAAAAGTTCAGAGTTCTTTTTTTAAGAGGTAACAGGAGATTATTTTAGATTAAAGGAGATGTAAGCAAATATATCTCTTAAAATCCATGTCTTTGGTTGGATCTGATTCAAGGGAAAATCAGATCAGTGATACACATTTTGGGCCAATGGAAAAATTTGAATATAGACTGGTTATTTGATCTATCACGTCATACTCAGTTGTAATAATAGTGTCATGGTGATGAAGCAAGATTTCCGTATTGTTCGAGAGCTATGCTTACATGTTTAGGAGTAAGGTTTCATGATGTCTACTTTGAAAGAGTTTAGAAAATGTGTATATGGAATACAGCAAAATCTTTACCATTGTTGAATCTAGATGGTGGGTTTTGGGACGTTCATGACACTATTTTTCTACTTTTCTGAATGTTTGAAATGTGTCAGATTGTGTGAGCGATGATAATAATGAAGGAGTCATCTCAGGGAGAGAAGTACTGAGGGCATTGTAGTTCTCCCTGAGCCTGCCTTGTAGTTTAGGAGAAGGCTTTGATGGAAGAGAGCCACACAGGTGGTGGGTGGGGTCCACAATGAAGTAGAGTTCACCTGCCCCGGTGGTCCTGATGGCTCAGCAGGCCACACAGAGGCATTTTCCCAGGCTCCTCCATGAGTGGTCTTGTAATAGCTGTGGGAGAGGGCTTCCCACTGTTAAACACCGGACCACAGACTCCCCTTGGCAGCTGTGGGGAAGCTCAACTTGCCTTGGCTATGAATCCCCTGGAAAACAAGTGAGACTGGATAGTTTTACAGTAAAATCTCTCATTGAATATTTGCTCTCAGTGTCTTGGGACTGTGAACTGTAACAACCCAAATAAATGACCACGCCCTTAAAACCATTACTCACTAGAGCACGGTACTGCTTGAAACTAATCTACTGCCTTGCTAAGCCAGGATGGAATTTGTTCAACTCATATTTGAGTTTTTTTGTCATAATTTTTGCCTTTCTGTTTATGAAGACTGCAGATTTTTAATAGGTCCATTTTGGGGCAGCTTATTTTAGACAGAATATGAAATAAAATAGTAGCAGGACTCTGGTTTGTCCTTTCTTTCTCTCATAAGTATGATCAACCACCTCCCCATTTTTTTAAAGAGACTTAATAGTTTTTGATGAACAAGTTAGGTAAGCCTGAAGAAAGTTAGTGTGGTAACAAGTATTCATTTGGGGCTTCATTGCTGCTTTGGAGGTTGTTTATAGAAGAATAGGGAGAAGTTCAACAGCGTTTTACAACATACAGAGTGTAAATGGTGGCACAGGAACTGGAGATTTTTTGGGCTGCTTGGAGGCCAGTGGAGAAGTATCTTGCTGATACTAGATGATCATGTTACATTAAACAATTGAAAAATATAAATTGTTTCTGGAAATGCACATACCTGAAAACGCCTGGTGGTAAGATGTTTCTGTTACAAAGCTTTTCCTCCCTCTAACCCAAGTATCTTCCTATGTCAAAAGACAGTCTTCTCAGATTTAGGAGGACCACAATCGCCAGCAAGAAAACAGGCATACTGAAATCTGATTTGCAAGTGCCTCATAATCTTAATACCATCATCCAGTACTTTTCAGATAAAAAGATTATCACTTTATGATTTCCATTTGCTCTACTGACTCAGGTTTTCTGCATTTAAAACACCAATGTTAGCAAGCTGGGAGCTGGTGCCCCAAGTAGGAAAAGCAAAACGCCGCTTGGATTATTTGCCAAATTGCTGTTTAGCTTTAGAGAGTAGTGGAGCTTTGCTTTAGCCCTGGGTAAGCACAAAATCTCAGTGGCCTACTGAACTCTCTGAAGTCAGTTTCATAAAGAGCAAAGATAAGAATGTAGTCTTTATCATTGCCTGTTATCTATGAATAAATGAAATACATCTTCCTAAGCATTTCAGTTTAGTATGTTTCAAGCATCAATTTTCTCTGTTTACCTATCAAATTCAGTTTGCCATAAGAACTGACACAGTACCTTTTGTGTTTAATCTCTCCTTAAGTTTCTCTTTAAACAATAAAGTTTCATATGACCAGTGGAATTTGGACTAAGCAGGTGCAAATCTTTTCTACATGTAAACTTGCTATTTCTCTTGTAGGTGCCATTTGGGCAGGTTCTCCATTGAAACCACTAACAAGATGATGCCATTTAGGAATGATTCCTTTTAACCTAATTCTGTCCTGGGGGTGGGAGGTATAGGGGGCAAGGTTTCAATAAACTGATTTCTCCTACAAATTTCAATAGCAGATCACTTGGAATCTGCTTTATGCTGCTTTCTTTTTCTATAGGGGAAGATGTCATATTAAGAGCTGATTATTCAGCAGTCCAAATAGGATTTAGTTATCACTCAAGTGGTATCTTAAGACACCAGGCTTCCTGGACTCAAAACTGTAGCTTTCATGGTCAACTTCAGATTTAGCCCCTTCCTGAGAATAATATTTTATTGCTAGAGATTTTGTATAGGAAGAAGATTTTTCAAATTTTGTGCATGCCTTCTGAATCGTAATCACTTAGAACTGTAGATCAGCAAAGGTAGAATAACTTAGATACTAATATATATATATATATAAATTTTTTTTTTGCTCAGTGACTCACATTATAAATTATTACTTGAAAAAGACTTAATATTCGCTATATGTGTTTGTGAGTCCCAAATTGTTAAGGACTCCACTTCTTTCCTCAGCAGTAGGACAAATAAACAGATGTAGAAATGACTTCCATTCTCTCAGTGACCTAAGAAATGACATTTCTTTAAAAAAACACTCAGAGTAATGTCAGTGGTGTGTATATTTTGTTTGACATTTTAAGCAGAAGAAAGCCACATGACTGAAATGTGATCTATTTTCAAGTGTGTTAGGAAAAAATATATTTTATCTCAGTAAATCCGGAGATTATCCTTTCATAGATGTCACTGTTATTACACAATCCGCATGACTAAAGCAATTGTTCTGTTAGAGCCATTGCTTGCTTAGACAGCATCAAGTCTGCGGTCACTGATGTCCTGGGTCCTTCTACAGGAGTGTCGGAAGGATACTGAATATGAAAGTGGAAACTTCTTTAATTGTATGATTTATATAAGCTATTTCAGAACAATCATAATCATGGACTTTGGAGAATCTAATGGTTCTAGAGATTACTTCTTGCAACCCTTGGATGCTCCAGTTTGACAGGGGGACCCTCACCTCACTCTGGGGGACCTTTTACTTCTGCTTCTTCTACCAAATAACTTGACTGCTGACTATGATAACCAGAAACAGTTTTACTTGATCTTTTCAAGAAAGTCATCAACAAAGTGGTTTTATACCTGGAGGGAACACAGAAGAGAGGAGAAAGGGAGGGAGGAAGGAATTATGCTGGCACCTTCTGTGAATCATCTGAAAATTTGTTGCCACCCTATAAGATGAATGCTAATGTCTCCATTTTCACAGATGGCGTTTTCTCTTCTGGATCAAGCTTCTTTCATGTAACATTATGTTTATGAAATGTATTTGTGTTATTACCTGTAACTGTAGCTCATTCATTTTTAGAGGCAATATAGTATTGCAATGTGTGACTATATCCCCATTAAAGAAAATTTACTGTTGATGGATATTTGCATTGGTTCTAGGTTTAGACTGTTGTGAAGATTGCTATTGTGAACACTGTATGTTCATGCTCAAGTTCAGCTTTAGATACCCAAGCATTTTTTTCAAAGTGGCTGTACCAATTTGTACTCCTGCCAGCAGTGTATGAGAATTCCAGTTGTCTTATGTTCTTGTCAACACTTAATGCTCTTTTTCACTTAGGCCACTCTAGTGAGTTGGGTAATTATTTTTTTACTCATGTCATATCTCTTTTCATCTCATTCTATGTAAAGATTTTGACATACTTGAATTAATTTATTTACAGGCAAAATACACCCATGTTCAAATAGATATGAACTGCTTCTTTTTATGAACTAATAAGCAGTGAGTATCAGAAGTTGGCTATTATCTATTCACAACCTCTGACTGAACTATCCCATCCGAAAGTCCTGATTTTCAGGCACGTTACACCTCCTCATTTATTTCATTTTACAGATGAAGTAACTGAGCCACTTCAGGGACTAGGGAGTATGCCAGGTGTTATAGTCAGGCCTCCTGGAAGAGGCAAGATAGTAATAATGTTCACCCTTGCCTCTCAAGAGAAGCCCTCTGTTAATTCCTTTATTTCATTTGCAAAATAATAATAATTATCATTATTATTACTTTTTGAGACAGAATCTCACTCTGTCACCCAGGCTGGAGTACACTGGCTGTGATCTTAGTTCACTACAACCTCCGCCTCCCAGGTTCAAATGATTCTTCTGCCTCAGCCTCCAGAGTAGTTGCGATTACAGGTGCCTGCCACCTCACCCAGATAGCTTTTTTTTTGGGGGGGGGGGTGGAGTTTCGCTCTTGTTGTCCAAGCTGGAGTGCAATGGCACGATCTTGGCTCACCACAACCTCCACCTCCCAGGTTCAAGCGATTCTCCTGCCTCAGCCTCTCCAGTAGCTGGGATTACAGGCATGCACCACCACGCCTGGCTAAATTTTTGTATTTTTAGTAGAGACGGGGTTTCACCATATTGGTCAGGCCGGTCTCAATCTCCTGACCTTGTGATCCACCTGCCTCGGCCTCCCAAAGTGCTGGGATTACAGGCGTGAGCCAC
>NW_022436973.1:15615483-15631313 GCF_009761245.1 Sapajus apella | reverse complement strand
TTTTTTTTTTTTTTTTAACATAGGGTTTCAGCATGTTGGCCAGGCTGGTCTCAAACTCCTGACCTTGTGATCCACCTGCCTCGGCCTCCCAAAGTGCTGGGATTACAGGCATGAGCCACTGCACCCGGACAGTTTTTTTCTTTCTTTTTTTTTTTTTTTTTTTTTTTAACATAGATAGGGTTTCAGCATGTTGGCCAGGCTGGTCTCAAACTCCTGACCTCAAGTGATCCACCCACCTTAGCCTCCCAAAGTGTTGGGATTACAGGTGTGAGCCACCACACCCAGGCTCATTTGCTAAATAATTATTGAGTGCATCTTATATGGCAGGCACTGGGCTGAGCCCCAGAGATTTAGTGGCAAACAAATTTGTAACTTAGTGACATTCCCTTTCACTTTACAGGTTATGGCTTTCAAATCATAGCATATTTCCTCAAGAGAGGGATACGCCTTCGCTGCATCAGGAGCTCACAGAATGCTGGTAAGAAGCTGATTTCTTGGGTTGTCAGACATTTCACACAATCTGCTTGCCCTAGATAGAGAAAGGATGAAAATTAAGGAATGAAAGTCCCATTTGCTTCATTGCCTTCATGTCATTGTGTGTGTCCAAAAGTTTGTAATTCCTTTCCTCCCAGCTTGTACTGTGTTTACTGCCTCTCTGAGAACGGTGAGCTGGGCGACATCATGCTTCCCTTTCCTGCTGCATCTCAGCACTTTTCTTTGAGTGACTCAACACAGTTGAACTATGAATCACTTCAGCATTGTCTATGCACACCAAGGCCCTGGAGCAGGTGTGTACACAAGAAAGCACTTTCTCAGCTCATAGCTTTCAGAGCTTTCCCTAAGTGTGTGATGAGACCACTTTCCCTTGTCACTTCCCCAAGTCTAGATGTCCACTAAAGACATGATTTCAAACTTGTCCAGCCAGCAACAGTAAAGTCAGAAGCTCTAATGATCATTCTCCAGGTTGATCTGAGTACTAGGAAGAAAATTAGGTTACCTTCCATGAACGATTTCAGTATGCATATAAGATATGAAACACACTTTAAAAAATTAACTGGATAGAGGCTTGCTGTGGAATCATCATGATTATCTCCATTTTCTTAACTCTAAACTCTGCTCGAATATATTACTCTCTTTTTTGCTGCTGTTTGTTTTGTTTTTGAGACAGGGTCTCACTCTGTCACCCAGGCTAAAGTGTAATGGTGCAGTCATGCCTTACTGCAGCCTCAACCTCCCAGGCTCAAATGATCCTCCCACCTCAGCCTCCTAAGTAGCTGGGACCACAGGTGTGTGCCACCACGCCTGGCTAATTTTTTTTTTTTTTTAATTTTTGGTAGATAAGAGGTCTCACTATGTTGAAGCTGTTCTCAAACTCCTGGGGTCAAGCTGTACTCCCTCCTTGGCCTCCCAAAGTGCTGGAATTACAGCAATGAGCCAACATGTCGAGCCTCAGATATATTGCTTTCTTAACAAGGTCTTCCACTTTGCTCAATTCTCTAGTAAAATGTCAGCTAACCTTGTATCTGTACCCTTTATAGTAAGGACTGTTATTGCCTAAATCTTTATTTAAATATTAAAATAATACAACTCTCAATAATGACCTAAACAGAGCAAAACGGTGGAGAAGTTGCTTTCTGTTACTACCTGGCACCAAAATGTTAAAAATCTGCCATTCTAGCACTGTTACCTTTCAGAGGAAGTAATGCAAACACAGAGGAAGTTTTTGATAGAACTGATAATTTTGAATTCCAGTTCTGATCCACTAATGAACTGTTGTATTTCAATATGATTTTTCAGGGGGAGGGTGGACAAATAATGAATTCTGTGGTTCACTTTTCCCTCCCATAGAATGATAAACAGGCTATATACCACTTATCTCAATAAGATTTGTCAGGAACTAATGAATAAATATTAATTGCTTTGCTAATTTTATTCTTCTGGCTTCTCAAGGTCCATCTCTAGTCATTTAGCCAGATATCATACCCACAAGAGGTCAAAGTTTAAAAACACCCAGGCCCCACCTGAAATGGGGCCTTTCCTCATGAGGAGGACTAGTTGGCAGTAAGACCAGAACACTAGGTTAATCTTTAATCATGGAGGACTTTGCATGTTGGGCACTGAGGAGTCATGGTAGGTTTTTGAGCAGGATGAGTAGAGCTCTTTTTTTTAATAACTGTTAACCTGCTGTTCTGAATAGGATAACTTGGAATAGGGAGGGTGACTGCCAAGGAGACTGCAGTGGTGAACAGGGTAAGGAGAGAGCTGTTACTGGACCAACAACTGCTTAGGCCTTTTGGGATCATTTCAGCCAGCCTAGTAGTGTAAGGTGTTAACTTGTTTAAGTTCTGTGTCCATGTAATTGACACCTTCTTGCTTGGCTTCCAAGCGGTGCATCAGATTGAGATACGTTTACCTCAGTCATTGCTGTTGTGTGCAATGTGCATAAAAGGCTTTACTCACTTGATTCATAATATCCATCTTTAAAAAAAAAGCTGGTCTTATGTAAGAGGGAAGCTTTCTTTGTTAGAAAAGTGACTTCATTTCTATCACAAATATCAGACGTGCATCATAAAAATATTCAAGTAGTACAACCAAACATGAAAAAGGGAGAAGAGCCCCCTCCCCTCCCACCTGGAACAGACACTGTTGGCATCAGCCCAGCATCACTCCAGACATCACGCCTGGGTAGCTGGAGGCTGGGGAACAAATGGACGGATGGACAGACTGATGAGAGAAGGAAAGATCCAGATGTCATTACCATCTTCTGTTCCTTTCATTGAATGCTGAGGAGTCCAGTTCAGTGATTCATTCAGTCTTTCCCAATGGGAAGTTGTGGTTTTGTTTTAAGAAGCAGCAATAATAGATTACTATGACTATGGTGTAATTTTATCATCTTTATTGTATATTTAATCATTTTCTAAATAGTTGGATCATTAATTCGTAAGAGAAGCTGCTATTTTCCCAGCCTGATTCAGATTAGTAGTTTGCCCACTTAGAGTGTTGGGGACCTCTCTAAGACTAGCTGACCAAGGAGATGATAAGTAAAGTAACTAGTAAAAACGTTGATGGGTCACATTTTTAGATTTTATCTAATACTCTTCCTCTTCCTCTGTAAGTCTTACATGCTCGTTTTGGAAACATTGATCCTATTTTCCAAATAGGAGTTCTAATCAGAAAACATCAGACTGACACAGAGGTGAGGCTGCAGAGGTTCTGCCTGGGGGTTTCCTGCAATGTCATGGTCCCGGGTGGACCAATTTGCAGCTTTTTCAGCTCTCCCTGGAACTTTGTGCTCACCCTGCCCTATTGGTGGCAAACACTGAAAGGATGGGAGGAGAGAAGAGACGTGTGTCTCATATGGATATGCATATTTCAGTAACTTAAAATGAACACAAAATCTGGAACAACCATTTCTGTGTTTATAGCTTTTTAATGCCTTTACTAACTTGCTTTTCTTCATTTTATACAGAGCTCCATGTATTCCCTGACAGATTTGTGGTTTGTGTCAGTCAGCTTGCATTCAGTTGTGATCTTCTGGCAAATCAGAATGAAGATTTGGTGAGTATGAAAAAATTCTATAAACAAACAAGTCTGCTCAAATGCTGAGTTACTGTAAAAAAATGTTTTAAGGGAACAGGAAGGCCTACCTATTTTAACTGGTAACATCGGCTAATTTGTGCATTGTTCTTTTCCGGAAGACCATTTTAACCAGCAGTACCTTTTCCATATCAATTTTAAATGAGAAAGCAACACATCACAAAAACTGATGGTGCTTATGACAGTGTTTAAATGAAATAAAGAAAAGTCTAAGTGAAATGAAGCAAAATCCACATGTTTCCACTGGAGGCTTTCATTGGGGTCAGTGGCTTTTAAATTTTATTCCATGGTGAATCACCGACATTTTCGTGAGAACCAGTACTTTTCCCCAGTGTATTATTTCATAGCTGATAGGGTTCATTTTCCCTCTGTCTCTCTCCCTCTGTCTCTCTCCCTCTCTCTCTCTCTCTCTCTCTCTCTCTCTGTCTCCATCTCTCTCTCCCTTTTCTCATGCTAAGTCTTGAGCTCCAACGGGGCCTGTTTCTGTTTTATTGGAGTTGTCTCTTCAGACAAATAGATAAAGAAAACTGACTCAGAACTGCAGCTTACTGCTTTGTCTTTTAAGGTGAACATGTACACTTGAAAGTTTTCTTGTTGTATATGTGTGTGTTTGTTGCAATCACAGTCCAGTCTGCCTGAATTCTACACAGACATTTTTTCATATTTTTGGATTTATCAGTTGAATCTTTAACAAACAGGGACATATGACTTGAATCTTTAACAAACAGAAAAAAAAATCCAGCAGACATTAACCGGGCCATGAAGTATGACATGATTATTATGCTTCTAAAATAATTTATGGAAATATTAGATTACCCTTGATGTTTATTATTTTTTAATCCATATGAAATCTGAAATCTGGCCCACATCGTCTAAAACCAGCTTCTTATCTCATCTTAAATAAATACATAAGAAGAGTGTTCAGAGACTACACGGGTGAATAGAGACCCAGGAAAAGTACTGCATTTGGTGCAGAGAAACCCTTCACAACAGCCAGTGTGGCTCATATTTCCTCTTCTTCATCCATCAGTCAGACTCTTAAGAATACACATTAAATGAACGAGGCAAATTTGGTGAAAAGTATTAGGTTTGTCTTTTGAAATATTTCCAGGATGTTGAGTTATCTTCATAAACTAATAAATACTAAAGTGGTAATGCCATTGGCATACATCTAAAATATAATATAGCTTAACTGATTCAGAACAAGGAAGAAATTGATCTATGGTTTAAGAAAACAACAATTAACTGTACCAGAAAGTATTATTACTTTCAAATGAAATATAGGAGAAATTAGATCTTGTATCTGATATGTAATATTAATACTTAATATCTTAAATTATTAAGGAGGGATTAAAACATCTCAATACAAATGAAATATTATCCCCCTTAGGGGCCTTGGTATTTATACAGATGTAAGTTTTCTGTAGCAGCTGTCATATAAATCCTATAATCTGGAGGGCTTCCTAAACATTGAGAATTTTCATTCTGAAAAGCTCACCAGTCTCAGCCTTTTACATGAGTGAGTTCCATTGCTTTATCTTTAAAATTTCTGATAACCAGCGATAATATGACCAGAGTTAAGCATGTTAACTTAGGAGGAAAATACCATTTCCATATTGAGGCTCGTTCCTTGTTTTGAGTGATTGTCTTTAGTTGTCATCAGTTTCTGTCTCTTCAGTTGCTCATTTACTCCACCTCTTTCTCTTCACATACGCACTTTCCCAGCCACATGTGTCAGCTAAAGCCTGGCACTACTCAACAGCTTCATCTCTGGACTCAAGTTCTGCGCACCCCCTGCCTAGCGTGCTCACCTCTGTACCCCCCCTCCTCACAGGCCTCCAGTCCACCACTTCCTCAGGCCTGTTGTTACTAGAAACAATAAAAGACCCAGGTCAAGTAAAGGTCTCTCTCCCACAAATGGCCCATCAAGCCAACTACACCATCCTTCCACCAGAAGTGTCTTGTAGTTTAATTCTCATTGATATTTGACCTCTGCAGAGTCTGCCTGTCTCAGCTATTTAAGGATCAATAAACAGTTCTTCCCTTCCAGAACTGCCTTCTGCCTGAGAGAAGGCGTTCTCATCACTTGTTCTGTACTTCAAATGCACAGAGTCGGTGATGTCAGGCTCCTGTGAGTATCCCCTAGACTTCCGTCAAGCTTTGAATTCTTTTATCACTTTACATGAATATTCACCAAAGGTCAGGATCCATTTCATTTTCTCTTGGTGGCAATTCCGAGGAACACATGACTGGGCAAGGCTGGGAAAATTGGTTCTGGCAATAGTTATATTGGAGAGATTTCTTTGGCAATAAACTTCAGTTGTTTCTCTGTAACTATTAATTCACTGTAGCCACAGAAGTGACAGGGGAGTGAACTAGTACTTGAGCAACAGCCTGGGTGCCTTACTTGTGCTGTAGCCTTGAGGAGAACACATTCCCTTTCCTTCATCTTTTTTTTTTTTTTCTTTTTTGGATTCTCAGTGTCTAAGTGACAATTTGTTAGGAAATCTGGGAACGTCTATTCAAAACTACTCTGTCAAGGGATTCTTTGAACCTGTAGACAAGGAAGCCAGCTGCACTTAGCTCCCCAGTTCTTAAAGGTGGTTGCACAAAAGAACTGCTGTTCCAGATCAGGCAGTACAAAGGGGGTAATCCCCCTCCTTTATACGGCGATACAGCCACACTGCCCCTAAGCACCGCAGCGCCAGGGAGGTCTGTCCCTGCTGTCACTTTTGGCATTTCTCTTGTCCACTCAGGGACTTTGGTGCAGGGAGATCCCCTGTGTTGCAATAGCTCTGCACAGAGTGCCCGTGTGCTAGGGATGTGGGAATTGTGATGTGTACTTTGGGAAGAAAGGGCATTATTATGAAATGAGTCATTGTATTTTTCTTACTAGAGTTTCTCATAAGAAATCTCAAAATTCTTGTTGCCTCAGTTTTTGACCCATTGCTAGATATAGGACTGGGGAGTCTTTTTGAGAGTTTTTACCTTTATTTGGTTTGTTTTTTCCTCGGAAATATAAAGAACATAAAGTGAATTTTTATTGCACTCAGCTACGTTTCATTCCAACAATATTTTCTTATTTACAAACTCAAGAGCCTGTGTAGAAACTGTTTTCTTTCTCAGATGTAAAGTCCTGGAGCCTTTGGGAAATTTAAAATTATTTATTATTTCTATTATTTCTTTATTAAAGTTGTGTAAATAACCATAGAACTCTGTATATAACTGGGACATTTCTGGGTCAGCACAAAGCTACTATTTCATTGTGTGTTAGTTACAGCCATTCCTTCTAGTCTCTGGAGATCAGCCTTCCCATCTGTTTTTACCATCACATTTTAACATAATTTGCTAAGTTCCAGCTCTATACTGGGAACTCTGGTAGGCACCAGGGAAACAAAGAAAAGTAAGAAAGCACTTTGGCCTTCAAGGAGCTTACAGTTTGGCAGATCAAGGCTGTTGAAGGATATCCTGGTGACCTAAAAATGTTGTTCAGATAGGGCCTCCATTTTTCCTAAGTATTTTTTCATTCTGGATCCAAGGGTTCCTTTGGATCTCTTCTACCGTTCCTCAGAAGGAAAGTCCAAAATCCCCCAGACCCACTCTTCTTTACTTTAAAACTGAAGCCGTCAAAGTCTGTGATCCTTTTGGAAATTAAAAAATGACCTGTAGTGCTAGTACTGCCTAAAAGTGGATGTATACATTAAGATATTTGAGTTCTATGCCTTATGCTCTTTATTTGAGTTCTATGCCTTATGCTCTTTATTTGAGTTGTGGTCAAGCTGTGAAAATAGCTGCCAAGATTCTGTAGACACAGCCCAGCTACACAAGGCTAGGTCCTCACTGTAGCATCATCTAAGTAGAAGGATTACTGGGACATCCTGACAAGAAATGATATTGAAGCGCTAACTCAGATACCTCTCTTAAGTCACACTACTTTTTAGTGATAAAGAATTCTCCTTCTAGTTTTTGAATACAAAATTGAAGTGAAAATGAGTTTATTTTTCTGAGTTATTTTTAGCTTGGCTGTTACAGTCCTCTGCTGTGCATAATCCAGCCTTTGTGGGACATAGGCTTCCTCTCATTCAAGGGGGAGGGTATCAAATTATCTCAAAAATCTTTTCTCACATGGCATTTCTATTGGAGGAAGCAAATAAAACTGTAGCTAAATAAAAACTACAAAATAATTTTGCACAAAGAAGAAATTTTCTTGCGGATTTAAAAATTGTGATTAGAAAAACTTCCAGGGTAGTTATATTTGATCTTAAGAAAGATATAAATAGAAATTGTAACACTGTAGGCCTTATGTTTTTAGAACAGAAGAAATAAGCTACTTAACATTTGACTGTGCACTGACATTTGTACCCTCATGACAGAATCTTTTAATTTCCTAAGAGAGCTTTTGCATACATATAAATCAGATCATTCAAGAAAAGAATTCTCTATTTTTGTGTTTAGAAAATGAAAATGAGTGATGGCTTTTCCAGGTTTTTTATGATCTATCATAGAGTTTAAAAAATTTGTTTTTCTTATTTCTAAACAACGCTAGTGGTGAATTGGATGGAAGACATTAACAAGAGATTCCTGTAGCACTAGGGAAAGTTCCTTGATTAGAGAGAGGCTGTTTTCACATTTTCTACAATATTATGAACTTAGATTTTACTTAATAACTGATTACTGAAACTGTACATATTCATTGTACAAAAAAGTTTTTAATCCAAACATATATAAAGAAAATAAAAATTAGCTACAACTCTGAACGCAAGGTCTCTGCTAATGATCTAGACGGTATCTCTTTATACTTCATACCTAATAAACTGAGGACCGTGTGTGTGTGTGTGTGTGTGTGTGTGTGTGTGTGTGTGTGTTAACTAGGACCTATTTGTCAGCAGTGTGTCCATTTTTTTTTTACTGACGATCTTGTATTTGACAAACTGGTACATGAAAACTTATCTAGTAAGGAAAGTAACTCTCAGTGAGTTTATCATTTTCCTTTCACTTGTATGTCAGTACTGTATGGTAGGATACATTATGTTTATGTATCCTCAGAATTGTGTTTTCTGTAATGATCTCTGCTTTTGATGATCTTGGTGTTACGTTTTTCAAAATTAGATAAACATTTACTTATATTTTCTTCTGATATTCTTATGTAATGTATTTTAGTTTATGATATGAGGTCTTTTTTATTCTGTGTATTGACCAATATCATGCTAATTGTGATCTTTAGGTTTAAGGGACAGTCAAGCTCTGTCTGCCTCTTCTACACTGTCGGTGTACACATGACAATGAGGCATCTATAGGGAGCAGGCTCTTCTTTGCCCCTTAGCAGTTGGAGTTTGCTGATGTCACTAAGATATTTGGGTTATCTGCCTTATGCTTCATTTGAGTTGTGGCCAAAAATAGCTGTCAAGGTTCCACTGACCTGCATCAGCCACACAAGGCTAGTCCTCACTGTAGCATCATCTAAGTAGAAAGATTAGTGGAATATATGGCCAAGAGACAATATTTAAGCACTAAATTGAATACTTCTTTTAAGTCACACTGCTGTTTAGTATGAAAGAATTCTCATGGTGCTTGTCCCCTCCCAAGGCTGACTGTGCTGTCCCTTTCCAATCAGTTAAGGCCAAGGCTCTGGGTCAGAACATGTTCAACAAGTAGGGAATAGATTAGCGCCATAACCTTAGCAAGTGGCCTACAATGGGCAGTTTTCCTTGGATAGCCACCATCCCCATCTGACCTTATAGGGACTGGCAGATGGATGACCCTGTGCAAATGCTGGTAGTGGGGATAAAGATATCCTCTGTTGGCTTTTCTAGACTAAGATGGAGAAAATAAGAAAAAATATTTCTTGGGTAAGATCTTTTTTTTTTTTTTTTGAGACAGTCTCACTCTGTCACCAGGCGCCAGGCTGGAGTACAGTGGCACAATCTTGCTCACTGCAACCTCTGCTTCCTGAGTTCAAGCAATTCTCCTGCCTCAGCCTTCCGAGTAGTTGGAACTACAGGCACGTGCCACCACGGCCAGCTAATTTTTTGTTTTTTTTTTTAGTAGAGACAGGGTTTCACCATGTTGGCCTGGATGGTCTCGATCTCTTGACTTTGTGATCTGCCCACCTCGGCTTCCCAAAGTGCTGGGATTACAGGTGTGAGCCACTGTGCCCGGCCTAGATCATTTTTTTTTAAAGATAGTTTTTTGCGGCCGGGCACGGTGGCTCAAGCCTGTAATCCCAGCACTTTGGGAGGCCGAGGCGGGTGGATCACGAGGTCAAGAGATCGAGACCATCCTGGTCAACACGGTGAAACCCCGTCTCTACTAAAAATACAAAAAATTAGCTGGGCATGGTGGCACGTGCCTGTAATCCCAGCTACTCAGGAGGCTGAGACAGGAGAATTGCCTGAACCCAGGAGGCGGAGGTTGCGGTGAGCCGAGATCGCGCCATTGCACTCCAGCCTGGGTAACAAGAGCGAAACTCCGTCCCAAAAAAAAAAAAAAAAAGATAGTTTTTTGCTTATATGTTACAGGAACTTGAGTTCTCTGTTGTTAATAATGAAATTATTTTTGTTCTCTTTTCTTAATAATAAAATTTTCCCAAATGTTTAACCAGCAGTATTTGTTGTGAAAAAGATGGTTTGTGCCTCCTCCCACCACCGTCATCCCCACAAGGGAACCTGCCCTTTGCTGAAGTAGAATAGGATACGTTACATGAATGAGGATTGTTAGATAGGATAAGTTGGAATAGGATGTATCTCCGCTCCCTAATCCTTTGTGGGTTTTTTTTTCTCATAGTGTACCTTTGCATGTGCAGAGACTCATAATCTCCACTGATGACCCTTTTTCATGATAGATTTGATTAGGAAAAATGTAGTGGGGAATAGAACAACTGAAAAAGGGATTAGAGTTAAAACGTAAAGACCTGGTTTTGACCATTGCCTCTCCCCTTACTCACTGATGACCTTAGACAAGTCATCTGACTTCGTGGAGCACTAATCACCTACCTTGTTAAGCAAAGGTAAACATGATACCTTCTGTACCGCATTCTCAAGTTTTCCTAAAGAGCAAGTGAAATAATGAATATTAAAATGTCATAGAAAGTTTAAGGCACTTATACAGTATTAATTTTTATCAACACCATTTCCTTTCTTTTCTGAAGAAGTCTTCATTTAAATGCCATTAACACCACATTAACAGACTGCTACAGTCTTCTCCTTCCTGCTTGAAATAAAAATAATACCTGACACTGTCCATCTGCTTATATTATTGTTTTCCCAAGAAACTCAGCTCCCTAATTTTTCTCCACTTCCCAACTCAACTTTATTTTGCAGCTATAAAAGCTGAAGTACCAAAGAGTTAAGTGATAGCCCCCCATTTAGCCAGCCAGTCAGTGGTGGGGAAAGAGACACACTAAAGGCAAAAATTGTGATGGGAGCTCTGTTAACCAACATCCACAGGAAGAGGAGGAGGAGCAGCGACCACCCAACTAAACACCTTCAATTTCCAGTAGCTGCCGGCAGACTCACAGTGAGATATGGCTTTGGAGGAAGGACCCAGTCACCTCTCTAAAGTACATAGGAATCAAGAGACAGCAGGCTTCTCAGGCTTGAATTCCTAAAAGCACATCTTCATCAGAACACCCACAGTGATAGCACAGAGAGTTCATTAGGAAACAAATGATTTAGAATTCAGTACTGATTTTCCCAAGGAAACAGTGTCATAACTGGGGATGAGGTTCCCAGACTCATTCACAATAGCTGTTACTATCATGAGCTCTGAGTCTTGGAAAGAGGAGGCCTTAGTACCTGTGTCCCAGGGAAATGGCAAGAGCTGTTCCTTCCGCATCCCTGGGCAGAAGGCCAGCTCCGAGCAGAATTTTGAAATGAGACAATCATCTGTGGTTTGTTCTCTCTAGCTCTTAGGCCCTTTTCCCATCAGTGCCCTGGGCTACTCCCTGCATGGCAGGATTTCATGTTTGCCCACCTCTCTCTACCATGTCCCTTTCCAGGCCCACGTGCTCGGTCATGTGAGATGTTAGGAAAGATATCATCCTTCTTTTATCATCCTGAAAGAAGTGCTGTCTACCCTCCTGCAGGTGCTGGTACTTTTCAACCACAGGCCTTTGTCAGACAAGGTATTTTTTTTTTTAACAAGGAGACCTCCTAAAGTGGCCCAACTCTGCCTGGGGTAATTCCCATTATGTTTCTCTCTATTTTTTTCTTTACAGCTGTTTCCCTTCTTCTTTTAAACTGGGGTTACTAGCCTATGATTCATGAATTCCTTGAAATTAAAAAAAAAATGTATTTTTATGTTTTTTTCTGGTCAATGTTAAATAGCTTCCATCCAATTCTCAGAACAGTTGATAAGCCTTACAATGTCAAGTGTTGGCCCAAACCCATAAATTCTTCAAAATGTCCAAATTTGTCGTACTTGTTTGGCACCAGAGATTCAAGCATAGAGGCTAAGGTTGATCAGGATATATTTTTAGGTTCTTGAGGGTAGGTGAATGTAAACCAGAAAATCCCTGTGAAATGTATACTTCCTGCAAAATAACTTGCTTGATTTTTTTCACCGATTTCATGTTTAGGGTGATATTGTTAGCAGCTACTTATGGGTGCTTCCCCAAATCTACACAAGAGCTTCATTGGCATCAATTCAGAAGAAAAGAAAACTTTTTAAAAACCATTTTAAAGGGAAAGTGATTCACAACTAACCCAAGTGGCAGCATCATCAGCCCTGGCTCTAATTCCCCTTAGAGACCAATCCTTTTCATGGGAAGGCAGAGGAGTGAAGTCCTCAGAGGACGGACTCAGGGTCAGACACGTGTGGAATGAAGGCTTGCCCCTCACTGTGGGAACTGGGCAGATGGCTTGGCTGCCCAGAGCATCAATTTCCTCATGTCTGAAATAGGGAAGGTCATATCTGCCTTGTGGACATTTCATGCAGACTCACATAGCAGGTGCTAGCCTCTGTACCAAGAGTTTTGCCTTTGGTCTCAGAACAAATGTCCATCATTATTATCATCTTTAGAGAACAACAACTTCGGTCCCAATGGAATTCATACAAGGCCACTTTTCATTTCACCTCCTGTTTGCTTCAGTTCCCTTGAGTCAATACACACATACTTGTCTGCTTCCATCTTTTCTTTTAGTTGTTCATTGCGACCCTATCCCACCTGTTTTGCGCTTTTTACTTCGTGATTATCAAAACATTTAAGGAAGTATTATAAGTGAAATTTAGGAAAGAGAGACTTCTCCCTCATTTTAAAGACACGTGGCTTCTACATGGCTCTGTTGCCTCATGGTCTGAGATTGTGGTCATTGTCATAGATGCTCTGTTTGGGCTGTTTTTCTGTAACTAACTGAGCCTTTCATATAATATGTCACATTTCACATGGCTGATGCTCCTGAAAAATCATGAGGTGTTGCACTAAAGTATGGGAGTAATGTTTCTTTTTGCCTCATTATAAATTAAAATAGTTCCAGTTTCATACTTTAATATTACTATGTGCCCCCCAAATAAGCTGATAATATATTACACTTTTAACCTACTTTTATTGCTGGCAGAAGGCTTTGTTTGCAGAGGGCTGTTCCATACAATAACTTATTCAGTGCAACAAACCTGAAAAGGGATTGTTATCAGTCTTGAACTTTTTCATTTTCAAGAGACAGCAAGGCCAACTCAAAGAGGCTTAGCCAAAAAAGGGAAGGTTTTTGTCTCACGCCCCTGAAAAGTCCAGACTTCAGGTACAGCTTAATCAGAGACACAAAGAGCATCATTAAGGCTTCATTTCTCACCATCTTTGGCTCCAGATTCCACTGTGTTGGCCTCACTCTCAGCTTAAGTGTGGTGGTTGGTCCTGACAGTCCCAGGTTCATATCCTTCCAGGAGGAAGAGATCAGGCTTCTTGCTAGGACAGCTATGGCCGATGCATCTCTTTTGATCTCAGCCATAGGCCCAGTTCTGTAGTCATGTATGGAAACAAGATCTCCTGAAATGCATGGACACTGGATGGGGGTTGAAGATGTGACTTTCCAGAACAAAAATCTGAGTATTGCTTCCACAAACTAAATGAGTATCCACCATAGAGGTATTATTATCCTCTTTCTTTTATAGATGAAGAAACTGATGCTCAGAGAATATGTCAGTTGTCCAAATCTCATAGTCAGATAGTTACCAAGAGGGGACTGGAACGAAGTCCTCTTCTCTTTCTGTATAAGTCCATGTCGAACCATGATGGCAAATGATACTGTGGCCATTGGGCAAAGAGAAGAGAGTACTGCACAGGGAGCAGGCTCTAAACTCAGTTCTGCCCCTGACTGCATGTATGGCCTACACTTAGTCTTTGTGGGTCTCATTCTTCTCATCCATCACGTAGTGACATTAACTGCCCTGATGAATACTCTTTGGGGCCCAGATGAGATGTTGGGAAAAGGACTTTGAGAATCATATGAGTTCTTCATGAATACAAGGCATCCTTGCCTTCTCTCCAGCCCCATATGGTTTGTGAAGGCATCAGGTTTGAAAATGTGCTCAATACTTTCCAGTTTCCAAAGTTGCTTCATACACCTTCACTGCATTTAAATTTTCCAAACAATCCTGAAAGATAGAAGAGAAACCAACCATCAAGGGGTTGAGAAGCTGGCTCTGGGACAAGCCAAAAATGAACACGAGACCTTAGCCTCCACTCCCTTTCACCTCTGTGCTGGGACTCATATGCCAGGAGTCTCAGCCTGATTCAGTCAACTTTAGGTGTATCATTCTCAGCAGATGGGATTAGGAGGAACTGAGAAGCAGTAACATTTTGAATATGTCCTAAGACTATGTATTCTAATATTCTACTGTGAATTGTCTACTTTTAAAATCTTATGGTTGGATTATTAATTATTTTCATTTGGGATCGAATATAACAGAATCGGAAGAAATTCATGTACATAACCATGAGAAAACAGATCCAACTCTCAGAAGATCAAGACTGAGAATACATGAAGTCCCATCTTGAGAACAATTTTAATAACACTGAATAGCTTTTTTTCATCCCTTTATTGCTGTCGTATAATGTTTTACAGTCCTAAAGACAAGAGTTTGGCGGCATAGCTTCTGCCATATGCTTCCAACATGGCTATGAAGGGTACTAGGAGGACCATATGGGGTGGGCCATGTGTTCAGGATGAGCCAGAATTGGCCGGTGTACCCCAAGGACTCTTGGAGTAACCAGTAGCCTAGTGCCGTGGCCCCAAAGATCAGCCCCCATAAACTCCAACCTCAACTAATATTAATGTCTCAAAGCCTTCAGCCAGGTGCTGGAGAGCTGGCTGCAAGTCATTCCCAATAGAGGCCATGTTTGTCAGATGGACTGTAGTGGTGTTACCATCCCATGCTATGTGTCCATGTCACACCAGATTCTAGCCAGCAGCATCCGACCCTGGGGTGTGGTATTAATATCTACTTCACCAAGCTGTATTGAGGGTGACAATGGTGGGTGCCCCCATTTCTCTGTTTCACCTTACTGTAAAATTCTTCCAAAGTGGTGGTGTCTAGACCTGTGCTGGCCAGTACCTGGAGCCACTGGCTACATTTGACTATGGAGTATCTGTATTTAAAATACAGCAAGTCAGAAGTAATGTACTCTAAGTATAAAGTGCACACCAGACTTCACAGACTTAGTATATAAATGTGAATATTTTTATATTGATCACGTATTGTAATGATAATATGTTAAATATATATTATTGAAATGTAATTTCACCTTTAAAAGTGTTGTTTTACTTTTTTAATGGGTCTGTAGGATTGCAAGTTGCTTGTACAGTTCACATTCTATTTCTCCTGGAGAGTTCTGGTCTTCAGTATGCCTCCATACTGGAGAAGTACAAATGCAGCCACTTGCACTTCTCCCTTGACCCTATCTCAGGTAGGCTTGGATCCCGGCACTTCACCAAAAACAGCTTATGTCAAAGTCACCTTCCTTCCAGTGGTCAGTTTTCACTCATAACTGGTCAGCAGTGTTCCATACAGTTGTCACTTTCTTTCTTTCTTTTTTTTTTGAGATGGAGTTTTGCTCCTGTTGCCCAGGCTGGAGTGCAATGGCGCGATCTCAGCTCACTGTAACCTCCACCTCCTGGGTTCAAGCCATTCTCTTGCCTCAGCCTCTTGAGTAGCTGGGATTATAGGCATGAGCCACCACACCCAGCTAATGTTTTGTTTTGTTTTGTTTTGTTTTGTTTTGTTTTGTTTTGTTTTGTTTT